>NW_006289820.1:20291-23698 GCF_000327345.1 Myotis davidii | reverse complement strand
TTAGGGAGTGACCAGGCTGGCAGGCAGAAGCAGTTAGGGACAATCAGGCAGGCAGGTGAGCAATTGGGAGCCAGCAGTCCTGGACTGTGAGAGGGATGTCTGACTGCCCGTTTAGGCCCGATCTGGGAAAAGGCCTAAACGGGCACTTGGACATCCCCCGAGGGGTCCCAGATTGGAGAGGGTACAGGCTGGGCTGAGGGACATCCTCCCCCTCCCCATGCACGAATTTTGTGCACCGGGCCTCTAATAAGGACATAACACCTCATGCATATTAGAATGGCTATTATCACTGAGACAAGTGACAATAAGTGTTGGCTAGGTTGTGGACAAAAAAAACCCTCATTGACTGCTGGTGGGAGTGTAAACTGGTACGGCCATTGTGGAAAATAGTATGGAGGCTCTGAAAAATTTAAGAATAGAGTTGCCAAATGACCAAGCAATCCCTTTTCTGGTATCTCCCTGAAAATGTTGAAAACATTTATTTGTGGTGATATTGCACCCCTGTTTCACTTATTGTAGCATTATTCACAGTGGCCAAAACATAGAAATGACTAGATAAATAAAATGTGCTAAATATATACAATACTACTCAGTCATAAGAAAAGATGAAATACTGGCACTTGGAACAACATGTGCAGATCTTGAGAGTACATTGCTCAGCAAAATAAGTCAGATGGAAACGTTCAAGAACCGTATGCTATCACTCATATAAGAGATATAATCCTGAAAGCAACAAATGAACAAATAAGACAAACAAAAACTCATAGATACAGATAATTATGGCGTTACCAGAGGGAAAGGGTGGAGGTAGTAAAGGAAGGATAAAGGGGGTCAAATATATTATCAGACTGGAGAATCATATGACATCTATTAGTTTTGATAAATGGCTAAATATTTTATATCTACAATCTGGTAATCTATTTATTTTGTACATTTAAAAAAAAATAACAAAGACCATCATTTTATTTAATTCTCTTGTCCTACAGTGGATTATACTAATTATATTAATTTTTCTCCCTATACTTTTACATGCAAAATATTTGAACATTTTTTAAATTATTTGATAATTTTTTCAAAGCATGCTATGTCTTAATCATTCACTTCTCTGGAATAGTCAACATTTAGCCTTGTACATAATGGCCCAAAGCAACAATTTATTGAATTCAATAGTTAAAAAGGAAGGTAAAGGAAATAGTTGGAATCTTAGCGATATTTGTGTTCTCATATATTTATGGAACTTTTCATTAAAAAGTGTCACCAACAAATTATCTTATTCCAGGTGGGATTCCAGTTCTGACATTAAAACTGAAGAGCTGTGTAAAGTTTGTAAGAATCAGGTTCCTCTATTTTTTAATACAGTGAATAGAGCTAGTTGGAGCAGCAGTACATTTGATTCATCTACAGATGAAGCAAACATTTCACAAAGAAAGGTGTCAGCATGGATCAGAATTGATAACCACCACCAAGGAGTCAAAGCCTGCTCTAGCATGTCACTCAATAGGACACTGGGGGGAAAACTTCATTGGACTGTGGAGATACACTGCAAAAAACTTGGGAAAAGACATTTTATTTGTTTGCATATTTTACTGCATTATAAGTGAAAAATGATATTGCCATTTCTGAGGTTTAGCTAAATTAATGTCTCATATCATATTACTTGCTCTACTATAGAGAGTTTGCAAATGATCTTTCATAAGTTCTGTTCCACATATGCTTTTATGCTTTTGATCATCTCTATAAATGACGGTGATTAGGAGTATGCTTCTGCACAATGTGTCCTTGAGTGACAGTATATAGAAGTGGATTATTATGAATATCAAATTGAAGATCATTTTCTCTTGGGAGAACAAGAAGAGAAGGTAGCAGGTTATTAGGTAGATGGGAAAAGAAAAGTAGATAGAGGTCAAAGATAAACTTTACCCAGTTGCCTCAGATGCTTTCACTTCTTTGATATAATAACCTCATAATGAAATAATAAAATTGTTGACCATATACAAAAAGTCAGCAGATAGTTGTTATCTAAAAATTTAAATGAGATTTCTGTTTCCTCATTTTAAAATTAACTTTATTTATCCACAATCGAAACATATGGCATCTGTTTATGTGTCAGGGTGCTTAAAATAAAATATAAATTTCAAATAATAGCAAAAATGAATTTATTGGGTGACAATAAGAATTGTAGTCCAGTACTTGCAACCATAGTGAACCATGGGCATGTCAAGAAAATTAGGAAAAACTATTACACACAAAGAGTTCCTCTTACCCTAACTGGTTTGGTTCAGTGGATAGAGCGTTGGCCTGTGGACTAAAAGGTCCCAGGTTTGATTCCAATCGAGGGCACATGCCCGGTTGCAGGTTCGATCGCCCCTAGTAGGGGACATGCAGGAGGCAGTCAATCAGTGATTCTCTCTCATCACTGATGTTTCCCTCTCACTCTCCCTCTCCTTTCCTATCTGAAATCAATAAAAAAAAATATTAAATCTAGAGGCCCAGTGCACAACATTCGTGCACTGGTGTGGGGCAGGGGGGCGGCGTCAGTGTGAGAGCTCCCCTTTCTAGCCTTCCTACTTCACTTTAAATGAGATTTCTGTTTCCTCATTTTAAAATGAACTTTATTTATCCACAGTTGAAACATATGGCATCTGTTTATGTGGCAGGGTGCTTAAAATAAGATATAAATTTCAAATAGAATAATATAAAATTTATTTTAGCTATTATTTTGCATACATTTGACATGATATTTCACAGATGCTTCAAATATATTGTCTTTTTTTCCTTACAGTGATCCTATAATGTATGGATAATGAGGTGGAGGTGAAAATAGTTTGATAGCATGCGGTAGTCCAGAGAGTCAAACATGGGCCTACCTTTGAGTAAAGATCATACTACTTAAGAAATATGACATTGACTTTCAGACAACGTACTTATATTTTATCCAAAATATATATCTTGGCATGCATATTCCAGCTTATCATTTTCTCTTATTATTTTACTATAGCTTAACAAAATCTATCAAAATCTAACATCTATTTTCCATTATCTCTAGCCACATACCTTAAATTAATGTTAATGTTGAATTAAGCATCTGATGACACCATTTTGTTCATTCCTAATTATTTTCCTCTATCTACTGTGGGAACCTGACCAAACTCCTTAAATGACCTGTACCACAGATTCTCTCCTATCTATCTATCTATCTATCTATCTATCTATCTATCTATCTATCTATCTCTCTATTATCTATCCATTCAACCATTATCCATCCGTTTATCTAGCTACATACCTTCTTACCTTTAACGGAGAGAAATACATCTAAAATGATTACAGTAAGTAACGGGCATAAGATGTTCTGACACATTGAGGATGGTTAATACTAGAGTAATGATTTTATAATGCTTACTTTATAC
>NW_006289820.1:7138-16253 GCF_000327345.1 Myotis davidii | reverse complement strand
AAAAGCAGAGCCCTGCCCTGACCGGTTTGGCTCAGTGGATAGAGCGTTGCCCTGTGGACCGAGGGGTCCCAGGTTCGATTCCATTCGTGGGCATGTACCTTGGTTGTGGGCACATTCCCAGTAGGAGGTGTGTAGGAGGCAGCTGATCAATGTTTCTCTCTCACTGATGTTTCTAACTCTCTATTCCTCTCCTTTCCTCTCTATAAAAAATCAATAAAATATATATATTTTTAAAAAAGAGTTCCCCTTATTGTGCTTTGCGATCAGCGTCAGTGTGAGAGCTCCCCTTTCTAGCCTTCCTACTTCACTTTAAATGAGATTTCTGTTTCCTCATTTTAAAATTAACTTTATTTATCCACAATCGTCTATCTATCTATCTATCTCTCTATTATCTATCCATTCAACCATTATCCATCCGTTTATCTAGCTACATACCTTCTTACCTTTAATGGAGAGAAATACATCTAAAATGATTACAGTAAGTAACGGGCATAAGATGTTCTGACACATTGAGGATGGTTAATACTAGAGTAATGATTTTATAATGCTTACTTTATACCTAATAATTTGAAAATTTTATCTATTAGCTTATTTAATTTGCAAAAGAGCTCTATGAAGTTGGAAGCATTTACTCAGTACTCTATAAACAAAGGAAATATGCACACTAGATAGATCAAAGCCCAGGCCACACAGTTAATAAATGATAGAGACAGGAAATGAACCTATAGATCAGTTTTCAAAATCTGTTGTCTAACGATTATACTATACATTTTATTTGTCTTTTTCTTCCTTCCTAAACTAAAATGTAATTTGACATGATATATAACCATTGATTCTTTAATCTACAACTAATGCATAATACTTTTCTGCCTCATCTAACAAATAAATTTGTTATAGGAATAAATGTGGGGGCAGATAATAATAAATGCCACTATATTTTAGGCACTTTATTGCATTATTTTACAGATTTGGTAATGAAATTTATGAGACTGATGATTTTTCAAGTCACATATGTACTAAGGGACATATCCAATTCTCAAGTCCAAACCACTACCACCTGAATATCTGTCACTCATGAAATAAAGCCAGATATTTTATAACATGAAATATATGCATGACATATTTTTTTAAATAAGATAAAAAGTAAACTTAATTTTTTTAGAAAATAATAAATATCAGTTGTTGATATTGACACTGTTGTAACCCATATAGCAGTTGGCACACTTTTTTTGTAAAGAGCCAGAGTGCAAATATTTTAGATTCTGTAGGCTATGTAGTCTCTTTTGCAACTTCTCAGTTTTTTTTAGTTTATAGTGCAAAAGTAGTCATAGAAAATACATAATGAATGATCATGGGCTGTGTTTCAATAAAACTTTATTTCACAAATAGATGATGAGCTCAGTTGGGCCCAAGGGGTTGTTTGCTGGACTAGATAAATAGCTCACATTTCAAGCCTGGGTTTTTTGTTGTTGTTATTTGTTTGTTTTAGTGCAATATGTGTTAAACAAATCATCAAACAAAGATGTTCTCATTGTCTAGATGGAATATTCTTAAATAATAATACGAAGAATAATATTTGCATCACACATTCTACTTGTCTTAAGGATTCATGTCAATCTTGTAAGATCTTTCTGGAGCAGGTACATTTTATTGGTAAGAAGTTAACTGAAATTTCTAGGGATGCACATCTGATCAGCAATGAAGCTGATGTCTGACTGAACCCAGTCAATCTGTCACCTGGGTTTGCCATTTTAACCATTACACTCTATGCTGTCTTGACTAGATCCATTGACCTCTTACTTCGACAGGCAAGGTTGGTTACATTTTAATCTCAGCACTACAGACATTATTAAGCTTCAATAAATCAAATCTTTTATTTATGACATTGCTTTTCCTTAATGAAATATAGATTATTGTGTATATGGAAATAATTGCTTTTCATGTGAGAGGATTAACACAGTCAATAAAACTCATAGTACAAAATATTTATAATTTTATCTGGAATTATACTTAAGATTATTGACAAAAATAGTGTTAATTGACATTGTAAGTATTATAAATCTGCAAAAGACACATAGTATTAAATTATTAACTTTAAATTGTTGAATTCAATTCTATAAGGTTTGAAGTGTTTCCGTTTTGTAAGTAAATTCCTTGGTCACATAGTGTTCATTCTTAACTGTTCTATGCAATGGTGTAATCATAGATTTTATTAACCTATAGAATAGAAACAAACTAATAATTTGATCTTTGCAAATAATTTTTCATCTTCAAATAAAGGTTAGTTAATATCAATTTACATTTAAAATGATAAGGCATGTGAATAGCATTATTAAAGTTAGTAACAAGAAAATATTAGGTGTTAAGAAAATATTTTATGTGAAAATAGATATTTGAAATCTACTAAACTTACATCCTCCTTAATATTATAATCTGTTATTGTCATATATTGGACCATTTCTTTTGCTATATGAGAATTCATTTTATGTGAAAATTTTTAGTATGTCATGTTTAAATATTCAATTTACATCTTAAGGAGACTACATAAAGATACATCAATTTTAATGTCAATATTGATATTACATTTAATTGAAAAGTCCTATAAAATTATAAAATTTTTAAGTACGTATCCTGAGGAAAGAATAATACTTTATTTCAACTCAGATTATAAAATAGAAGTTACTAAAAATAGAAAGCAAATTGTGTGATATAAAACTTTTACAAAACATTTTGTTTTTCACATTACTCAGTATTTTTCAAATAGATGTTAATTATACAATTACGTTAAAAACCTCAACACATTATCTTGGGAAGGCTTGGGGAAAAAATCCAATAAACTCCCTTCAGTCTAAATTGCCATCAAGGGATCAGAAATGTGTGTGTCAGTATGTTCAGTATTGTAGCCCAGGGGGACATAATACTTGCTCTGTGTGGGGAAGAAACAGCAGGACTTTCCCGTAAAAAGGAGACTGAGGGAAAACTTGTGATCACAAAACAGAAAAGCATATTGCTGATAAGACATAAGTGTTAGAAGTTTTCTACAACCTCAAGCTGTGCTTCTCCCAACAAAAATCTCATTCTAATTTACACGAGGCAATTTCAGTTGCACAGCTAGAAAGAACTGTGAAAAATGAAATTAGTTGTTCTTTTACTAGGGATGATTCATTGGAAACTTCTGAAATGCTTTCGTCTTTTGAACTCTTAAAATAGCTGATGTTAGAATTGCCTTGTAAAATTATTTATTTTAAGAAAGGGAGAAAAGTTGTTGTTTTTTAATGCATATGAATGCATTTTTACTCTTTTTCATGATAAAACATTTCCCATGAAATTCATATACCTGGATGAAAGAAAGATCAACTCAGACTTATGTTAGTTAGAATCTACAGCCTTAGCCTTGCTCTAATGACAGTTCCACTGTCAACCGTGGAAGGACCATTCTCTCTTATTTATTCTGAAAGTTGGGTATAAACAAGAGACTTTGTGAAGAAAGTAGTGTGCAAGCAATATTACATCCAAATCACCTCCCGGTTTGCCTTATCATTTTTGTGTTGTTTCTTGACCCCGAATAAATAGATTTGTCACAGTGATATGTAAGGAAAAACTAATGCTGTCTTTCAAAGTTCATGGTATTTGTAACAAAATAAATTTAAATTAAGAAGGAAAAAAAATAGAATCAAACCAATTGTACTGAAATAATCCTATGGACTGTAATGTGAACTGTTCCTATATAGGTATTACTTTCTGGAAATGATTCATGATTGGCTACAGTAGCCTGACACGGATTACTTAATGATTTTAAACAAGACTTTTAAACTGACATGCTTGCTTTTGAAGCTTCCTTGTGGACCTTTTTTCTCTGCTGTTTCCTTTATTAATTTTTGTACATATTGCATCTATCTATATCATATGCTGGGGACACTTTTTTTTTACCACCTGAGATTTTGATATCTTAGGTCTAGACATTACCACAGATAAACCTATTAAGAAACCTCCTCAGCAACCGTCTAAAGGAGAAACAAAATTGGTCCTTTCTCTTTCTTCCTCTCTTTCTCTCTTCCCTTATTCCTTTTCCCCTTCCTTCCTTCCTTCTTCCCTCCCGCCCTTCTTTTGCTCCCTTGTCCCTCCCTTTTTCTGTTCTACCTTCCATTCATCACTTTCAATTCCTGAAGCCCATGCTACAAATACTTTGGTTGCCAAGACCGGCTTGCATTTGTTAATTCTAAGTAAATTGCATTAGGGCTGCTGTCCTGGAGGAGAATTTCCTGCCTCTACCTTTTTTAGTTCTTATGGCTGGACTAGCAATAAAGTAATAAAATTGAAACAATATGAGATTAACAGGAGAAAATCAATTTAATACATGGCATAGGAGAATCCCAATATGATGCTCACATCACAAAATGAGGCTCAAAGAAATTATTGAATCAGGTAGCTTTTAATACTTTTCTAGACAAACAATAAATATGTGAAAAATTGATAGGGCAAAGAAAATTCATGCTCATTAGAAAGTAATCTAAGCAAGGTTTGAAGATTTATCAATGAGGAATCTAAACAAAGCAGTAAATTAGAGAAGAAGCAATGAGATTTGATTAAGCAGACTTTTTGGCTCAGAGTTGTTTAACTATAAGAGTGTTTTCCAGGTAACAGGGAGGTCACCTTGCACTGTCACAAGGGAGATTTATTTTCTGCATTCAAGTATACAAGGAAAGATCTTGGAGCCCTTCTGGCACTGACTGCTGGTTAGATAGATAACTTTCATTCAAAGCACTCAAAGTAATCACGAAGCCAGTGTGGGATATTCGGGGATGGCTTGTCTTGGGCTTCCACACTGGAGAAGCCCTTAGATAAAATATCACATGGTGGTGGGACCATGGATGGTGGAGGCAGGGACATTGCAGAACATGTCCAAATAAAAAATGATGATTTAAGGCTTGAAGTTTGGCAACCTGGAAATTGAAAGACAAACTCACATAAAGGCGACAGGGAAGTGCAATGATGAAAATATATCTCTGTCATCAACAAATCAACAAATGACAAGTGCTAGCAAGGATGTGGAGAAAAAGGAACCCTGTACATGTGCACTGCTGGGGAGAATGCAGGCTAGTACAGCCACTGTGGAAAAGAGTATGGAGTTACCTCAAAAAATTAAAATTGGAACTCTTATTTGACCCAGTGATCCCACCTCTAGGAATATATTGCACATAATCAGAAATCAGAAAATATCCCAATCAGAAAGAGTATATGCACTCCTATGTTTATAGCAGCACAATTTACAATAGCTAAGATTTGGAAACAGCTAAGTGCCCATCAGCAGATGAGTGGATTAGAAAACTGTTGTACATCTACATAATGGAATACTACACTACTATAAAAAAGAAAGAATTCTTACCATTTGCAACAGCATGGATGGAACTGGAGAGCATCATGCTAAGTGAAATAAGCCAGTCAGAGAAAGATAAGTATCACATGATCTCACTCATTTTTGTAATATAATGAACAATATAACCCGATGAATAAAAATAGATCCAGAGAAAAAGAAGCGTCAAACAGACTGTCAAACCTCAGAAGGAAGGCAGGGGAGAGTGGAGGGGGGCGGTAGAGATCGGCCAACAAACTTCCATATATATATAAACAGAACCAATGGACACAGACAATAGGGGGTGAAAGCCTGGGCTGGGGTTGGGGGGTGGGGCTGATAGAAGGCAATGGGGGAAAAGGGGACATATGTATTACTTCCTACAGTAAAGAACTTTAAAAAAGGAAAATATATCTCTTCAATAATTGATGTTGGTCAATAGGTTATGGAGAGATATATATTTTTAAATATATTTTATTGATTTTTTACAGAGAGGAAGGGAGAAAGAGAGTCAGAAACATCGATGAGAGAGAAACATTGATCAGCTGCCTCCTGCACATCTCCTTACTAGGGATATGCCCGCAACCCAGGTACATGCCCTTGACCTGAATTGAACCTGGGACTTTTCAGTCCGCAGGCCGACTCTCTATCCACTGAGCCAAACCGGTTTCGGCTGTAGAGTTATTTTTAGAAAGGTATCTATTCTACCATAACTATACACAAAAATTAATTTGAATAAATTAGTGATTTAAGTGTGAATGATGAAACAATAAAAACTTAGGAGGAACAAATGGGGAAAATGATTTTGTCAAGTTGAAATAGGCAAGGGAAACTTAATAGAATAAAGCATACCTAGGATTTATAAGGATGGAGTATATAACATTCATACATTGCTGGGTGGCTTATGAATTTATATGCTTTTGGAAAACTCTCAGTATCTACCATAGCTGATTGATGCTATTTCATTTGGCTTCTGTATTCTGTTTTGCCATCTGCTAAAAAGTACTTTGTTTTTCCTTCTACTAAAGATTCCTATTTTTATCAATTTTTAAGGTTAATTCTCTTGAGATAGACTCCCCCCCCCCAATCTACACTTGCTCCCAGAGTAATACAATTTAATCTTATATAGATAAAATTTGATATATATATAATAATGACACATACATTTATGTTTCATCGATGTCCTCTTAACGCAGACAGTTGCTGGAAGTTTAATAATTATATATATTACAGTCCTACTTTATGATTGTTGTCCTGGTGTAATTTTGACTATTTCCAAACTCTTTATTACCCTTTAAAAATTTTCTCCTTCCTAAGTATTTCTTGTTTTAATAAACAACTACTCTCATAATCTGTAAGTCATAAACTGACATTTGACTCCTCACTTTCAAAATATCTAATATGCCTGGAAAGTGACAACTTATCAATAAAATATATATTCAAATATATATTATTCTTCATATTCACTTCAGAGACCCTGATCTAATCTATCATTATTCTTCACCTAAAATATGGAAGTCAAACTTCTTGATCACTCTGCTTTCTCTCTTACTCCCATAAAGCTCATATATGATAAAAATCAATTTCTGACATAATTTATGATATAACACTGAATTAGTACTGCTGTGGAAATGTTATATAAATACAAAATATAAACTTAAATAATTGTTACTTTAATTTACATTTATTTATAAATATATAAATAATAAAAGTTAGATACTGAGGTGGATTAAAACTGGCCACAAATTATTTGCTGATGCTTCCATAATTGATAGGATGCCCTTTTCCTTCTTGTATCTGAATTGTCCCTCTGATTAATGCAATGGTATGACATTGGGTGATTTCTGAGGGTCAGTGACAAAGACACTCCCAGCTTTCACTCCTCTTGTTTTGGAACTCTGTTATGCTCTTATAAAGCCCAGTATGAAGGACCACATGAAGAAAGAGGCTCAGTCATACTAGCTGAGGCTCCAGACCCATGAGCAAAGGAGTGAAACCATCTTAGACATCTTGCTGCAGCCAAGTGCAAGGTAGCCTCAGGCAGAGGAATGAGCCCAGGCAAGATCACCAAAGAATCATTTTCCAAGCCCCAAAATTATGGGGTTAGGGGTCATTTGTAAAATAGCAATAAATATCTTACACAGTCCAAATATATTGGGTGTCCCAAAAAAATGCATATACACACTTTGAATAATTATAAAGGCAGTGTTTATTAAAATACATTTCACAAAATTGAGCAATCAGTTATTACAGCATGCATACATTTTTGGGGGGACACCCTGTATATGTGAATAATTAGATGATGATGATGATAGATAGATGATAGATGATAGATAGATAGATAGATTCATAGATACATAGACACACATATATATACACATATATACATATATACATAAATACATATAGAGAGTGTGAGATATGATAAAGTGAAAATCAACTGATATAGGGGAAAACTTAACTAAGCACAATATATCAGAAAGGAGGAAAATTTCAAAAATAATTGCTAAAGAATACATAATTAAGCAAACCTTAATGGGATTAAAAATTTCACTGGAAATATAGTCATATTGCTGCTTTTTTATCCTCTACTTTTATTTTCTTTGAACTTCCTTTGACTCTGGTTGTGCTCAGGTTCAGAAGCTATGTTATTACTTTTCTCTTGTCTCTATTTTACATTCTTAAAGGCACATTAAAGATTGAATTACTAGGCAAAACATTTGACCTTAGTAATAATGAGAACATTTTACTTTCACTTGCAATCAATCAAGTCCTGACTTTTTCTCCTTTATCACTGTCTTTTAGATTTTTCTCATTAGGTTAATTAAAAAAATGAAGAAGATATAATTACATGGCATATATGAATGTGTATATATGTATCTACATCTATATATGCTTATAGTTGTATATATAATTTAAGACCATTGTTTTGAAAGAGACATTAAAAATTGATCTCAATTAAGCATTATTCCATGTGAATGTTATTAAGTGATAAAAAGTTAATTTCTGTAACATGATCATTTTCCACATATGTGCCACAGTCATATTTTCTTATTTCAATAAATTACCTATTATTTTGCTGATGCTGCTGATCAATGACTACACAGTGAGAATTACTGTATTAGATAGATTTTATGAACAACTGGAAGTAAAGTAGTTACAGGTATGTAAAATCTATGCGGACAAAAATAATCATTAATTACAAAAAGCAAAAAAAATACATAAAAAGTAATAGTAAAAAACTATTTAAAATATCTATAATGATGTAAACACTTAACTAGTATTACTTTTTAAATGTGACATTTGGACACAGAAAAGTTATAGTGTAACAATTCTCAGCAACTACTAGTAAAAGAGAAAAGAGCTCTACAAGTTTACTATTTTGAAAGTTGATATGAATCAAACATGGTAAAAAATTTATATCTCAACTTCAGTCAGGGAACAGGATAAAATATGAGATTAAGATGCTGTAAGTGTACTCATTGTTATTAAAAATAAATCAGTTTAATTTTTATTTCTGTGCATTTATAAGTGGAGATAGATATACAGAGATATATACATAGATATATAGATATAAATACAGATACAGAGATAGGAATACTAGTAGATATAAATATAGGTAGCTATATCTCTGTATATGTTTCTCTTACATATGGAAATATGCTAAATTATAGACCTATATAATGTATATAGAAAAATATACACATATATATTAACATACATATCTATATCTCTAACTATATAGAGAAAGACACATAGATA
>NW_006289820.1:1956-7061 GCF_000327345.1 Myotis davidii | reverse complement strand
ATATATACACACGTTTTTTCTATTGGTTCTATTACTTTGGAGAACCTTGTATACAACTTGTACTGATCATTTTTAATCAGCCATTATTCCCATATACAATTAAACTCTAAAATACTATGTCACTTTGAAAAATACTTTAGATTATTAAGGAAAGTTGACAATATTTATTCCAGAGGATTTAGCAATTTTATTCATGAGATATCTGAATGTGGAATAATATAATTTGTAACATGATTTGTAGTAGCCTCAGATTAGAAACAGCTTAGATGTCCAATGATCAGATATACTTTATGTTATATTAACACAATGGAATATTAAAATCTTCAAAAATAAATAAAATTCCAGCTATCTTATGTAATAAAAGGGTAATATGCAAATTGACCCTAACAGCAGAACAACTGGGAATGACTGGTCACTATGACACACACTGACCACCAGGGGGCAAAGACTCAATGCAGGAGCTGCCCCCTGGTGGTCAGTGCGCTCCTACAGGGGGAGCTCTGCTCAGCCACAAGCCAGGCTGATGGCTGCCAGTACAGCGGTGGTGGTGGGAGCCTCTCCTGCCTCCTCAGCAGCACTAAGGATGTCCGACTGCAGCTTAGGCCTGCTCCCCGCTGGCAAGTGGACATCCCCCGAGTGCTCCCGGGCTGCCAGAGGGATGTCTGACTGCCAGCTTAGACCCGTTCCCCAGGAAGTGGGCCTAAGCCAGCAGATGGACATCCCCCAAGGGGTCCCAGACTGTGAGAGGGCACAGGCCGGGCTGAAGGACCCCCCAAGTGCACAAATTTTTGTGCACCGGGCCTCTAGTATATAATAATTGCTTAACATAACAAACTGTTATATACACACATAACTAAACACAAAATAATGTATCCAGTATGATTTTAGTAAAATAAAATTTGAAACTACTACATACATACATGATAAACAAACAAACAAAAAAATTAAGACACTTGTTATCTCATGGAGGGATGCAGAGGATGCTAAAGATAAGGGAACACTCAGCAGGGAAAGGAACAAAATATTTCTTGAGGGATATCATTGTTCTATTTCTTAAAACTGGTTGTATTTACTTCAGTGTTTGCTATATACATATTTATAAAATTATTCTTGTGCTTTTTATGCACTTTTCTCAATATTTCATACCATAATAAATTTTTTTAAATATATATTTTATTGATTTTTTACAGAGAGGAAGGGAGAGAGATAGAGAGTTAGAAACATCAATGAGAGAGAATCATCGATCAGCTGCCTCCTGCACATCTCCTACTGGGGATGTGCCCGCAACCCAGGTACATGCCCTTGACCGAAATCGCACCTGGCACCTTTCAGTCCGCAGGCCGACGCTCTATCCACTGAGCCAAACCGGTTTTGCTATACCATAATAAAATTTTTAATAATCTGCTTTGCAATATAATTTCACTTTAAGAAAAATAGATGTACATAAGGAGGGCTTTATGATAAAAAAAAAATCATAGCCATGATCAAAAGAAACAAAATCATTTTAAAATCCTTATTCACCATGACTTTATTTTGTAGATGTGCTTTCAGATATTTCAAGATCCTTCTCACTGTTTAGAGAGGATAGCAAATGAGTAAACACTTCAAGTTTGATTATGTTTTTGCTAAACATCTTTTACCATGAAAAGTTATTTTTAACTCTTTCTATGTAGCAAATGTAATAATTAAATTTATTCAATCTAAAGAGTCTCCATAAGCTCTAAGATATCACTTTATCTTGAATCTAGATTGTGATTTCTTCTGAGAATATTTGTTTTACTGTGGTTGTGGGTTACCATTACAAAGAATTAAGATCTCAGAATAGTATTTGAAAAAGAGAATTATTTAGATAAATAATTCTACTATCTGATCAAAAATAAATGACTGTCGGAATAAGGATGTGTTCACATATGGGGAATTTTACCCCCTGTCCCCACTGCCATTTTGCAGTGTGCTGTACCTCACATTTGGGTCAGGCAGCATGCATCCCCGAAGCAGAAAGGGCCATCCTTGCTTCTCCTATTGATCCCAGTAAATTATGTCTTCTGAGTCCCATGTGTTTTGTGTTAGCTTTTCCCTCCCCACGAATTGTGTATTAAGTAGTGTTGCAGTTGCAAAAATGGTTTTTCTTCAAGTACCACAAAGAAGAGCAATTACTAGCATACTCTGTTTGCTAAATAATCCTACTGCCAAATTGTGATGTGAAGACAAATCTATAAACACAGAAAATGCAAGGTATGAACATATCTTTCCTACAGATTGATAAAATACCTTGCTATGAGACCTATTGGGGAATATGAGTGGGAAAATAGTATAAAAGCAAACTGTTTTATACAAAAGCATCACTAGAATATAAAAGATCCATCTAGGAAAGCATTCTAAAACACTTTCCGCGTTAAGCTATAAAAACATGAAAAGTTGCTGAAGTGTTGAGCATTTTCAGACCTAAATGAAAGTCAGGGAATACATCATAATGGATCCTGTAACAATAAATCTGAAAGATTTTGATTACAATAAACTCTCTTGAAGAAAATTTTTCCCCCTAAATGTGACACATAAGAGTGAACTTCACAGGATTTTGTGTTAGAAAAAGAGAGTGAACTTCTTAAGATTAGGAGAATAAAAGCAAGGGTCGCATTTCAGTACTTCTAAAGGAAATTGTTGGCTGAAATAGATTTTTGTACATTGACTCTGCCAGGATGTATTGCAGTTTCACAGGTGTTGGATAGATAACTTTAATGTGACTAGTCCCACTCCCAGTCACTCAGTCAGTGTGAAGAAGTATTTGATGTATTCCCAAGTGCTTCCCCCTTATATTTTCTGTGTTTCATGGTGATTTCGCACAATACAACAATAGAGTCTGATTTTCTCCAAACTTCATTATAGCAGGCAATCTTTATGACAAAGCACTGGGGGATACACTATTCTGTCCTCTTTTCACAGGCCCACATCACCTCCAAAATCATGAGGAAGCCATTATTACAACATGGGGGCGGGGGAGAAATCACAGTAACTTTAATCCCCAAAATACTTACATCAACTTGTCTCTCAGTGCAGGAATATAATTATTTTCTCATAGTCTGTACACTCAATGTTTGGATTTTCAGCAGCATTTCCTTTTATTTTGGAGTGCACATAGCCCTAAGGTAGTTTTGACAAGTGGAATTCTACTTTCAGGCAATGTTATTTTTAAGTGTTTAACCTCAAAATTTAGAATACAATGTATTTTTTTCAGGTACAAATTATAGTACATCTGACATGCAGGGTTATCTTTAATCAACAGATTATCATAGAATTTATGTCACTTAGGGTTTCAATTTTAAGCCATACTGCCTCTCTATTAAACTTCTTTAATACTACTGCTCATTTTTATATTACAGATGGAAAAGTGTAGTGAAAAGATATAAAATAATTGTTATAAAGTTGCAAACATATTAAACAATCTTCCCAGGATTCAAACCTAGGCAGTGTGACACTAGAACCAATGTGTTTAGCAATTATGCTATGGTGCCTCAGCACTATGACTGTTGGTTTGGTGTATTTATTTAGATCAATGTAGTTAATAATTATCACCCATGACATAACTACTTCAGATACGTTAGGTAGAAACATATTGGTAAAAATACTGTGAAAGGTATTAGTTGTTAAAATTTGATAGCAGAAAGATTATGCCTTGATAAAATGTCTATCAAGGTTTGTCCCTACATGAGTAGGTCCCTTTTTATTTGAACACTATGGGCCCAGTGCACAAATTCATGCACCTTGAAAGGAGCTGTGGGCCATGAGGCTACAATGGGCACAGGAGGAGTCTTGGCCCATCCTCCGTGTCCCCGGCTGGCCCCTTCCACCGTGGCCCCTGGTCCCCTGTCTGCCAGCAGCCCCACTCCCACCACTGCCACTCGCATGCACTGACAGCACCAACCCTGCTGGCATCCACTGTTGGTGCAGAGTGATTAGGGTTGGCATCAGCAGCAGGTGCGAGCGGGGATGGTGCTGTCAGCAGGTGTGAGCAGGGTCTGCTGCCCTGATTGCCCCTCAGGAGCAGGGGGAGGTGGAGGAGCCCTCAAGGGCCATCAGGATCGGTGCTGGGCTCCATCAGCAGGTGTGAGAGGGTGCGAGCAGGCCGGTGCCAGCAGCAAGTGCGAGTGCCAGGCAGGACTGCAGCGCATGGGAGCAAAGAATTTTCAGTAACCACCAGAGGCTTGACCTGATGACATAATTGGTTACTGTGACATAGAAGTGAGAATAAAATTTACTGTAGGAAAAGGTCATTTTAAATACCGAAGTAGATTACAAAATTTAATTTTTATATGTTTTTATTGATTTTAGAGAAAGAGGAAGGGATACAGAGATGGAAACATCAATGAGAGAGAAACATTAATCGGCTGCTTCCTGCACACGCCCCACTGGGGATCCAGTGGAAACCTGAGCATGTGCCCTGATCAGGAATTGAACCTGTGGTTCATGGGTCAATACTCCACCACTGAACCACAATGTTCAGGCAGATTACAAAATTTCAAATAAAGTTTCTAGAATGCCAGAAAGGCTTTTAGTAATTTCCATATCACCAGAAAGACAGAAAAAAGAACATAGTTATTTTAATCATCTGAGATAAAATACTGCATTGCTCAATTGTCCAGTTACTCAGAGACATTAGTAAGTTCAGTTCCTCATCACCATTATTAGTGTTAATAATCAGAATCACAACTGAATATGCGCTGTGTACAAAAAGAGAATGTGAGATGATGAATAAAAGTCTCTCCAGAACTCTTGCCATTCTAAATGTAAAGAAAAACAGAAAGTAATGCACTGCTCTCATAACTAAAATGCCATGTTTGTTATAATATACATTTATGAATATACTAGAGCCAATTTTATGTCAATTTCTTTAATATGAGCTCATAACTAAGTTTATTACATATATTTCTCTTTTTTTGGAAAGTTGGATATAAATTTATTTTGGCTAAGTTTGTTATGTGACATCCCAACTTATATTTTCAAAATAGCACACATTGAATCAAACAAACAAAAACAGCAATTAGGGAAATTTCTTCAAGTTAACATGCTACTATCACTTTTTTTTAGTGTTTATTTTTAATTAAATT
>NW_006289820.1:0-1063 GCF_000327345.1 Myotis davidii | reverse complement strand
AGGACCTGGGAGGCCCAGAGGTGGGTCTGCGTGGACACAGCTCGCCCACCCTCAGGGCTGGAAGCGGCGCGGATGGGCCCCTGGGGTGACTCCTCCGTCCCAGGGGGAGGAGACCTCACCTTGTCTGGACCCCGATGGACAAAGGCCTTCACGGGCGAAGGTGAGCGGGAGCCCAGTGCACGGGTGGGGCGGTTAGCGGGCCTTCCGGCGGTTGGTCCACGTTCTACTATAAAACTTGATTTAGGAAGAGACATGGCAGAAGAACGTGCCACATCTGGCTACTAGGAAGGGCCCGCCACCCTTTGCGAAGATTTACTGGCCCTTTATAAGCGCCTGTGTATATGATACGAAAAAGCTGCTCTCAACTTTCCCCCTAACCTTTCAAGAGAACTTTGCTACATCTAGGCCTTCTAGAAGTAAAGAGGTTGCCAACGTATGATAAAGTAGAGTTCAAAAATCACACGTCTTGCAAACGCCCATTTTTTTAAAAAAATATCAAAAGAAATGTCTTCTGGAAATGACTTTGAGATGGAATTGTCAGGCTACTGCTAGAAACGGCGCGCGACATCCGGAGCCACACAGCCACGTTGGCCCCGTAGGTTAGAGGACCCGGAGAGAAGACCTTGGTGAGGAAGAAAAGAAGGTTCTATGCCAGACTGGTCATATTTAGAAGACATTTTCATATTATAGCCATTGTTTTATGTGTGCAGTTTATTCCTCACTACTGTATAATAGTTGACAATGCCAAGTACTTTTTTGAAATACCTATCTTTCTACATGTTCTGAAGTGCTGATCAAATTAGAGGTAGTAAAAGAAGACATTTTAGTAAATACCTTGTTAACATTCATATCAAATACTCTTATTTTGGGAAATGGCCAAACCGCCTCTTTGACAGTACACATGTGTGCACTGGTTGAAGAGAGAAGGAAGGGCAAAGAGCTGGATGCCAGTGGATTTCAAAAGGAGGCAGATTAACCATTGTCCTTTATGTTCATGCCTTTAGTTTTCCTTAGCTGTGTATATAGTGTGTATAATGGACAAATGAGTCCTAATTTACAACAT
>NW_006289819.1:3387621-3390563 GCF_000327345.1 Myotis davidii | reverse complement strand
ATAAATGAGTGGAACAACAAATCCATCTCTCTCCAATAAATAAATGTTTTTTAAAAGAATTTTATTTTCTCCCCTTCTTGAATTTTAATTTATTTGGATGCTCCCAGGTAAACAATGACTACTAATTGTCTCAATATTTAGTCCAAAACCCTAAAGTCAGTCCGCAGTTTTAGATGATGTAATTAATCATTAAAGAATAACATAGTCACTGCTAATAAGAATCCGACAGTGCCCTGGCTGAGAAGACTCCGTTGGTCCGGAGCATTGTCCTGTGCACCAAGGGGTTACTGGCTTGATTCCTGGTCAGGGCACATACCCAACTGTGGGTTTGATCCCCAGTTGGGCGCGTATGGGAGGCAGCTGATGTGTATTTCTCTCTCAAATGGATGTTTCTCTTTTCACCTTTCTCTCTTACTAAAGTCAATAAAAACGTATTTAAAAAAAGAAAATCTGGCCGAAACCGGTTTGGCTCAGTGGATGGAGCGTTGGTCTGCAGACTGAAGGGTCCCAGGTTTGATTCCGGTCAAGGGCATGTACCTGGGTTGAGGGCACATCCCCAGTAGATGTGCAGGAGGCGGCTGATCGATGTTTCTCTCCCATCGATGTTTCTGACTCTCTATCTCTCGCTCCCTTCCTCTCTGTAAAAAAATCAATAAAATATATTTTTAAATAAAGAAAGAAAATCTGACAGAGAAATATGATCCTTTAAACCTTCACCCAGTGAGTATAGTTAGCATAACACCATAGGCTCACATAATTTTTATTTTCGTCTGAGATATACAAGGACAAAATTTATAAAGATACTAGTTATTTAAATTATAACTCAACTTAATTGTACACCCATGTTTACATTTAGAATTCTTAAATGTTAGTGTAAATAATAAGCTATATGACTCATAAGGCAATTTTAAAGAATTTAGGTGATCCTTTTAATTTAGCCTTTTTATTTAAATCAAATCCAGTCTTACATAAATTAAAGTGACATATTTGCATGTTTATTTCTCACTGTGGTAAAATCAAGAAGTCTTATAGCCATCTTTTAAAGCCCTGACTCCCCCAACAATTTGATTTATCAAAGGGTTTACCTTAAGTGTATTAAATTAATTTTGATGAAATTTTAATTTCCTTGATTTAGCTTACATTTTGAAAAAGATATATTTTTTCTTGTTGGTAGTATTACAGATATCTCCCATCCTCCCCCCCTCCCTCCCACCTTTCTCTTCCTCCTCACAGCCCTTACCCCCACCCAGGTCTTCACTACCCTATTGCCATGTCCTTGGGCTATGCATACAAGTAGATAAGTTCTTTGGTTTATCTCAGGTATGTCAGTCTGTTCCATGCCTCCCTGCTTCAGGACTTATTTTGTTGGTCAATTCATTTTGTTCTTTAGATTCCACAAATAAGTGAGATCATATGATATTTGTCTTTCCTGGTTTGGCTTATTTCACTTAGCACAATATTTTCCAGGTCCATCCATGCTGTCCCAAAAGGTTAGAGATCTCTCTTTTTTTATAGCTGCTCAGTATTCCATAGTGTAAATGTCCCACAGCTTTTTTATCCAGTCATCTATTGATAGGCTCTTAGGCTGTTTCCAAATCTTAGCTGTTGTAAATAACGCTGCTATGAACACATAGGGCTGCATATATTCTTTCTGATTGTTTTTTGGGAGGTTTTAGGATATATTCCCAGAAGTGGGATTGCTGGGTCAAATGGACGTTCCATTTTTAATTTTTTGAGGAAACTCATACTGTTTTCCATAGTGGCTGCGCCAATCTGCATTCCCCCTAGCAGTGAACTAGGGTTCCCTTTTCTCCACAACCTCGCCAGCATAATTTTTTGAGGAACCTCCATACTATTTTCCTAATGGCTGCACCAATTTGCATTTCCACCAATAGTGCACAAGGGTTCCCTTTTTTCCATATCCTTACCAATGCTTATTATTTGTTCATTTATTGATGATGGCCATTCTGGCAGGTGTGAGGTGATATCTCATTGTGATTTTTTTTAAAATATTTTTTATGTATTTATTTTTTTAATTCCTTTATTGATGAAGTTATTACATATGTGTCCTTATCCCATTGTGGTTTTAATTTGCATTTCTCTGGTGACTAGCTTACTTTCTAAGTCTCAGTTAAAAGGCTTAATACAAAAGGATTTCTTAAAGCCTTTTTTTTAGGACTATCAATTGTTGACTTTCATGTCTTCATTCTTTTTTAAAATATGTTCTTTTCATTGATTTTAGAGCGAGAGGAAGGGAGAAGGAAAGAGAGAGAAACATCGATGTATGAGCCCCAATTGGGGTATCGAACCCACGACCTGGGTACGTGCCCTGACTGGGAACCAAACCAGCAACCTTTTGCTGCACTGGAGCCACACTGGCCAAGGCCTGTCTTCATTCTTTATCTTCAACTCAGCAAGGATACTAGAGCCAAAGGTAGCGCTTCTCTTTGTTATATAACAAATGCTTTAGGCAAAGGAATTCCGTTTAGAGGAATACTATTTAACATTTCCCAGTAACTTGGTTGTTTACATAGTTATTTAGATGAAGTTCTAAATTTTAATACATTGTAATATTTACCTTGTAACCAAATTTTACCATTCATTCTAATCCAATTTTTTTTCATTTGGCAAGCATGTGTTTGTTTTTCAAACAGAAAACCACTACAAGATTCAGACCACTAATGACTAATTTTTTCAATCTATTTACTACATTTCTTTCAGTCAGCGACACTGGATTTGAGAGGATTATGCCCTTTATTTTCAACTCTGCTAAGAAGGTCAACCAGCCTGCCTTATTCAAAGGTAATTTCCCAGTTTACCCGAAGGTAACCTGGAAAGGAGCCATTTCCTTTGCCCTGGTCGTTGCTCACACCAAAGCTTCCTTGCCTTGTCGTTTCAGAACCTAAAAAGCCAGTCTCTTCTGAAACCCGAAGTTCTCTTGA
>NW_006289819.1:3384773-3387595 GCF_000327345.1 Myotis davidii | reverse complement strand
TACACTCACACAAGGCGAAAGCAATAACTACAAGGAGCACACTACTTCTCTCTCCACCTGGAGAACTCTCAAGGCAGACATCCAATGAAAAAAGGCAAGTTTCAGAATAAGTGCCCAATGATGCCATTTACACAAATTCAAAATCCTATAAAACACTACGCTTTGTCATGTCTATACATGGAATAGTGAAAGGATGTAGATCAGTGGTTGCCTGGGGATGGAGGGACGAGGGGTGGTGAGAAAACAGTCAGGATGGTACTTTTATCTCAGGATAACAGTTGTCTCTGAGTGCGGGGAGAACAAGGCTACTGGAGACGTGGACAAGGACAGGCTCCCCGCAGCCGGGAGCAGCAGCCAGGGTCTGGGAGCCCCCTGGCCTCACCTAACAACCATCCCCCGCCCAAGGCAAAGGGGCGTGGACATTAAAATAAACACACACGCCAAAGAAAAGAAAAATAAACACACACAAATTGTAGAAACTTATTTCAACACTGCCACCAGGATGTGTTTATTCTACTCTTGCTGTTAACAACCACACGGATAGATTCAAATCGAACCTACGGGAATACCCAGGCATAGGTGTTCATTATGAAAATGGCTTCAGTGACCAGAAGGGAAATTTTTCAGGTAAAAATAAGCACGGGATTCGTTTAGTCGTGGAGTATTTGGAGTCTCAGCCTCCGCCTAGCTCAGCAGTCCAGCCGCGGGCAGCTGCACCAACGCCAGGCCCTCCTGCCTTTCGGCGCCTGAAGTGTGTGAACGCAGCTCAAATGACGCCACTCTCACCCCCAAAGGTTCCTGTGCTCCCATGAATTCAAACTCCGTCCGCACAGTCCTCGGCTAACAAAACAAAACAAAACAAAAACAAACAAAATGCAGAGAACAGAGGCTGGCAGGGAGCCCTAAAGAGGACGGGTCTTCCTACGAACCGAACCGCTAAAGCCGCAGGCTTGTGGGTGATGGACAGGCCATAGATGATGGGACCCAACCCAGACCAGAGCGGAGGGGAAGGGGGTCAGAGGTCCCTCACGCGGTCCAGGCGTGTGGCACCTGCCGGGGTGCGGGGTGCGGAGATGGGCATCAAAATATGCCATTACTGTCCAGGCCGACTGGCTCCGTGGGTTGAGCGTCATCCTGCGCACCCAGGGGTTGGTTTGACTGCTAGTCAGGGTAAAGGCCTGGGTTACGGGTTCAGTTCCCGGTGGGAGGGCGTCCAGAAGGCAACCCATTGATGTGTCTCTCTCACCTTCCCTCTCTCTAAACATAGCCTCGAGTAAGGATTAAAAAAAATGGGATTACCATTTCTAGGCGACCTGATAAGACTGCGGCATAGAATAATTCGTTAAACTCGCAGCTGTAGCGTGACCGGTTGATCGGCTGATGAGGTCTCCGTGTGTTTAACTCAGGCCGATGGCCCTCCCTGGGCCTGTTTCTGCATCGTCTGGTGACAGACAGAGTCCACCAGGGAGACCGGTGCGGAGGAGGAGGTGGGCTGATCCCTGTCAGATGCTTCCCCCGGCGGTGGGAACACTGGGAAGGACTGCGACAGCGACCTGAGGCCACGTGGGCATCCGTGTTCGTGTTGCGACAGCGACCTGAGGCCACGTGGGCATCCGTGTTCCGTGTTCCGAGAGCGGATTACCGCGAGGCCCTGGGCTCCGCCCTGGAGGGCGTGGCGAGCGGAGGCGCCAATAGGCACGCAGCGCATCTGACGGCGGCTCCATAAGTGCCAGGCCCTGCGCCGAGCAACTATCTGCCCGCCGACCTCACCTCCAGACGCAGTGGCTCCGGACCGCGCTCCCTGAAATGATGGTGAGTCTGCCTTCCAAACGGCTCAAAAGTCCGGGTCTTGGGGTGGGAGGTCAGAAACGCACAGGTGGCCGGCTGGCGTGGTTCGGTGGTTGAGCGTGGACCTGTGAGCCACAAGGTCACGCTTTGATACTGGTCAAGGCACATGTCAGGGTGTGGGTCAGAGGGAAGGCAGGGGAGAGTGGGTGGGTGAGTGGGTGGGTGGGAAGAGAGCAGCCAAAGAATTTGTATGCATATATGCATAACCCATGGACACAGACAATAGTGTGGTGAAGGCTGGAATGGGGGTGGGGACAGGCTAGAAGGGGTCAGTAGGGGGGAAGGATGGGGGACTAATGTAATACTTTCAACAATAAAGATTAAAAAAAAAAAGATCAGACCTGGCCGGTGAGGCTCAGTGGTTGAGCGTAGACCTATGAACCTGGAGATCATGGTTAGATTCCTGGTCAGGGCACATGCTGGGTTGTGGGTTCCATCCTCAGTAGGGGGGTGTGCAGGAGGCAGCCATCGATGATTCTTTCCTATATTGTTGATGTTTCTATCTCTCTCTCCCTTCCTTTCCTCTCTCTGAAGTCAGTGAAAACATACCCTCAAAAAATAAACAAACAAACAAACAAGTAAATTGTGTAATGTGTAAGAGGGTCAAAACAGCTGTGGAAATTTTTAAAAAGTGAAGCAGAATAAAGGAATTGGGAGTGGGGAGGTGGGAATGAATTGTGGAGGGGTAGAAGGGGCAGTCCGTAGGTTGCAATATTAAAGTGTCAAGGTTCAGTAAGTTTACTGAAAAGTTGAGATTTACACTATATATACCATGTATTATAAATAGCCCTAAGCTATAGTATTTTTGAGTGCTTGTGTTTGCTTTGTAAGGAAAAAAGTAAAATTGCTTTTGGGTTATACTTCTATATTATTTTGGTCCCAATATATAGGGTGTCCCCAAAAATTGTATACACACACTTTGAATAATTATAAAGGCACCATTATTAAAATACATTTCATCTTCAAAATTGAGA
>NW_006289819.1:3369149-3375705 GCF_000327345.1 Myotis davidii | reverse complement strand
TTGATACTGGTCAAGGCACATGTCAGGGTGTGGGCTCAGTGTGGGGCGTGCAGGAGGCAACCAATCAATGATTCGTTCTCGTCATTGATGTTTCTCTCTCGCTCCCTTCCTCTCTGAAATCGACTCTCTATATATATTAAATATATATATTTAATTAAATATATATAATTAAATGTAAAACTGCCATTTGACCCAGTGACCCCGCTTCTGGGAATCTAGCCTAGGAAACTAGAAACACCACTTAGAAAGCTAATTTGCAATAGCTAAGATCTGGAAATAGCCCAAGTGCCCATCAGTGGATGAAAAGGCTGTGGGGCCTTTACACCATGGAATACTATACAGCCTTCAAAAGGAAGGAACTCTTACCCTTGGAGACAGCATGGAGGGACCTGGAGAGTATTATGCTCAGACAAATAAGTCAGTCAGAAAGGCGAGTATCACATGAACTCACTCATATGGAATCTAATAAACTGATAAAATAAACTGATGAACAAAATAGATCCAGAGACATGGAAGTATAGAATAGACTGGAATTTCAGAGGGAAGGCAGGGGAGAGTGGGTGGGTGAGTGGGTGGGTGGGAAGAGAGCAGCCAAAGAATTTGTATGCATATATGCATAACCCATGGACACAGACAATAGTGTGGTGAAGGCTGGGAATTACATAACTGTATATAAAAATGTTTTAAACAGGATTTGACAAATAGGTCTCTTCCAGATTTTAACCTTTCCCCCCTAATTTTTCCAGACCAAGAGGTTACTATGTTTCCTGGCCAGTGAGGCTCAGTGGTTGAGCGTAGACCTATGAACCTGGAGATCATGGTTAGATTCCTGGTCAGGGCACATGCTGGGTTGTGGGTTCCATCCTCAGTAGGGGGGTGTGCAGGAGGCAGCCAATGATTCTCTCTCATCAATGTTTCTCTCTCTCCCTTCCTCTCTGAAATCAATAAAAACATTTTTTTAAAATATATAAATAAAGATCAGGAAGGTGGGACTCACATCATGCTTTCCATCCCTCCTTTCCTTTTTTCCCCCAGAAAATCCTTTTCTTTTTATTTTCCCCACCTTTATTGAGGTATAATTGACAAACTCACATATATTTAAAGTGTATCTATACAGGGTTGCTCCAATAATGTATACATACTAATAGCTAATAGCTCAAATGCTTCCCACAACGGTGTTCCCACCGGGAAGGACTGTAACAGCGACCTCAGGCCATGCCTGCATCCTTGTTCCGAGAGCGGATTACAGCGAGATGCCCCGGGCTCTGCCTGGAGGGCGTGGCAAGCAAAGGCGCAAATTCTTTTCAGATTTAACCCACTGGAATTAATAATGATTCAAAGTGTGTGTACATTTTTGGGGACACCCTGCATATACCTTTTTGTTTTTGGTGAGAATGCTTAAGATCTACTCTTAGCAAATTTCAAGCATATAATACCGAATTATTAACTATAATCACCATGCTGTACATTGATCCTCAGAACGTATTCATCTCATAACTGAAGTTTATACCCTTTGACGTTTTACCAACATTTCCCATTTCTCCACCCTCCCCGCCCCCATTCTACTCTTTGATTCTGAGTTCAACTTCTTTAAGATTTACCTTTATTGTTGAAAGTATTACAGATGTTCCCTTTATTTCCTCCTCAACTTTTTTTCTATATTCCACATATGCGCTGCAGTATTTGACTCTCGCTGTCTGACTTATTTCACATAATATAATGCCCCCCAGGTTCATCCACGTTGTTGCAAATGACAGGGTTTCCTTTCTGTTTATGGCTGAATAACATTCCGTTGTATGTATACCACATTTTTTTAAATCCATTCATCATTGACAGGCAGGCTGTTTTCATATCTTAGCTACTGTAAATAATGCTGCAGTGAACATGGGTGTTTAGCTATCTCTACAGTATACTGAATTCATTTTCTTTGGATAAATACCCAGAAGTGGAATGACTGGATCATATGGTAGTTCTATTATTTATTCTTTAGGAACTCCCATCCTGTGTGTACCAACTTACATTTCCAACAGTGGACAAGGGCTCCCTTTCTACATCCTTCCTAGTCTCTCAGGGAAATGTCCACAGTGGATGCAGGTCTGTGAGGGCCGGAGCCAGGCAGGTCCAATTCTAGTTAAGAGTCTTCCATGAAGGTCAAGTAACTTCCCTTCCCTGGGTCTCTGTTTTCTCTTCTTGGAAATGGGATTCGTCGTGGCCCCTATCATCTAGGGTCATGGTGGGAATGAAGTGAGATTACACATTTGAAAGTTCACTAACTTAACCAAATTTCCAGTACCATTCCTGGGAGGCAGGGCATCTTTGGAAAAGTCTCTGGGGCAAAATCTCTTGCAGGGGGTGATGGGGTATTCGTGCGTTTATCTTGATTCCCATCGCCACTGATAAATAGGAGAAGCACAATAGGTGTTTACATTTCAGAAATGTTATTCTGACTGTGGAGGGGGTTGAGAGTGGGTGGACGGGTATGCTGAATACGGTCCATTACAAACCCAGGCTAATTAACAGGCAAGTGCAGGCTTTTAGGTAAGAGATGATGGTGGCTAGACTAGCATAGGGTCAGCAGGGATGGAAAGGAAGGGTTATGTGGGATTGGGATTTGAGTTAGGTAGGATCCCTGAACTTCTAACTTTTTTGCAGGATCCCACAGCTGAAGATCTAGTTCAGTTATCTGGCAACTGCCAAGAGACTCACCCTTTACCTCAGGAAATTGAGGAGTTCGTCCTGGAATTCTCTGAGACACTTGAGTCAAGAACTCCAGCTGCACCAGAGCCACAGATCTATATGCCTCTGACTGCCCGTGGTGACGAGAGCCAAAATGAGTCCATTCAGAACCAGGTGATGGCTCCTTTGACACCCACAATGACGGTTTCTGCATGTTCTAATATCCCTGGGACAGTCCTTGACCAGAGCTCAATAACTCTCCCTGGAGAACCAAATGAGACTGTCTCCATGGACCAGAAGGTGACCCCCTTTGACCAGAGAAAACCCACAGCAACCTCCTGGATGATAGGTGTTACTGACAACCCAAAGACATTGTTCACTGATTGCCAAAAGACAACCATCACTGCAAACAACATGACAATCTCCAAAGAAGGTAGCCAGATGGAGACCCTCCGTGATGAACAGACCCGTTATGGAGGCCAGATGAGTTTTGGTGGGGACCAGACCCGTTATGGAGGCCAGATGACCTTTGGTGGTGACCAGACCCGTTATGGAGGCCAGATGACCTTTGGTGGTGACCAGACCCGTTATGGAGGCCAGATGACCTTCGGTGGGGACCAGAGCCGTTATGGAGGCCAGATGACAGCTCTTAAAGGGGGCTATCCAGTGACCTTCATTGGGAACCATACCTTCACTGGGGGCCAGGTGACAACATACAGCAGTGACAAGACTGCTGGGGGTCAGATGGGGACCCTTCAGGGAGACCAGATGAGAGCCTTCACTGATGACCACACTCTCTATGGAAGCCATATGATGCCATGTCAATCACCATCATTGTCATACCCAGGATTCCTGTACTGTTCAAGTTCCCATTTGACCCAAGGACAATCTCTAGAAGAGCAGAATTCAACACTCAAAACCCAGGGATGTCAGTTCAAGAAGAATCTTGACATTTTAAAGCCCTACATTTGCACACACCAGGACTGTCAGAAATCATATTCAAAGAAGTCCTGTCTCCAAATCCATGATCGCAAACACACAGGTGAGTAAGGGTTAAGGGTTAAAGGTAACGGGTAAATCTAAAGATTTGTACCTTTACAAAGCTTTGGGGTCATTTGAAATTGTTGTCCCTTTAAGACTGGAACCCTAGCCTGGCCAGTGTGGCTCAGTTAATTGAGTGTTGTCCCATGTACCAGTTTGATTCCTGGTCAGGGCACATGCTAGGGTTACGGGCTCGATCCCCAGTAGGGGTGTGCAGGAGGCAGCAGATCCATGTTTCTCTCTCATTAATGATTCTAGCTCTTTGTCCCTCCATCTCTCTAAAACCAATTTAAAAAATTTTAATTAAGAAAGACTGGAGCCCTAGTAGATCCTCGTAAAAGCTGGCAAATTTGAAAGGGTGGACGAAGCAGTCTAAGGGATAGCCTCTAGTCCTGATTCAGAGCCAACCTGGCTGCAGCCTTTCGTGTTGTTGCCTGTGCTGGGATGATGGGAATAAGTGGAGGGATTTGTTTGACCACTTATGAATGGTTTTAACACTGCCTCTACTGGGACTGTCACTTCATGGACCTCTTCTTAAATCCAGAAGACCCCCTCCGTCAACCTCCCTATCTCTCTTACCCTCCTGACCCCTACTTCTCCTATTTTCCTTTTTCTCTTTCTTTCACACCTTTCTTCCATCCTTCCAGCTCATGCTGCCCTCCTTCTCTTCCTCTTTCACTCACCTTCCGTTTGTGTGTGTGTGTGTTTTGTTGTTGTTTTAAATAATATTTTGATTTCAAAGAGGAAGGGAGAGGGAGAGATAGAAATATCAATGATGAGAGAGAATCACTGATTAGCTGCCTCCTAAACACACCACACTGGGGATTGAGCTTCCCACCCAGGCATGTGCCCTGACCAGGAATAGAACCGTGACCTCCTGGTTCATAGGTTGATGCTCAACCACTGAGCCACCCCAGGCAGGCCGTGTGTGTGTGTTTCACTCACCCTGTGCAGTCTCCTCTCTGGCTCTCCCTCTTGCACACTAGCATACTCAAAACCTTTCTCTTCTCTATTCACTTTCAACTTCCTTGTACCATGCTACTTGATGCATAACAAGTCTCTTCCGCTCTGGTTCCCCTGGGACCTTTCAGTCCGCAGGCCGACGCTCTATCCACTGAGCCAAACCGGTTTCGGCATGACTTGTAAACTTTTAAGGTTTTTACTTTTTATTTTCCAAAACATAGAAGAAAGAGCCCAGCTGGTGTGGCTCAGTGGTTGGTCGTCGATCCATGAACCAAGAGGTCACTAGCTTGATTCCTGGTCAGGGCACATGCCCAGGTTCAGGGCTCGATCCCAGTGGGGTGCGTTCAGGAGGCAGCCAATCAATGATCCTCTCTTATCATTGATGTTTCGATCTCTCTCTGCCTCTCCCTTTCTTGCTGAAATCAATAAAAATATTTTTAAAAAAAAATTTTTTTAAGATGTCTTTCTCTATCCCTCTCCCTTCCTCTCTCTCCAAAGATCAATTAAAAAATTTTTAAAGCATCGAAGAAATACATGTATGCATTTCAATAGAATCAGAAGCATTTATTTTTTCAAAAGTTGAGCCTCCTGCCCTGGCTGTTGTTGCTTGGTTGAGTGTCGTCCTGTGCACCAAAAGGTTGCTGGTTCGATTCCCATTCAGGGCACATGCTCAGGTTATGGGTTCAGTCCCAGTCTAGGTGTGTATGGAAGGCAACCGATCAATGTTTCTCTCTCTCCCTCTAAAATCAATAAAAACATTTTTTAAAAAGTTGAACCTCGTGCCATAGCTATTTCTTCTCACAAGCAAAGTGTCTCCTATTCACCTCCATCTGCTCACTATACTGTCAGAATACTGGGGTGGAGAGGGAGACATTGGAGGAGGATGGTCGAGTGCTGGCTAAGAGGGGATGGAGCTATCTTTTCCACTGGGCCTGGGCCCTTCATTGTTTCTGCTGACATGACTGCAGCGGGGGTGACCTGCAGCCTGTTTTTCTTTGCATGGACATGGCTTGTCAACTGCTTCGGAGGGGTTCAGCCATCTTCTCTCTGACTAAGTCCTTCTCCCATCTCTTGCAGGCCCTGGCCTCTTAGGTCTGGCTTTGACCCCCATGCAACCCCCAGCTTGTATAGTATCCCCGCTGGCAAATAAACAACAACAACAACAACAAAAAAAACAACTCTAAAGTCATGAATGTCACTTATCCTACTTCTTATTTCCAAGAGGGACACTTTGAAAACTCTTTTCACTCAGAGCCCTAAAAGAGAAATGAACCACAAATACCCAAGGCTTCAATTTGCCCTGCAACATTCCAGGTTCTTCCTGACCTACCCACGCACCTTACAAAGGCCCCAGAAGCTAGATCCCTGAGTCTTTGAAGGACCCAGACAGCATTTTAAACCAGCAGGGTGGACAGTTGTTTCTTTTTCTCTCCAAGCAGCCAGTATAGTTTTGGGTAGATAATAGCATTAGCCATTGCTAAGTAATTGGGTAGGTTCATGGGTCATCCATGTGGCCCACTAAAATGCAGCAGTTCTTATCAGAGATTTGGGGCAAAGGCAAGTAGCAGTACACATAGCTAATACATATATACCAATAATACATTGAATGAGGGAGCCATACACAGCAAAGGAGGTGTGTAAAGTCCGGAAATGACCCACTGGGCTTGGGCAAGGAGGGTACCAGTGGTAGCAGCCTCAACCCCAGGACCAAAGAGCTGTCTCTGCTTCCCCCGCATCCTGGAGCCAGGGTTTCAGGAATCACAGTCGCCTGTGCACAAGCAGCCAAATCCCAGGAAGTGCGTTTGTCCCTCGCATCCTCATTGACCCTTGACCTTGGCATAGTGTCTCCAGTTCCCCATGGGGACAGAGGGACCTT
>NW_006289819.1:3368518-3369112 GCF_000327345.1 Myotis davidii | reverse complement strand
CGAGAGGTCCAGGCAAGATTGGCAGTACTCTCTGATTCATCTCCAGGACCACACAGAGCCTCATCAAGTGTCCCATGGCCTGGTACTTGGCCCTGAATCCCTCGGTCTATTAATCTCCTCCTTTGAAACAGTCTGCCAGTAATCAAATTCAGATCTTTGGGGAAGGCCTTTGCCCAGGTTGTCCAGGAGAGGGCACTAAGTTAATACTCTTAGCTGCTCTTTCTCCTGGTCAGTCTGCTATTTTGCCAGTTGCCACTGTTTTCACCTCCGAGAATTGGTCAGTTAAGACTTGGACTGTGTTTTGGACCAATTTATCTGACCTCGAGAAGAGGTTTAAAGGGCCCCGGTGACCAGCACCAGCAGGAACAAATTTGGAAATTTAGGTCTGGCTAGCAGTCTTACATCTGCTGTTCTCAGTCCCACACTGTAGACCAGTGGTTCTCAACCTTCTGGCCCTTTAAATACAGTTCCTCATGTTGTGACCCAACCATAAAATTCTTTTCTTTTCTTTTTTTAATTTTTATTAAACCTTTATTGTTCAGATTATTACAGTTGTTTCTCCCCCCCCCCATAGCTTCCCTCCACTTGGTTCCC
>NW_006289819.1:3355017-3367062 GCF_000327345.1 Myotis davidii | reverse complement strand
TTTGTTAGGTAATTTTAGATTGCAAAGGACCAGACCATTCATATGCAAAAGCCTGTGCAAGCAGCTTGGGTGGGGCAGGGTCTCAGGGAATCAACAGAGTGGAGCAAACAGCTATGGCTGATCCTCAGCCCTGCCCCAAGAGGCCCCGGTCTCAGTGTCCCGGTAATCGCTGCTAGCACCTCTAAGAGAAAGCCACCCTCAAGTTCCAACCAATGCCAGACAGTCCAGTTTCTCCCCGTATGAGTCTGGATCCCCAGAGACTCGCCCAGAACTGGAGTTCAGAGCAGTCGGGAGCTTGTGTCTCCATCCTGATTGAAAAAGACAACCACGTCCTCAGTTGCCAGCCCTTTCCACATGCGCCGCATCCTATCTTTTAGTTGTATTTTTGAAGTGGTTGTTTGAGGCAGCAATTTCCGGTGTTTACCTATGCCACCATCTTGGTTTCTCCCCATAAAATTATTTTTGTTGCTACTTCATAACTGTAATGTTGCTACTCTTATGAATCATAATGTAAATATCTGATATGCAGGATGGTCTTAGGTGACCCCTGTGAAAGGGTTGTTTGACCCCCAAAGGGGTCATGACCCACAGGTTGAGAACCACTGCTGTGGACCCAAGGGACCACAAGGATGGTTTGCAGAAATGCTAGAGCCTCTGCAAGTGTGGTCCAAACAAGAAACTTGTCACAGATGAGCCAAACCTTCAGAGTCTAATAGTACCCACTAAGGAAGAAGGTTTTAGATATTCACACTCTCTCATCCACCTCTTCCTCTTCCTCCTGGGGCAAAGTGGCCATTGTCAGGGCTCCTTCGAAAGCGGGTTTCTGTAGTAATGTACTCCACAAGGCACTGCTCTCCATCACTGAGTTTAACAAAATGATATTTTTCATTATGGAAGCAAACTATCCAAGTCACTAAAGGTCTCTTAGTGATTCCAAGAGACTACACTCTCACTGAAGGCATGAGTCATACCACCACGCAGTGTCGCAGGATGTCCTGGGTCCCAGGGACCTGCTTAGAGCCAGTAGTTATTGGATGCAATTCAGCATGTGAGGCTTCTGACAGTTTTTGGTCCCACTGATGCAGGACCATGAACAGCAGCCAGAGAACTGCTTCTGTAGTTTTCCTTGAGTCCCTATGTTGGATTTCTAATTTGACCCACTGGGCGAACCCAGACAGGATAAAGAGGACCAATGGTTCCCCTCAGAATGAAAAATGTCTGCAACGAATCCACCAGCCCTCACAAAGGCCCACTGGCATGACTGAGAGTGTCCTTGGGACCTCAGGCTTTTTATCCTTTCAGAACAGCTTTGTGCTCAATTGGCAACCCTGCTCACTTCATCAATTTGTTGAGAGGAAGGAAAAAGAATACAGGTGCAATAAGAGAGGACTGGTAAAATTATAAATATAAATATACATCTGTCACATGGCAAAAAATATAGCTAGCTAGCCCTGGCTGGGTGGCTCGACTGGTTGGAGTGCCATCCCATACACCAGAAAGGTGGCGGGTTTGATTCCCGGTCAGGGCACACACCTAGGTTGCAGGTTTGATCCCCAGTTCAGGCACATGTAGGAAACAAAGGATCGATGTTTCTCCCTTTCTCTCTCTCTAAGAATCAGTAAAAACATATCCTCAGGTGAGGATTTAAAATATAGATGGTAGATAAAAGCAAGACAACTGGCAAATTCTTAAAAACTGAGAGAAAAATACATCAAAACCCAGATGGAAAAAAAAAATGGACAATCACAAAAAATAATTTAATAGTCTATAAATATATGAAAAGAAATCTAATTATCATTCATATTTTGAAAGTGTAAATTAAAACTACAATGAAAGTGAAATTGGTGGAGTAGGGACCTCCAAAATTTTTCTCCTCCATATGAGAAATGAGAATACTGGCAAAATTGTTAGAATCTTTTTTAGAACTCAGGAAATTAATCAAAGGCTCACAGCAATCGAGGGAGCATTTATTTGTGAATATTTCTCTCTTTTCCGCATCCAGCATGGCTAGAGAGCAATCCGGTTCCTGAGTAGGGGCTGCTGGGGATTGTGAAAATGAAAGAGACAGACACAGAGTTGGAAGGGAAAAGCTGGGCCCGGGTGGGACCACTGTCCTCTGATGGAGAGACAGGGACAGGGACCCAGCGCCAATACAGTGTGTTATTTTATACAGCAAAAGACAGGAAGTTTTACCAAAAGTCAAGACAAAGGAGATTATGTGCATTCTTGGGTGGGCCTGAGTCATATTCATTCCTGGTGCTTGGCTGGATTTAAATAACAAAACCCACCCCCTGGCACCTGGGCTGAAGGTCAAGCTGACAACACTCACGCCTTTTGGCAAAGCGTGTTTCCAGGACATGGCTTTGCCAATACTACTGGATTCGGCTGACAATAAAGAAATGCCCATGTGCCTTCTCAGGCACTCTCTGCATTTATTCAAGAAAAGTGTTTGAATATCATCAAGAACAATGAGTTTTATATTTCATCTTGTCCTATTCCCATCTACTCTAGCTCCATAGTAGCTTCGGAAACCACCAGTCTGCAGTCACAGCGAAACTAGCAGACCAGCAGCTACTGGATGCAGAGCAGGATTGGAGTTCCTTTAATGCTCCATTTCCAGAAACAGAGCATGAAAATCTGAGTTCAGGAGACAGAGACAGAAGTTGAGAAGACTAAGGTGGCTAGAATTTATGAGGCAGAACACTTGAAGGGATAGAGTTTTGCAAAGAGAGTACACTCAAGATCTTGAGAGGTCTCCTTGTGAGTCTGTGAGTCCTGACAAAGCCTGAGAATTACCCAAGACCAAAAGAAAGATCACTGAAAAGAAGTAGACAGTACAATTTCTGGAGCTCACACAGGACTGGGAGAAGTTTGTTTCCACTAGCCAGAATGTAAATATACAGATCAGGCAGAAATCCTCAGGGTTTTACCTTAGTAGTGGGGTTAAATTAGCCCTAGAAAAAAAGGTTTGGGGCCTGTCCTAAAAATAAATAAATAAATAAATAAATAATTTAAAAAAACGCTTAAAAGTAAGGCGAATATAAATAAAAATGTCCTAAGGGAAAAAAAGTAAGCCTCAAAGTGATCCGACAAACTCTTAAGAAAAGGCATGCCAGAAGTAAAAGCCAACACTATTTAAAGGAATAAAACAAAACCCTTGCCCTAGCCAGTTTGGCTCAGTGGATAGAGTGTCAGCCTGGGAACTGAAGTGTCCCAGGTTCGATTCCGGTCAAGGGCACATGCCCGGATTGTGGGCTCGATCCCCAGTAAGGGACTTGCAGAAGGCAGCCGATCCATGATTCTCTCTCATCATGGATGTTTCTATCTCTCTCTCCCTCTTCCTTCCTCTCTGAAATCAATAAAAAATATATTTTAAAAAAACCCAAACAAAAAAAAACAACCAACAACCAACAATGCAAATTCACAATTGTCTGGCATCCAGCAAAAATGTATCTACCATTCAAAGAACCAGGAAAATAAGGACAATTACCAGGATAAAAATCAATCAACTGATACAGACCCAGAAATGACAAACATGACTTAGCATCTGGGGGCATTAAAATAGCTATTGTAATGTTATGTTTCATATGTTCAAGAATATAGAGGAAAGTATGACCCTGATAAGGATAGAACTGGAAAATATAAAAAGGTCCAGACCTTTTGCTAGAGATAAAAAATACAGTATCTGAAATGAAAAACACAAGCATTGGAACTGATAAGATACTGCAGAAGAAAAGACCAGTTAGCTTACAGATAGCTAGAATGAAACAAAAAAAGAAAAAAGACTGAAAAGTTGGACAGAGCATCAGTAACCTGTGGAACAATGTCAAGCAGTCTATTATATGAACGGACTATGTATCAGGAAAAAGGGAGGGACAAAAAACAACTACTGACAAAACAAAGGCCAAACGTTTTACAAATTTTATTAAGACTCTAAGCCTTTGGATTGAAGATCAATGAACCCCAAACAGAATAAACATAAAGTTCAAACCACATTAAACTAATCACTATATTGTTTAAGAATAGATACATATATGGTAAAAGCAAAAACAAACATATGTAATACTTTCAACAATAAAGATAAAAACCCAGGAGTCATCCTTGACCATACCCTCAACCAAATCCCATAATCACTCCTGAATCTTTCTAAACTTCTACTTCCACACCCTCATCCAGGCCTCCTTCAACTGTCACCTGGAGCACTGAAACCCTTCCTTTCCCTTAAGGCAGTCAAAGAAACCATTTTTTATTTATTTTTTAATTAAATCTTTATTGTTCAGATTATTACAGTTGTTCCTCTTTTTTCCCCCCATAGCTCTCCTCCACCCAGTTCCCACCCCACCCTCAGCCCTCACTCCTCACCCACTGTCCTCATCCATAGGTGCATGATTTTTGTCCAGTCTCTTCCCGAATCTCCCACCCCCCTTTTCCCCCCAAGAATAGTCAGTCCATTCCCTTTCTATGTCCTTGATTCTATTATGATCACCAGATTATTTATTCACTTGATTCTTAGATTCCCAGTCCTTGTGGCCAGTAATTGGGTCACAAATGAGCACCCTCTTGTCCCTACTTAAAAAAAAAACATCATATCCACTTGGAATTTGGGTGGAGGACACCTGGAGGCCAGGCCCAGGTACACTGGGGCCGTAAGAACAGACCAAGGTGGCCATGCAGAATAGAGTTAAGGTGGGGGGAGAGGGCAGGCATAGCTAAGGCTCGGGACTTCCCCAGCTGCCCAGAGTAAGTTCGAGCACGCAGAGATTCAGCTCTTCGCCTTGGCAGCACTTTCAGAATTGTTGTCTGTTATCTTTCTGCCCTACAGCAGGCACCATCATGTTCTGAGTTCTTAGTGTCCAGCACTAAGCGTGACCAGGGTAGACATCCAGGATATGGCAAGTCTGGATAAGCCCCATGAGCTCTTCAGGTCTGGCCCTGGCACCTCCTCGAGAAGTCTTCCTCCCTGAAACACTGTTGTTTCCATGCCATCCACCATGAGTCCCCACAGCTCTGAATTGCAGACTTAAAAATAGTTGCTGAGCCTGGCCAGTGTGGCTCAGTGGGCCGAGCATGGTCCTGTGGGTTCACCATTCCATTGTCAGGGCACATATGCCTTTCCGACCTTCCCTTTAGGTGCTCCTCCTCTCCATGGTCACTGCACCTACCTAGGTGGACCTCTCAGCCCCTAGACCAAATGGTTCCTGGACTAAAGGAACCAGTCCTGATCCATCTCACTGTGGCATCACCTAGCAGGGCTTGGCATCCGACTAAGCACAGGCAACATCCATCGCAGGCATCATGGTTAAGAGGAGTACCTCTGGAGTAGACAGATCCTGGTTGGGATCCCAGCTCTGTCACTTGAGAGCTCACTTGAGACCTTGGGTAAATTCCTCTCAGTTACTTTGCTGGTCAGAAAAGTGGGTGGCTGAGAAGTCCAGAAATGAGGTTCGAACTACCTGATTGTCAGGATAGCCATTATACACTCAACCCAGGGGGAGGAGCAGCTCTGTAAGGAGGAGGCGAAGTTACAGTGGGTGTGGTCTTCTCTGCACCTATCTAATGTCCTCTACCCCCAAATCACCTAGAAAAGAGCCTAAAACAAGAATGAAGTACTAATACTTTATTTGGATGGTGTACACCCAAGGCACTGAGAGGGAGAAAAGCAAGGCGGGGGAGAAGGGAGGCAAGGCAAGGCGCCAGCGGGTGGGTCCTGCTTCAGCACAAGCCCTGAAGCACAGCGGGTGTGCTCACCGGCTGCCTGGGACATCTCCCCACTGGCTGGACTGTTCGGAGAAACAGTGTCTTGCAGCAATTCGGGGAAGGGAGGAAAGAAGAGGGAATTTCTCTGCCTTGGTCTCTCCCAACTCCCATTAGTCAAATGTTACCCAAGAGAAGGATTAACTCCCCCAGGCTTCTGTGCCCTGTGGTGGGGTATTCCATCCAAGTCTGGAGGTAGTGGGAGAAGACAAACTCTGGGCATGTGGCTGGTGAGCTCTGGACAGAATCTGAGTCAAGACATAAGATGTGTCCCAAACGGTCCACTAGTATTTTTTTCACTTACTAGAAGACCTTGGCCAAGGTCTCATGGCTAGTAAGCGGCATATTCAGGATTTGAACATAGCCTGGCTCTGGAAACTGTGGAAGACCAAGATAAGAACCTTGTTGTTTTTTTTATAGCAGGCAAAGGAGAGTCATTGAAGAGTTTCAAGTTGGGGAGTGACATAAAGAGCTTTTTAATAAAGCTCCCAATCTCTATTTTACTTCATCTTTCCATGTAGCTAAGCTCAGCAACAGTAGGTGGCCCCCAAGAGGTAAGAGCATCCAAGACAGTTTTTGAAGAGTCCCTCATGGGGTCCAGCTCATATGGGCTTCACTCAACACTGCCTCACAATCTTTCTCAGTCTGCAAATAAGCCTGTACCTACTAAGAAGATTAGCTGGTCAGAGGGAAGCAGGATCTGAGTGGAGAAGCCAAAATGAAGGGAAGAGGAGGTTGACCTAAAGATCAGGAGCAGGAGGACCAGCTCTCTCTTCATCGTTGGCCTGTGGATTGGGGGATCCTGGCACCCGCAGGTGAGTCCTTTGGTGTTGCTTGAGATGGTCAGATCTCATGAACTCTCGGCCGCACCGATCACATCTGTGTGGCCGGTATCTGGTGTGTATCCGCATATGTCGTCCAAGCTCATCGGAACGGAAGAAAGACCACGTACAACCTTCCCACTGACATTTATAGGGCCTCTCACCTGGGAAGGGAAAGTGACAAGGGAGAGAAGGAATTAAGTAGAGGAATTTAGGCCAGCAGGTGGGAAGGAAGGGGTCTGACTCTATGAGGCAGAGCATTCATGGTTGAGGACTCAATAGGAAAAAACAGGAAAACAGTGAAGAGGCAACACGATCAGCAGTCCCCATCATCTTGATACAGTCATACTGGACTGTGGGAAAGCAAGTTGGTGAGGACAGTATAGCTTGGTCCCAAAAGTGAAGGATGACAGGCTAATCACCAACCATTACAAACCAGTGGTCCAGCAAAGCCCAGAGACTCCTCCCTCCCACCCCACCTGTCTGACACCTCACTCACCCGTGTGTTTGCGTTGGTGACTCAGGAGGTGGGAGCGCTTGGTGTAAGCTTTCCCACAGTTCTCATACTGGCAGCAGTAAGGCCTTGCAACCTGGGATCTGCTCCTGTAAGCCCTTTCTGAGGCCCCACAATTCTGCTCTGCTCTTTGTGGCACAGGTATAGGCTGCTCGGGTAGGAAGGGGCCTTCCTGGGAGGCTGGCTGGCTAACAAAAGAGTCCTGGGATTCTAAAGTCAGCAATGACGGGGAGCCATCTGGGGGCATTCCACCATTGTGGGGATCTCTAGGGGGTAACATCTGAGCCAAAGAGGGGAACCCAGCCTGGCCCCCAGCAGAAGGCATAGTGGCAGGCAATAACATTTTAGGTGTTAAAGAGTCGCTATTAGAAAGTACTGTAGGGTGGTCAGAATAATGCATTGTTGGTGTCCTGATGTGGGGCATTGCGACTGGTGGCCCATTGGGGGGCATGCTCAGATTCCCACTGAAGTTCATGGCCATCCCTGGAATATTGGGCTCTCCAAAGGACATCATCTGGGACCTGTTGAAAATCATCATTCCTGGTTGATAGGGAGACATTGTCTGACAGTAAATCATTTGGGAAGGAGGGAGAGTCACTTGGGGGCAATAGTTCACACTACACTCAGGCAACAACACACTGAACTGTGGCCCCATTTCATCTGCATTCTGCCTGGGCTCCTGAGCAGAAGCCAAGGGCATCCTCTCCAGCTGTGGACTCTGAAGGACGTGCTGAATGCCTGATGAGTCCTGGTTCCAAGAGGTGTGCACTCCACTGCTTTCAGGCGATGGGGACATATCTGAGATGCACTTCGACTTCTCAATATCCTTGGAGAGAGAGGGAGAGAGTCAGATGAGGTGAATCCTAGCTCCCATTCCAGTTCCACATGTCCCTCCCAGCTCCTGACCACACCCAGACCCAGGCCCCCATCATCTCTAGTCAGGATTATCCTACCTCCAGGCCATTCTCCAGTCTAGGTTTTTCTTTTATTTTTTATAATCCTCTCCTATGTTATGTTATTTGTTTTGTTTTTTATTGACTTCAGAGAGAGAGGAAGGGAGAGAGAGAGAGACAGACAGAACATCGATGTGAGAAAGAGACATTGATGGGTTGCCGGAACCGAGGATCAAATCCTCAACCATTTGGTGCACAGGAGGACACGCTAACTAACAGACACCTGGCCAGGGCTCCAGCTTGGGCTTTTCTAAGATTCAGGTCTGGCTGATAGGATGGTGGAAGCTTAGGTGTGACTTATGCCACTTCTCCTCCTTGGTATGCTTTTGTTTATTATTATTGTAAGAAATAACAAAGACAGCAAATAAAATATTCCACAAACTACACCTGCAACAGAACTCTGAGAAAACCCTCAAGCTCCAGATTACATGTAAGTGTGAGGATGAAAGAACATACCAAACCAGCAGGATGGGTGCAGAAAGCCACAAAGGTAAGAATAGAGGCTTCAGCCCTAGCCAGTTTGACTCAGTGGATAGAGATTCAGCCTGTGGACTGAAGGGTCCTGGGTTCAATTCCAGGCAAAGGCACATGCAGGCTCAATTCCTAGTAGGGGGCATGCAGGAGGCAGCCGGTCAATGATTCTTTCTCATCATTGATGTTTCTAGCTCTCTCTCCCTCTTCTTTCCTCTCTGAAATCAATAAAAATATATTTTAAACATAGCCTATCTAATGAAATAGTAATATGCAAATTAACCATCACTCCATCACAAAGATGGCAGTGGCCACGGAGCTGGAGCGAGCAGGAGGCTTGGGTTGCCCTGGTGATGGAGGAAGCCAAGCTTCCCACCTGCCCTGGCTAGACCTGAGCTCTGCTCAAGGCTACAAAGTTTCAATTATAGAAGATAAATAAATCCCAGATACCTGCTTCCAGCCCACGGGTGTGGCCAGCCTGAAAACGGCTTTCAGCCCCTCAGCCAGGCTGGCCACACCCCCATGAGGAGAGGGTCACAGCTGGGGTCTGGGCCAGCCTGCAAACAACCATCAGCCCCTCACCCAGGCTGGCCAGGCACCCCAAAGGGACCCCTACCCTGATCCAGGACACCCTCCAGGGAAAACCAGCCGGCCCCCACCCATGCACCAGGCCTCTATCCTATATAGTGGTCAGTGAGCTTCCTCACAGGAACCTCTGCTCAGCCACAAGCCAGGCTGATGGCTGCCAGCAAGCGGTGGTGGTGGGAGCCTCTCCCGCCTCCTCAGCAGTGCTAAGAATGTCCGACTGCAGCTTAGGCCTGCTTTCCGCTGGCAAGTGGACATCCTCTGAGGACTCCTGGGCTGCCAGAGGGATATCTGACTGCCAGCTTAGGCCTGATTCCCCGGGGAGCAGGCCTAAGCCAGTAGGTGGACATCCCCTGAGGGGTTCCAGACTGCAAGAGGGCACAGGCCAGGCTGAGGCCCCCCGAGTGCACAAATTTTTGTGCACCAGGCCTCTAGTACAGTGGTTCTCAACCTTCCTTATGCCACAACCCTTTAATACAGTTACTCATGTTGTGGTGACCTCCAATTTCATTGTTACAAATTGAATATAATTAAAACATAGTGATTAATCACAAAAACAATATGTAATTATATATGTGTTTTCCGATGGTCTTAGGCAACCCCTGTGAAAGGGTTGTTCGACCCACAAAGGGGTCACGACCCACAGGTTGAGAACCACTGCTCTCGTATATAATAAAAAATAAATTAAGCCACACATATAATGCAATCCCCCACACAAAGAAAAAAGTAGATCAAATATTTTAAGAATATAGATGCAAAAGTCCTCAACAATAAAACTAGCAAACCAAATCCATTAGAAGATTATACAACATGACCAAGTGGAATTGATCCCAGAAATGCAAGGTTGATTCAACATATGAAAAATCAATCAATGTAATGTACTACATATGTAAAATAAAGGGGGCAGGGGGGGAGATTATCTCAATTAATACCAAAAAAAAGCATTTGAAATAATTCAACCCTTTTCATGATTAAAAGACACTCAAAAACTAGAAATGGAAATTTCCAACACAATAAAAGGCATTCATGAAAAACCCACTGCTAACATCATACTCAAGTGAAAGACTAACAGTCTTTCTTCTAAGGTCAGGATGCCCACTTTCTTCCTTTTTTAAAAAATATATTTTTATTGATTTCAGAGATGAAGGAAGAGGGAGAGAGAGATAGAAACATCAATGATGCCCTAACCGGTTTGGCTCAGTGGATAGAGCGTCGGCCTGTGGACTGAAGGGTCCCAGGTTTGGTTCCAGTCAAGGGCATGTACCATGGTTGCGGGCACATTCCTGGTGGGGAGTGTGCAGGAGGCAGCTGATTGATGTTTCTCTCTCATCGGTGTTTCTAACTCTCTATCTCTCTATCCCTCTCCCTTCCTCTCTGTAAAAAATCAATAAAATATATTTTTTTTTAAAAAAGAAACATCAATGATGACAGAGAATCATTGATTGTCTGCCCCCTGCATGCTCCCCACTGGGGATCAAGCCCGCAACCTGGGCATGTGCCCCTGACCAGACGCAAACCTGGGAACCTTTAGTCCACAGGTCAATGCTCTACCCACTGAGCAAACCGGCTAGGCCAGGATGCCCACTTTCACCACTTCTAGTCAACACTGTATTGGCAGTTCTAGCCAGAGCAATTAAACAAGAAAAGAAATAAAAGGCATTCAAACGGAAAAAAGTAAAACTATCTATGTTCTCAGATAACACAATCTTATATGTAGAAAACCAGAAAAAACTACATACACACTAACATAACCTGTTAGAAATAATAAACAAATTCAACAAAGTAGCAGGATACAAATTCAACACACAAAAATCAGTTGCTGCTATACCCTGTCAATGAACAATCTGAAAAGGAAATGAAGAAAACAATTCAATTTATGATAGCATCAAAAAGAATTAAATACTTATAATTAACCAAAGAGGTTAGCATAATCCCTGAAAACTATAAAACATTGCTTAAAGAAATTAAATAAAATTTAAATAAATGAAAACACCTGTCCATGGAGGACTTAAAAGTTATGATGTCAATGTTACGCAAAGCAATCTATAGACTCAATACAATGACTATCAAAATCCATTTTTGGCAAAAATAGAAAAATCCACCCTAAAATTCATGTGAAATCACAAGGGACCCCAAAATAGCCACACACACGCACAAAAAAAACACACAAACAAACAAACAAAAAAACACCTTGAAAAAGAACAAAAATTGGAAAATTTATACTTCCTGATTCAAAACTTACTACAAAGTAAATAATCAAAGCCGTATGGTATTGGCAAATAGGGTAGGCCTATAGACCAACAGAAAGAAACAGAGTCCCAAAATTAAGCTTCATATTTATGGTCAAATGATTTTTAGCAAGGTTTTCAAGACTATTCAATGGGGGAAAAGACAGTCTTTTTGATAAATAATGCTGGAATAACTGGATATCCACGTGGAAAAGAATAAAGTTGGAACCTTACTTAACACCATATATAATTCAAAATGGATCAAGACCTAAACACAAGAGCTAATGCTATAAAACTATCAGAAGAAAACAGGAGGGGGAGCTTCATAATACAGGATTTTGCAATGACTTCTCGAATAGGACACCAAAGGCATAAGCAACAAAAGATAAAATACAAACAACCCAATTCAAAAATGGACAAAGGACTTGACTAGACATTTCTCCAAAAACATACAAATGGCCAGTAAACACATGAAAAGATGTTCAACATCAGTAATCATTAGGAAAATGCAAATCAAAACCACAAAGAGATACTGCTTCACAACCATTTAAAATGATTATCAAAAAAAAAACACAAAAGTGTGAGCAAGATGTGAAGAAACTGGAATCCTTGTGCATTGCTATTGAAAATGTAAAAATATGCAAGCACTATGGAAAACAGTATGCTGGTTCCTCAACAAAATTAAAAAACAGAATTATCATGTGCTCCAGTAATTCTCT
>NW_006289819.1:3354011-3354878 GCF_000327345.1 Myotis davidii | reverse complement strand
GGGGGGGAGGAAGGCCTACTCTTGCACAAATTTCGTGCATCGGGCCTCTAATATACCTATAAGAATTGAAAGCAGAAACTGGAACAGAAATTCATACTCCCATGTTCAGAGCAGCATTTTTCACAATAGCTAAAATGTGGAAACAACCCAAGTGTCCATCAAATGGATAAACAAATGCAGTATATCCATACAATAGAGTATTATTCAGCCTTAAAATGGAAGGAAATTAACACAAGCTTCAACCTGAATGAACTGTGAAGATATTATGCTAAATAGAATACACCAGTCACAAAAGGACAAATAATGTATGATTCCATTTACATGAAGTACTTAAGTCAAATCCAAAGAGGCAGAAAGTAGAATGGTGGTTGCCAGAGACTGGGGGGTGAGCGGGATTGGGAAGTCACCAACATATAAAAAACTCACACAAATCAAAAGCAAAATAAAACAATCTGATTAAAAATGGTCAGAGTAACTAAATAGACAGTTCCAAACAAGACATATAGATGAACAACAGGTACATGAAAAGGTGCTAACATCATAATCATTAGGAAAATGCAAATCAAAACCACAAAGAGATACTGCTTCACAACCATTTAAAATGATTATCAAAAAAAAAACACAAAAGTGTGAGCAAGATGTGAAGAAACTGGAATCCTTGTGCATTGCTATTGAAAATGTAAAAATATGCAAGCACTATGGAAAACAGTATGCTGGTTCCTCAACAAAATTAAAAAACAGAATTATCATGTGCTCCAGTAATTCTCTTCTGGGTATCTATAGTAATAAAAGTGTAATATGCTAATTAGGCCAGACATCCTTCCAGATAACCTTCTGGACGAAGCTGGAGCAGTGAGGGAAGCCCGG
>NW_006289819.1:3350813-3353953 GCF_000327345.1 Myotis davidii | reverse complement strand
AAATGGAAGGAAATTAACACAAGCTTCAACCTGAATGAACTGTGAAGATATTATGCTAAATAGAATACACCAGTCACAAAAGGACAAATAATGTATGATTCCATTTACATGAAGTACTTAAGTCAAATCCAAAGAGGCAGAAAGTAGAATGGTGGTTGCCAGAGACTGGGGGGTGAGCGGGATTGGGAAGTCACCGTTCAATGGTTAGTGAGTTTCAGTTTGGGAAGATGGAAAAAGTTCTAGAGATAGATGGTGGTGATGGTTGCCCAATAAAATGTTAAATGTGCTTAATGCCACTGAACTGTATACACTTAAACATGACTATGATGATATTTTTGTATTACGTAGATGTTACCACAATTTCAAAAACTGTTTTTTAAAAAAGACACTGGCCACATTTGTGAAAATTGGAGAATCAAAAATAATAATTGTTGATTTTAATAGAAATTAAAATGGTATCAAGCTAAGTGATACCATGAGAAAGCAATCTGATAAATGTAGAAAAAGGAACATTCTATAAGACAAAAATCAGGATCATGAAAAAAGGAGTTAGTCAGGAAAAAAGAACTCTGTGAAAATTCATGAGCCAAAAGTGACTAAGGATCAGCTCCTATCCCGACTTCAGACATGTGAATTGAAGTGAAGCAATGAAGTATTTATTCTGTCTTTCTGGTAGGAAACTGTTATTTTGAAATCACCAAATGATTCCTGTTGTTTAAGAAAAATCCTACTTTGCAGAAGAACACAAACTAATAAATGTGGAAGGAATGGTGGAACTGCAAAATCATTATTTTACAACCCCTAATGCAACTTTGGATTGAGGAAAAATTAGTATTTGGTTGAAACCACTAGGTAAATACGTGGTGGGGAACTGGGACATTTGGATGCATCAAAGGTAACATACACAGATTCCTTTGTGACTGCAAGGCCAAAGATAAGCTTGAATAGCGATCAGGCTTTTCCCTACCTCCGTTCAAGGCCAAGCCTGGTGTCACCCAGGGTGGAGAGCCAGGTGAAATGCAAGATGAAGCTCACTGGACCCATGAGACATTCTTACCAAAAATCAAGAATCCAGTTAAGCTTTAAGACCTAACTCTAATTTAGAGGTAATACAAGAGACAGAATACAAGCTAGACGGTATCATGAGAAAGCAGCCTGGAAAATCCAGAAAAAGGAACATTCTATAAGACAAAAATCAGGATCATGAAAAAAAGGAAAGTTAATTAGAAAAAAAGAAAACTATTCTAATTTCAAAAATACCCAAAGGACAGAATAACCAGGCACAGTGTGTGGTCTTAAATTGGTTCCTGGTTGGGACAAGTCAGCTTAAGGACATTTTAGAGACAGCTAGTGGGATCTGAATAAGACTTGCACTAAGATGCTATTAAGAGATTGTCATTCGTTTGTATAGATTTAATGGTGTTTTGACTATGGAGGGTGGGGATTTTTAAACCCCTCAAGTGTTAGGGAGATCCTGTTTTATTCTCCACTCTATACTCAGCAACTAGCATAAGTAAACACATACACAATAGGCCCCAGATAAATGTCTATTGGATGGTATTTGGGGGATGCTCACCCCCTTGCCCCCAACTCTCAGGAGTGGCCCTCTTTTATTTTCGTTATCCTGCTCAGGCAAACTTCTTGGGAAGTGTCTAAACTCACCTTTACCGCTCCCTCACTTATTATTCCCCCAAATTTACTACTTCGCTCCACAGAACCAACTTGCAAAAAGGTCACTGATGACCTGCATGTCACCGAGTCCAAAACCGTGTGGGGCTCCTCCTTGCTTGACCTCTCAGGAGTTGCTGAGGTTACTGGGCCCACACTCCTAGGTGTGTTTCCTTCCCTGGGCCTCGGAACGCAGGCAGGAAGACCTGGACACACGTGCCGGCTTCCTCCTTCCCTCTGCCTGGCCCTCCTCCTCCGGTCTTCTCCTTTGCAGACTTCCCCGGTGCTACTCTCTGGGCAATCTTTCTCATGCTAATGATCCATTTCTGTTTCTATTCCAATTATTCTTTAAACAGTAGCCCGAGGGCAGATCTCCCCTGAATCCTCCAGCTGCCTATGGCTCTGGCCGTTTGGATGACTCACAGGCCCTTTGGACTGTGTGCAAAACTCCTGATTAACCTTACCCACCCCCAAGGAGAAAAAACAAAACAACAAAAAACTTAATCCTGTTTTCTTCTCATCCTTTCCTCTCTTAAGAGAATGTCACCAATATCTGCACCTACTTGTGCAAGCCAGAAATCTGTGAAGCTGTCCTAGATGCCCCCCTCACCACCTAGATCCGAGTCATTACCAATGTCCACTTTCGAAACCTCTCCGGGGCCTCCGTCTCCACTCCGGCGAGGCCGCCATTTGCATTTGCACCTGGATGATCACAATAGCTTCCTCACCATTGCCTTGAATTCTGCCTACAACTGCCAGGGCAACTCTTTTAAAAAATGCAAGTCTTACGGGGGTTCAACTCATCAGTGGCTTCCTACGGGTTTTGCAATAACCAACCCAAGGCCTGCATGACCTCAGTGGTGCGGGGATGCCTGCCTCCCCTTCCCTTGGGCCACGCTCCCATCACTCTCTGGACTGGTCTCACTCACGGTCCATCTTTCCCTTCCGCCGAGGTGGGGGCATGCAGTCTGGCCTCAGGTCTCCAGTCCCAGACCAAATCCGCAGCTCTCTCTCCGCGTTCTACACCAGACCACACACCGCTGCTGTCCGCTCCCGCGGCCTCCCGCACTTCTCCGGCACAATCTGTGCACTTCGAGTCATTTGGGGATTTATCAATAAAATGGTATACCGTCTTATGGAAAACTCCCCATGTATTCCCATGTTCTGGCAAAGGCCTGACACCTAGTCGGGCTCCAATAAATGCTTTTTGCTCCCTGAATACATCCCACCGACCTCCTAACTTGGCCTTCTTTCCTCGGTAGGCAAGTCCCGCTCCTGGAAGCTCCCTGGAACCTTCCACCCCAGCGCCCGAGGCGCGAAGGCTCGGTGACTATTCACCGAATAAACGTGATTTTTATTTTTACTTTTTTGGGAGCTGTAGACGGCAATGTCCATGTTGCAGAAACTCTGCACTGTTTCTCAACTACAGTTTACATCCGATATCGCGACGCACGATCTAGCATCCCTCCCAA
>NW_006289819.1:3341677-3350652 GCF_000327345.1 Myotis davidii | reverse complement strand
TGGGCCGCCACCTCACCCTTCCCCACTGCCTTCGTCTTCTCCTGCCCCACACATTCCCCACCCACCCTTCAGCCTGAGCCTCTCTGCTTGGCCCAAGTGGGGTTCAGGGCACTGCGGTTTCAGACCCCGGCCCGGCCTTGTTGGCCTTGGGACGGGCCGGAGGCTGGAGAGAGTGGCAGGTGGGGCTGTGGGGCTTCTGCAGACAGGAAAGCCCCCTCCACCCACCCAGGTTAGGGCTCTTGACATACGCTCCTGGCTCTTCTCCGCCAGGTACTGCTGTCCCCCCTGCGCACAACCCAAAGCTGGGAGCTCCAGGCTGCAGGGAATGCCGCTAGTCTGCCATCGGATGCAGTACCTACCACGTGTCCGGCACTGTGTTTGGGAGCTAGGGACACAGCGGCCAACAAGACAGAAGGAAAGTTCTTGCTCTCAAGGAAGTTTCATCCTCCATGTGCAAACAAGAAATGAACATAACAAAGTCAATAATCTAGTTGTTAGATGGTGGCGAGTGCTATGGAGAAAACATAGTAGAGCAATGTGAGCTGAGAAGGAGCTGAAGTAGCTCTCCAAGAAAAAGATGGCGTTGCTTAGTGGGTGCTGATGGTAGCGATCAGAGAATGTCTTAGGATTAAATGGGACAGACGTGGTAATGGATTCGAGTGGGAAAGGGCTGGAAGGAAAGAGGAATCAAAGACGATTCATAGGTTTTTGACTTGAGCGACTGAGTGGTGACTGCACCACTTGATATGGAAAAACGGGAAGCAGAACAATTGTTTAGAATTGACACTAACAAGATTATGTTAGAGAGGAGGAGTTACCACAGGCATTATTTAACACTTCTGGCCCACAGTAATAGTAAAAAGCAGATCAGCTTTTAGTTGGGTATTATTTTTAAGCTCTCAACAGATATGCACTCCCTTTCAGCCTGCACCTGGGACAGACTGCTGCTCTTCCATTTCTCCCAGCTACTTTTTTTTTTAATTTTTTTTTGTATTGTTCTTATTTTTTTGTTGTAAATTTTTTTTGTTGTTGCCATTTTTATCAAAAATATGCCTGGGCTTGTGTGGCCAAGTATTAGCCTTGTGATTTATTATCTATTAATTCTATACATAGATAATCCATGTATTCCATTAAACCCCCTCACGCCAGGCAGGACCAGATATAGCCAGCCTCACCCTTCAGCTTTTTTTTTTTAATAGAATTTTATTGATTTCAGGAAGGAAGGGAGAGGGGGAGAAAGATAGAAGCATCAATGAGAGAGAATCATTGATCGGCTGCCTCCTGCATGGCCCCTGTTGGGGATGGAGCCCATAACCCTTCAGTTCACAGGCCAGTGCTCTACATACTGAGCCAAAGCAGCTAGGGCACCTTCAGCTTTTTGAGAGAGAGCCTATTTTTGTGGTGGACATCTGGAACCCCAGGGCTCCTGTCTCCTGCCCCAACCTAAAGCTACTCCCCATTATCTGCTGACCCTCCTACAGAAGCATGCTGGGGCCTGGGAATGACTCGGGGACAGACATGTCCCCTTGTTCTCCCTGTCACCCTCCCAGAACCTGGGTCATTCTGGACTCTAGTCCTGGGTCAGTGAGCTGCCCATCCACCTACTGCTCCCAAGAAAGGAAGGGGGGGAAGGGGGTCTTGAGAAACTCCAATCTGTAGCCAGTCCGAAGCACAGGTAACAACCTGGGCTTGCTACTGGCCTCTGAAATGGGGAGGAGGGCCGTCTTGTAGACTGATCTCTTAACCTGTGGACTCCGAAGCTGTTTCCAGGTAGACAGTGTCTGAATTGAGTTACACTGTAAGACACCATGCTTGTGTCCATGAAGTGCTTGTTGTTGTAGGGAAGACTTCCCCCTCCCCGACATACACATTCAGACACATTGGAATGGGGTCCAAGAACCTAAAAGAGTTCGATAAAATGTTTGCTCATGATAGATGGTTCTTAATGTCTTACCGCCCCATTCTCTCTCTGAAGGGGAAACTAGTTACTTCAGTAAAAATTATAATGAGGTGACTGAGGCTGGACCAGGAGCAACTGTGGCAGAGGAGTATATTGTATATCAGAACGTTCACATCAACTCTTCTCTTCATGAGAAAACAAAAGCCAATCTTAAAAATCAAACTAAAATGTATGGTTGTATTATACCCTACACAGTGAAATCAGGAAACAGACACGTTCATTATGAAGGCAACTTTTCAGGTCAGTGTAAGGATTAAACCTGGTTTGATTACATGGACTTGGGTTTTGCATAAAATTGCTTTTGTGCTAGTAGTGTCTATGAGAAAGGGGTTTTGTTTTGCTTAACCCATTTAAAATGTTAGAAGTCCTGCTGCTTTGTTTGCTGGGAGTTTGGACAATACTGGATTTATGTAAGCTCTAGTTAGTATCTATAAACCAATCAGAACAAATCTACTTTCATTTGAGTTTTCATAATCTAATTTGAGGGTTTCTTTGTTTGTTTTTAATCCTCCCCTGAGGATATTTTTCCATTGACTTTTAGAAAGAGGGAAACACAGAGAGAAATATCGATGTGAGAGAAACACATCAATTGGTTGCCTCCAGCCTGAGCCGGGCCAGGGCCAGCGGGGAGGAGGAGCCTGCAATGGAGGTACGTGCCCTTGAGCAGATCCAACCTGGGATACTTCGGTCCACAGGCCAAAGCTCTATCCAGTGAGCCAAACCAGCTAGAGCCATAGTCTAATTTGTCAGTACCCATAGGAGGTAGATTCCACATTTGCACAATGACATTTAAGGCTTTACTCATTTATAGGCTTACAGATGCCCAGAGTTCACAGCTTCAGCTTTGCAACTTCAGTCACTACGCAGAGTGGACGCAGAACCACAAACACTCTGGACACAGAACCAGTCCAGATCTCAAGGGGCTCTCCTCATTCCCACAAGGCACAAAATATTTTAGTGATTCGATCTCTTAAATCAATGATCAGAGGAACAAAGAGAACTAACAAACCAGATTCTCTGTCACCTCTCACCCTCCAGAGAGACCTCACCCTCCACCCAGCAGAGATCAGCAATGGCCAAACCGTAACACCAGCTCCTGACCATTGCTGCTTCCCAGGGGGAAACGCATTGGCCTGCATAAATTAGACTTTGTATACACAGACTGCCCTCGCCGCAGTCAGTCGAGACTGGCCAAGTGGTCTTACACCCTCTTGTAAAGGAGGATTTTCCACCTCCTGAAAGGGCAAACCCCAGTTCTTCCCTATTATGTCTTTATTCCCTGTGTCTCCTTTACGTTCACACAGAACACTTCACTTTCCCACCAAGCAATCTCCAACGCTAGCTGGGCGTCCTACAATTTAACTCAATTCTGACACTGTCTACACAGACAGCATCAGATTCTACAGGTGGAGGACTCCACCTTACAAGACTGCCCCCCACCACTTCAGACTCCAGTTGCAAGCCCAGCTGTCACCAGTGCTTCTGTCCTACCTGCTGTAGTGGGAGGTTCCAACAACCCCTTCCTTGGGTCTGATTATTTACTAGAGTGGCTCACATAACTCAGGGAAACATTTTACTTACTAGATCACTGTTTATTATAAATGGGTACAACTTAGAAACAGCAGGATGTAAAAGATTCACAGGTTAAGGTATGGGTAAGGGAGTGGAGCTTCTACACTCTCCAAGTGCACCACTCTCCATGTCCACCAACCTGGGAGCTCTCTGAACCCTGTCCTTTTCAGTTTTTATGGAGCTTCATTACACAGGTATGATTGACTAAATCAATGGCCAGAGGAGATTGATTCAACCTCCTGCCCCTCTCCTCTCTCTGGATGTCAGGGGTATGGGACTGAAAGTTTCAACCCTAATCACATGGTCAGTTCTCTGGGCACAGCCCCAGGAATCCCAAATCACCTCATTAACACAATAGACACTTTCTACTTCCATCACTTAGGAAATTCCAAGAGTTTTCAGAGCTCTGTGCCAGAAACCTGGACAAAGATTATATATATCGCTCCTGCCTGCTGCTCCCACTCATCCTGGCCCGCTGAGCCTGCAGTGGGCTTGCCCCCAGTCAATCCTGATCGGGAGAGGCTCCGCAGCCTGTCCTGAGGGGAGTGTCTGACCTCTGGGCGGGTGGTAGAACGCCCTTGTCGGCCCAGGATCTGGGTCCTTTCTGCTAACATTCACACTGGTTGTCCGAAGCCACCTGATGGCCGCTTTTATATCGTTTCTTCCTTGTGGAGCGTCTAGGGAGGGGAAGCAGGCGCGGTGCCGGAGGCTGACTTCCAGGAGGCCGGTGGTGCTGTTGGGATATTGCCGGTGGCGAGGTCCGTTGGTGCCTGGCCCATTCTCCAGAGATTGGACCTGAAGGACTACTGAGGGAGTAAGTGGCTGCTGCCCGGGTTGGTGGGCCACTACAGTCGGTCAGCTAAATTGTGGGAGCACACTGACCACCAGGCCCTCTGGTCATCAGTGTGCATCATAATGACCAGTCTACCGGTTGGTCACTTAGGCATATATATATGATCAACTCATTTAAAATGTTAGAAGTCCTGCTGCTTTATATATATATATATATAACATATATATAAATATATATACACATATATATATATTTCTTATTATAAATCATGACATCACAATAGGGCACTGGCAGAGTAACTTAAGCTCAACTATTATCCCTGGTGGCCACTGGCTTACAGGCAACTCCAAATCATGGAGTATGGGCTGCTCCATTACAGCCTCTTGTTACCCTCCATCTCTCCAATATCTTCTCTTCCTGCTCAACCAGTCACAGAAAGCAGACCAAATCCACTGCATTTTTTGTGTGATACCACTAAGTGCTATTATGCTGTGAGTGCAGCTGTCATTATTTAAAAATTGGTTAGTGTCTTTTAAAAAAAAGGAGCGTGTTTGACATGCCAGTCTGCTTTTGATTACCTACAACATCACTACAAGTGATTCTCTTACACCTGCTCTCGGGCAGGGCTATGAAATCTCCTCCTCCTCCATCATGCGAAGGTGAAAGAAGAGCCAGGGTTCTCTCCTCCCTTCCTCAAAGACGTGTCAAAGACTCACATGCGTCTGACTTGCCTGCTACAGAAGCATGTTTCCCTCTCTCCTGTCTTTTCTTCTGCTTATGTGGAGATGGGGAGTTTGGGATGATGGTGAGGGACAGCAGAGCTAGTGGGTTAACTCAAGTCCTTAAAAGGGTGACTAGCCTTTAATCATTGCAGGGGTTTTTTAAGAATCTGGAGTACTTGATGCTTTGTCCTCAATTTTGGTCCTACTGGGCCCTCTGGAATAAGAGAAAAGTCCCTTTCAACATCCTTTTATAACCATTGCCATTGAATTGTTCTCTCCTCCAGGTATAGATGTGAGTAGTTTTTCTCAGTATGAACTGAGAGTCAGAACAAGGTATGCTCTCCGAGGAACATCATGAGTGGTGATGGGGGGGAGGGGGCGGGGGGGTCTTTATTGTCTCTGTTGGAGTGTGTTCCTTATATAAACTGAATTATAAAATCTTCTAGGAGAATGTTCCCAAATGCTTGTAGCCTTAGGCAGTTTCCCAACTCATTAAGGGCACTCCTTCCAGTTCTTGCTACACTTCTTGAAGGAGACTGGCTCCAGAATTTAGAGAATAAAGGAAAGTAGAGGTCTAAGGTGAGAAGGTGCCCAGAGCCGCTGGACCTCTTGGACAGTGGGTAGGTATGGACTTCCTTTATCTAAACCCACACTTTTCCATTGGCCAGTCCCTACACTATACCGCATTGTCTTCATTACAATGGGTTTGTAATAAATACTGCTCCCTGGCAGTGTCGGTCCGTTAGACAGGACAAGGGTCTCAAGGTCTAGGCCAGTGGTTCTCAACCTTCCTAATGCTGCGACCCTTTAATACAGTTCCTCATGTCATGGTGGACCCAACCATAAAATTATTTTTGTTGCTATTTCATAACTGTAATTTTGCTACTGTTATGAATCATAATGTACATATCTGATATGCAGGATGTATTTTCATTGTTACAAATTGAACATGATTAAAGCATAGTTTGGCTATGCGTCACCTATCTCCTTTACTTGCTGTAGGAAATAAAAGTGCCTTGTTTAAACCATGGATCTGTTCTTGAATAGAGCACCCCAAGCAGTGCACCCATTGGTCAAGTGCACACTCAGCTCAGAGCTCAAATCCTCACCTTTAGTAGTGAAACTCCCACACTAAAGGATTTTTTGTGTGATACCGCTAAGTGCTATTATGCGGTGAGTGCAGCTGTCATTATTTAAAAATTGGTTAGTGTCTTTTAAACAAAATACTGATGATGCCACAAAGGAAACTAAAAAACAAACAAAAACCCCAAACACCTGACCGGGGACGAACCTGTAACTTTGGTATATCAGAATGATGCTCTAACCAACTGAGCTAACCAGCCAGGGCCCACGCTTTCTTCATTCTGGAACGTAGGCAGGGAAAGCAGCCCATATCTAGGACATCCTACTCATGTCGAGGAGGCAGAACCACAGAATGACTCCTAAAGCTTCAGTCACTTTTACTCACATTTTATTGGCTACAGCAAGTCGTTTGATCAAGCCCGATGCCCACGGAGAGTAGAAGTATAGTCCTCTCATAGGATGGGGCAACAAACAATTGAAGGCAATGACATGGCATACTAATATGTTTAAGATTTCTGTATCTACGTTTAGGGGTGAGATTGGCCTACAATTTTCCTTCCTCAAGCATTTGTCAGTTCTCATCATAAGAAAAAAAAAACTTGGTATGGTGAAGGATGTTAACTATGCTTATTGTGGTGATCATTTTGCAATATATGCAAACATGGAATCACTATGTTGTATACCTGAAACTAATTGTAATGTTATATGTCACTTATACCTAAAACACAAACAAAGAAAAAAAAACCACACCTGGCTGGTGTGGCTCAGTGATAGAGCATCAACCCATGAACCAGGAGGTCACGGTTTGATTCTGGGTCCGGGAACATGCCTAGGTTGTGGGCTCGATCCCCAGTGGGGGGCGTGCAGGAGGCAACCAATCAGTGATTCTCTCTCATCATTGATGTTTCTATCTCTCTCTCTCTCCCTTCCTCTCTCTGAAATCAATAAAAATATATTTAAAAAACAACAGGAAGAGATACCAGATCTCTCTCTCCCTTTCCCTCTTCCTCTCTCTCTGTCCATGCATGTAGGAGAGGCCATGTGAGGACACAGGAAGAAGGCAATTGTGGGCAAGCCAGGAAAAGAAGCTTGACCAGAAATCAACCCTGCTGGCACTTTAATCTTGGACTTCCAGCCTCCAGAACTCTGAGAAAATATCTGTTGTTCAAGTCACCCAAACTGTGGTATTTTTTTCTGGCAATCCGAGCTGACTAATACATTTTCTTACCCAGTTCTATCATAACCAACCATTGCAAACACTTTCAACTCCCTTGGCCAGATCTCAACTTGTATTGCTTGCTTGGAAAAACCCAAATGTTGATGAAATCCAATTCTCCCAGCTACTCCATGCCTGTATCAGTGCTGGCAAATATGGCTGAAGAAAAGTGACCATGTTGGCTGGACTACTTTAAATGCATGACCACTTATCTCCAGTGGGCACTTAGCTTCCTAGCAATTATTCTACATTCTTCTAGTCCATTAACTCGCTTAGTTAATTGCTTCACATCTCCTCCCTTTTCATACAGGTTCCATCCTAACTCCCTGCTGCTGACCTTGCTTCTTATTCCTCTAATAGATGCCACAAGGAGAGAGTTGCCATAGCTCCCGTATCAATTCCACCAATCTACCAGCATTTACCCACCAGCCCTCTGCCTTCTCTCCTGGGCTGTCAGTGCCCTCATTTCGCTCCAGCAATTTCTCTAACTCTCTAATGGATAGTTGCCACCAGCATTAAGAAATGCTGTATTATCTCCCAACACCCCTCCCACCCAAGAAAAAAATAGAAAACAATAAGGCAAAGACTTCCCTTTACCCTATTACCCCTTCTAGCTATTGTACTATTTCTCTGCTTTATTTATTACTAGAGGCCTGGCCGGCGATCAGGACCGATCTGTGGGGCTCCTGCTCGCACCCACCTTGGCCTGGTGCTGCCCGTTCACTGGCCCTGCCCGCCACCACTGCCACTGGTCACTGTCTGTGGGGTGACCGGCAGGGCAATTGGGGCCTCTGCTCACATCCACCTTGGCCTGATGCTGCCCGCTCACCTGCTCCACCATCCCGCTGTGGTCCTGCTCTTGTCAGGGCCCATCGGGGCTGGCATCACCTCCACTGCCACCCACTGGCAGCACCACTTTGCCAATGCCCGCTATGTTCTGCACTGCCCCCTGGTGGTCAGTGCATGTCTAACTCCTGGTCGGTTGAACTCCCCCCCATGGGGACAATTTGCATATTAGCCTTTTATTATATAGACTAGAGGCCCGGTGCACAAAAATTTGTGCACTTGGGGGGGAGGGGGGTCCCTCAGCCCAGCCTGTGCCCTCTCGCAGTCTGGACCCCCTGGGGTATGTCCAGCTGCCGGTTTAGGCCCGGTCCCAGGGATTGGGCCTAAACCGGCAATCAGACATCCATCTCACAATCTGGGGCCACTGCCTCCTAACCACTCACCTGCCTGCCTGCCTGATTGCCCCTCACCACCTCTGCCTTGGCCCCCACTGCCACGGCTTCATCCAGAAGGATTTCTAGAAGGTTATCAAACAAACAAAGCAGAACAGAAACAGACTCATAGATAGAGACATCCTCATGCCTGTTAGATGTGGGAAAGGGTGGAAAATGTGAAGGGATTTAGCCGTACAAATTAGCAGTTATAGTGTAGTCAAAGCGGCGTAAGTACTGCATAGGGAATATAGTCAATAATCTATAATAATAAAAGTGTAATGTGGTAATTAGACAGGACAGCCAAACAACCTTCTGGACATCATTCTGGATGAAGCCGTGGCAGTGGGGGCCAAGGCAGAGGCGGTTAGGGCAATCAGGCAGGCAGGCGAGCAGTTAGGGGCACTCAGGC
>NW_006289819.1:3337537-3340904 GCF_000327345.1 Myotis davidii | reverse complement strand
TATATTTTTGATATTTATTTTATATATTTAAATGCCATTTAACAAAGAAAAATCAACCAAAAAAATGAGTTCGCGTGTCACCTCTGACACGCATGTCATAGGTTCGCCATCACTGGTCTAGGAGATCCCGCAATGTGTCTGCCACCAGAACTACGATTCACAGCATTCCTGGTGCTCCCCGCACTCTGGGCTTCCACCCCGCAAGCCGCCCGCTCTCCCGCTCTGCCAAGCCACCCGACCGCCCCTCCCAACTCTGGCTGCTCGGCACCTGTGTGCATGCATGCTGACCACCGGCCCACCATCTTTGTCGGGTTGATTTGCATACTCACTCCTGATTGGCTGTGGGTGTCATGGAGGGACAGTAAATTTACATATTTGTTTATTATTATTATTATTATTATTATTATTATTATAGATTTTTATTGTTGTTGTTAATCTTTACCTGAGGATATTTTCCCATTGATTTTTAGGGAGAGTGGAAAAGAGAGGGCTCAGACCAGAGCCTGCAACTGAGGTACGAGCCATTGACTGGAATCAAACCTGGGACATTTGGTTCACAGGCCAGTGCTCTTTCCACTAAGCCAAACTGGCTAGGGCATGCTATTTCTCTGTTTTAAAGCAAAATCCATCACAATAAAAGTTGTTGCTCACCATCTCCAGTTTCTCTCTCTTCTTTCTCCCTGGAAGCCACTTAACCAGGTTTTCACCCTCCCCAACCCAGAGCGGGCCACTCTCTGCCCTCATCTTGCTCAGTTTACTCAGCAGCAGCACTAGGCACAGTTGGTCACCCTCTTCTCCTTGAATACATTTTCTTCACTTGATTTCCTGGTTATCTTTCCACCTCAGAACCAAAGGTTTTACTGGTTTCTTCTTATCTTCCATACTTCTTTTTTGTTTTATTTTGTTCTTTGATTTTAGAAAAGGAGAAGAAGAGAGACAAAAATGTAGATTTGTTGTTCCAATTATTTAAGTTGATTCCAACCCACAGCATTGGTGTATCAGGACAATGTTCTAACCAGCTGAGCCACCCAGCCAGGGCCACACTCCCATACATCTAATAACAGGAACACACAAGACCATTGCTCTATTTTTTCATGGAACCTAGCTCTATAGAACTTAATAATAATCTTCCCACACATACCCACATGGATTTATTCAAAGGTCTCCTTCCCAGTGAAACCTTGCCTTGGCCATGGTGTCTAAAATTGTAATCCTTCTACCACATACACACTTTCTATCCCTTTCCATGGCTTTATTTTTCTCAATAGCAATAAGTACTACCTAACATTTTATGTATATAATTTCTGTACCTTGTTTGTTGTCTGTCTTCGCCAGAAGATGTGGGAAGGAATGCTTGCCTTCTTTAGTCACCACTTTATCCCCAGCATCTGGAACAGTGCCTGGTATCTAGCAGGTGCTCAGTAAATATTCACAGAATGAATGAACAGTAATACCAACTTTCCTATAAATACAAGTAGTTCATCTTCTACCACAAGGACATTTGTAAATATTTTTGGTTACTTCTGCCATGCAAAGAAATGTCATTCATTTTATTAGACTTGGTAATTCATGTATGTTTTTAGAACAGACAAACTCAGCAAAGGTTTACACAATCACGATTAATTGAAGACTTCTAAAGAACTTCATTGCCAGGTTTAGGCAACTTTATTCTTCTGCAATGATCAGGGCCCTCAGTTTTCAGGTAAAATTGTAAAGAAAGGGTGTAAAACCTTACTAACACTAATGCTTTCACTGCTCACATCACCCACAATTAGCTCAGTAGAGTCAAAAGGATATTTCAAAGACTAAATTGGCCAAATGTGGAGACCAAAATGGCCAGGCATCTTGCTCATAATCTCAAGCGCATGAGATACATAGCCAAAAGAAATACTGGCAGACTCACGGAACTTTCTGCTATACTTCCAGCGGCCATCAACTTGGAAAACATCTATCTTAACTAATAATAGACAAAGATGTAAATTGACCATACCTTTGCTATGCCCACCATTGGCTAATCAGAGTGATATGCAAATTAACCGCCAACAAAGATGGCTGTTAATTTGCATACACACACTTCAAGCAGTGGAGGGAAGCCTGACGGCCCCGGGGCTGGAGCAGCGAAAGCCCCGGGGCTAATGGAGCAGTGAAAGCCTCACGGCCCGGGGCCGGCTCCAGCCAGAGCCCAACCAGAGCAAAGGTCTGGGTCCCGGGTGCCAGAGGAAAACCGGTCCAGCAGCCAGGGGAAAGGAAGGCCTATTGCATGAATCTCTTCATGCAACAGGCCTCTAGTATATATATAAAAGTCTAAGCAACTGTTACAACCAAACAACCAGAAAAACCGGTTGACCAATCAGTATGACATGCACTGACCTCCAGGGGGCAGACACTCAACACAGGAGCTGCCCCCTGGTGGTCTGTGTGCTCCCATGGCCAGCCAACCTCCCGCCGTCCCTCCCCTGTCCTTCCCTATCAGGCCTGGGCAAGAAGGCCCCAATAAGCCCTGATCAACGGCCAGGCCTAAGGACCCCATCCATACACGCATTTCTTGCACCAGGCCTCTAGTCTATCTATATAAAAGCCTAAGCAACCATCACAACTGAACAGACAACCAAACAGGCTGCTTGGGGCGACCAGGCTGGTAGGGGTGTTAGTGAGGGACAACCAAATGACTGAGCAGCAGGCTGCAAAGATGGTGGAGCCCACAGCCAATAAGGATGGAATATGCTAATTGACTGCCACACCCTCAAAATGGCAGTGCCCACAGCCACAAGATGGCGGTGCCCAGTCCCCTCAGCCCTGCTAGAGCGGCAGGCACGCAGCAAGGCTGGGCCCACCCGTAGGCGGGCCCAGGTGCTCCATGCACCTGCCTCCGGAGTCCCCCAGTCCGCCCTGAGCATCCCAGCTGCCCAGGGCCACCCGAGGCTCAAGTAACCAGGGCCAGCCGAGGCTTGCGCTGCTGGCAGTGGCAGCAGCAGAGGTGTGATGGGTGCATCACCTTCCCCCAATTGCCAGGTCGCACCCTGCCCCTGAGGGTTCCCAGACTATGAGAGGAGGCAGGCCAGGCTGAGGGACCCCACTCCAGTGAATGAATTTTCATACACCGAGCCTCTAATTTATTTATTAAATGGCATTTTGCTACATTATTACAAATCATTACTGAAGTGCCCTGGCCAGTGTGGCTCAGTGTTTGAATGTCATATCCCATGCACTGAGAGGTCGCCCATTCAATTCCTAGTCAGGGCACATGCCCAGGTTTTGGGCTTAACTCCCAGTAGGGGACCATGCAGGAGGCAGCCAATTGATGTTTCTCACACCGATGTTTCTTTCTCTCTCTCTCTCTCTCTCTCTCTCTCTCTCTCTCTCTCTA
>NW_006289819.1:3334390-3337400 GCF_000327345.1 Myotis davidii | reverse complement strand
CACAAGGGCACATGCCTGGGTTTTGGGCTCGATCCCCAGTGGGGGTTGGGCAGGAGGCAGCCAATCAATGATACTCTGTCATCATTGATGTTTCCATCTCTCCCTCCCTCTCCCTTCCTCTCTGAAATCAATAAAATATATTTTTTAAATGTCATCTAAAAAAATAAAAAACAAATATTTTTTAAAAATCATTACTGAAGTGTGTCAAAACTTTCTATTCACGGGAACAAGAAGCCTAGATAATCCCCTTGGAAAAACTGAGCTAAAATTTACAAACTGAAGATTGCAAATCATGAAGATTCATCCGAGGAAAGAAGCAGCCCCGAGCTTCACTGGAAGGAACCATCACAGCTTGTCTTACCATCACGTGTCCTGGCCCAGGCTTCCCACCTCAAGAAGGCATCTGTGCCATGGGCATGGCAGCTTCTTATACCTATTTCATGGACTTTTAACCTTAAGAACAACTTGGTGGATAGTTTATATTGGCTCATTATTCGCTCTCTGCATGCCAACTGATACTTATCCTAACAAAGGGGGCTGGAAGTAAGCCAGTGTGTGAGCAATATAGGAGGTTACAACTTCAACAAGAATAATTCCAGTACGAACCTCTCTTCTGCAAGAGAAACAAAACAAAAAATTAGCGATTTTCCACCCACTGAACATAAAAAAGGTCCTTGTTCAATTCTTATCTCAAAAATTTATAGACACAGTGAGTGTGCTGGTCCCCTCTCCTCTGCGAAGAGACCAAATGATGAAATCAGCTCCACCAGGCAGTCACCATGGCATCGCCAATGTGGAATCAGTTCCCATGGGACACCCATGGTCCCACTGTCCCTCCTCAAGAAAGGCATTCGGAGCCGGAGGACACAAAAAAGTTATTTCTGATAGCTCCTGGAATAGGACCAATAAAACCTTCTGAATACGTCCCATCTCCAGTGTAATTTCCAATACTCCCATACTCTTCCCACAAATAGCTATCACCATTAAAGGGTTTTAATGTTTCATTCAAAATGGATTAGTTCCTGTGGCCAGTAGCCAATGTAATTATAATGAATGTTGTATTAATTCTTACGATATTTCCCTGAATTCAATACATCACTCTATCTTAATCTTCCGCTATTCAGTTGCTCAATTGCCCAATTAGACTGTTGGTGATCATTTATGGGGACTTATTTCATCTGTGGTACATGAGCTTACTTTTGGCACCCAAGGAATCGGTCTGGCGTATGTAATTATGGGGATATTATCCGGTTCTGCACCACTTCCAGTCTCTCCCCCAAGCAAAATTATTGAATCTCGGAGAAATAACTGAAACGGAAAGGCTTTGGACATTAACTTTCCCAATATATGGCATCGCCAGGCCCATTAAGAAAAATTATGTAACATTTTAGAATAAGTTGGTAATGTCACATATAGTAACACTCTAGATGATATTACAACAAAAAGACTTCTAGTATGGCTCGCTCGAGTATTTTAAAAAGCCCTTCTACTTAAGCACATACTAATACTGCCTGGCCAGTGTGCCTCAGTGGTTGAGCATCATCCGTACACCAAGAGATCACCTGTTTGATTCCCGGTGAGGGCACATGCCGGGGTTATGGCTTGATCCCCAACAGGGGGCATGCAGGAGACAGCCAATCAATGATTCTCTCTCATCAGTGATGTTTCTATCTCTCTCCCTCTTCCTCTCTGAAGAAAATAAAATATATACAAATATTTTTTTAAAACATACTAACACTGAATAAATTTCAATAAATACATACTCATACACTTTGCTGGAACTTCAAGACACTATGGAAAATCTCCAGGAGCCTAAAACAGATTCAAAGAGGTGAAATTAGTGATATACCAACATGGAAGCTAGGCTATCCTGGGAAATTGCCAAAACCAGAAACTTGGAGTTTGGGGGTTAAATAGACATAATGGAAAACGGAGGCAAGTCTTGGGCCTATACAAATTAGAGTGATAAGAAAATCCACATCCTATCTGTCTTGGTTTTGAGTCTGAGTGAAAATTATAATAATAATAATAATAATAATAATAGGCTCCCCAGAGAAGTTTTAACCATGAACCTGCCCTCTAAAGATTATAGGGGTTCAAATTTGTATAATCTTATATAATCTTAACCTTACAGATTGTTTAGCCAAATATTAGCAAACAATAAAAAAAAAGAAAATATGAGGAAATAGACCGCCATAAGATGGATTCAGCAGAAACAATAAAACAGATTTAGAGTTTAACCTTTAAAAAGCAATCAGTGTGATTCATCATAGAGTAAAGAAGAAAATACAAGATAATCTCATTAAAAGAAGAAAAAAGGCATTAGATAAAAATCCAACATTACTGTGAAAAAAATTAAATGGTGGAAGGATATGCTTTACCAAAATTTATTATAAAATATAATAATTAAGACCTGAAGGCATTAGTGCAAGCACAGAAAAATGAGATAAAATATTAATCCAGAAACAAACTCAAGCCCATTTGGACTGTTGATATATGACAGAGCTGTCATGAGAGCAGTGGGGTAAGTGGTGCTGAGAGGATTGGCTATCTGTATGGGAAAAGTGAGCTTGGACTCCTATGTATATCTCATACCATCTACAAAATCATTTCCAGGTAGACTACATGCTTAGGGTGCTGTTGGGCAAAAGAAACCATGCCAGTAATTTGAACTGGGAAAATTTAACACAAAGAATTACTAACTGACTCAGTGGACAGAGCATCGGCCTGCAGACTGAAGGGTCCCAGGTTTGATTCCGGTCAAGGGCACATGCCTGGGTTGCAGGCTCAATCTCCAGTAGGGAGCGTGCAGGAACAGCTGATCAAAGATTCTCTCTTATCATTGATGTTTCTGTCTCTCCCTCTCCCTTTCTCTCTGAAATCAATAAAAATATATTTTTTTAAAAAGTTAATTCCTGACGTATACATACAGTTTGGCTCGGTGGATAGAGCATCCACCTGCAGACTAAAGGGTCCTGGGTACGATTGGTCCAGAGCACATGCCCGGGTT
>NW_006289819.1:3331524-3334311 GCF_000327345.1 Myotis davidii | reverse complement strand
CCAGTGACCTTGGAATAGCCCTTATAATGGAACACAGAGACTAGCCTAGACAGGATTAAACTCAACAAAACTAGATTAACAAACACCCTAACCTTTGGAATAGAATGGATAGGATTAAAATCAACTAGTATAAATACAGATGTACCAGGACAATAAAGACAGAACCTCGCTGGAGAACCTGGCTAGAGAACCTGGGTAGGCTGCTGATCAACTGCACGCTTAGTGTCACTCCTTCTTCCCTGACTCCATCCATACTTTTGGGAACCCCTGGATCTGTTGGGGTTGGACCCCAACAGGGAATGAGGAAGTGATGTGGATGGAGAGGGACACTGCATTTTTTAAAATGAGCTAAGCCCTCTACTTTTTAAAAATATGTGTTTTTATTGCTTTTAGAGAGAGAGGAAGGGAGAGGGAGAGAAAGAATAGAAACATCAATAATGAGAATCATCGACTGGCTGCCTCCTGCATGCCCTCAACTGGGGATTAAACACAAAATTTAGGCATATGCCTTGTGGGGAATCAAACCATGACCTCCTGGTTCATGGGTCAACATTCAATCCCAGAGCCACAGGCAAAACACTGCACATTGATGGCAAGAGAATGGAATGGGAGATAGTAGAACAGAGACGGTATTTGAAACAGGGATGAGTCTAGCTATAATGATGGGATCAAGATAAGGAGATAGAATGTGGGCGGGGGGGGCGGCGGAGATTAAGATGAGGGACAAAGGAGATAAGACATAGATAAGATGGGATAGATGCACATAGGATAAGGATAGTATATGGGGATGGTGTGGGATCATGAGAATACCAATGGAGATGAGACTGAATATTTTCTTGAATGAAAAGGGAAGTAGAATGGGCTATAGAAAAATGTAATAAAAATAAGAATGGAATGAGATGGAGTGTGTTCTAATGGGCAGGGGGAAAGATTCACTTGTTCCTTCATTCCCAAATATTTACTGAGCCGACACAGGGGTGAACAAGAGCAAGTCTCTCCTTACATAGAATTTATATTCTAATGATTAAGGCAGAAAATAAGCAAATCTGTTATGTAATGTTGCCATAAGAAAGGCTACAGGAGAAAATGACAGAGAGTGATGGGTCGCTCCATTCTGGAAGGGTGGTCAGGAAAGGTCTCTCCAAAGAGCAGACATCGGAGGGAGTGAAGGGAGAGAGGAGGTCACCCAAATAGCTTAGAAGAGCTTCTGTCTCAGGCAACCTCTCTGCTCGGGGACTAGGTCCTTTCCTCTCCTAACCCCTCAAAGATTCTGGTCTTTGAAGATTTCTTCTCTTGCTTCATCAGTCTTTTCCTCTCTACTGGATTAATCCCATAAACATACAGAAATAGTCTGCTGTTCTTTATCCCATCTTAAAAAAACAAACAAACCTTTCATGGCTCTAACTCATCCTCCAGCTAGCATCTACTTTACTGCACCTTTTAACAGAAAAATTCCTCAAAAGAATTGTCTAGCCACCGAACTCCAACTCCTCTCTGTCCATTCTCCTTGGAATACTCCCATGAGCTTTTGCTCATACCATTTTCTAAACTGCTCTGGTCAACACTACCAATGACCTTCCTGTTATTAAATCCAGTGGCCAATTCTCAGACCTCAGTTTTCTTGGCCTTTGACACAGTTGACCACTTCCTCCTCCATCAAATCTCTTTTCCACGAAGCTTCCAGGGTGCTGCGTTTTCCTGCATTTATTCTGCTTTTCCTCCTACATCACTGTCTTTTTCTTCTGAGGCTCATCTCTCCTGCCCCTTAATATTGGAAGGTCGTGGGCCTCTTCCGTTTTCTATCTACCCTTATACCCTTGGTGGTCTCATACAATCTTCTGACTTTAAATTCCACTTTGACACTGATAATTCACAGCTCAGGTCAGTCCCCTGAATCCAGACTCATACACCCAACTGGATTCCTAACAGGCATTTCCATGAACACACCCAAAACTGAACTCCTTACGGTCCCACCCAAACCCACTGTCTTCCCGACTCTGTTAGCAGAACTCATTCTTTCTAGTTTCTCAGGCAAAAACAAACAAAGAACAAAAAAAACACCCACACACTGGGAGTAATCTTGGGCTCCTTTCTTTTTATCTCCCCACTTCCAAGTCTATCAACAAGTCCTGTTGTATCTGCCTTCAAAGTATGGTCAAAATGTCTCCAGTTCTTACCACATCCATCATCATCACCTAAATCCAAGTCACCGTATCTCTGGCCTGGCTCTTATTGTCCCAGAGAAGGAAGAGGAGAGGGAAAGGGCAGTCCAAGCAGCAGAGGGGAGGAACCCTGTGATGGGGCAGAGGACCAGTTCCGGGCAGTTACACAGGATTGGAGCTGAGAGTGGGTGACAAACAGTGGGGAGAACTAATGCTGAGGAGGTGTCAGGAGCCACAGTGTGGAAAGCCTGAGATGCCACCTTAAGGAGCTGGGTTTATCCTGAGCCAATGAGGAGTCATTGAAACCTAGCACAGAAAGCCACTCTATCAACACAGGAAAGCATAAAAAATGCGGAGACAAAGAAACAGATCACAAATGACAGAAATGGAGGAAAGCAAACTACTGGATATAGAGTTCAAAACCACGGTTATAAGGTTTTTCAAGAATTTAGTGAGACCCTCAAGGATATGAAAAAAGACCAACTAGAAATTAAGCATACACTGACTGAAATAAAAAATATTATACAGAGACCCCAACAGCAGACTAGAGGATTCTAAGAATTGAGTCAAATATTTGAATTACGAAGAAGCAAAAAACACCCAACCGGAAAAACAAAAAGAAAAT
>NW_006289819.1:3327018-3331217 GCF_000327345.1 Myotis davidii | reverse complement strand
AAATACATATTTATCAAGTGAATCTAAAAATCAAGTGAATAAAAAATCTGATGAACAGAGTAAACTGGTGAATATAATAGAATCAGGGGCATAAAAAGGGAGTGGACTGACTATTCTCAGTGGGGAATGGGGGTGTGGGAAGAGACAGGACAAAAATCGTACACCTATGGGTGAGGACAGTGGGGGAGGAGGGGTAAGGGCAGAGGGTGAGGTAGGAACTGGGTGGAGGGGAGCTATGGGGGTAAAAAAGAGGAACAACTGTAATAATCTGAACAATAAAGATTTATTTTAAAAAAATAAAATAAAATATCAGTATCTTGGGTCTACCCATGTGCTCCTCTCCTATCCAGTACACATGTGTCCCCAAGAGATCATCACTATTTGAGGGTTTTATTACATAAGTAGATGCCTAAGGAAGATATTGTTTGGTTATCTTTGTTTTCCATCTTTATGAAAACGTAGTTTTTTGAGTCCTGGCCAGTTTCCTCAGTGGTTAGAGCATCGGCTCACGGATCAGAGGGTCTCAGGTTTGATTCCCAGTCAAGGGCACATATCTTGGTTACAGGTTCCCTGGTCCTGGTGGGGGTGCATGCAGGAGGCAACTAATCAATGTTTCTCTCTCTCCCCCTCCTCCCTAATTTTCCACTCTCTCTAGAAATCAGTGGAAAAAATATCCTCGGGCAAAGATTAAAAAAAAAAAAGAATAGTCTTTTGAGATGTGCTTTTTCACTCACAATTATGCTACCAGGAATATTCTGTGGTAAACGGATATTTGAAGTGTTCCATTTTTTGGATCTTACGGATAGTGCTATTGGCAGCATCCTTATCACATGTCTTCTGATGTGCAAGGCAAAATTTTCCCTTGGGTATATATCTCAGAGTTGAATTTCTTGGCATGTGACTGTGCAATAGCGTAAGATAAGGCCAAATTGTTTTCCACTGTAGCTGTTCAATTTTCAAACCCACTATTAATGTATAAGAGATCTCATTCCTCAAAGTTCTCTTCAGAAGATATTGTCATACTTAGTTTTTGCCAATTGAATGCATGTAAAATGGTATCTCATTCTGGTCTTGATTTACATTTCCCTGATTATTAATACAGTTAATCATTTCCATCAATGTATTGACCATACATGATTCATTTTCTGAGAATGCCTTTGTCAATTTTTTCACAAAATTGCTTCCCTTTTTCTTATTGTTTTAGAGGAGTTATTTATACATACCAAATATTAATCTCTTGTTGATTACCTGAGTTATAAATATCTTCCCCTTATTTGTGGCTTGAATTTTTATTTTTTCTGAGGTGTCTTTTAATAAACAGAAGTAATATTAAAGAGTATTAAAGAGCTATTAAAGAGTATTTTGATTAATGTTATAAGTGCTGTTACACCAAACAATTCTCTAACATTGGAATTATGATAAAATTTGATCACTTGTTCAGGTTTGTATTATTTAAAGGGTTATCAGAGTTCCTTTTTGGCACTGATTTTGATATTATTCTCTTTTTTAAAGACTTCATTTTTTTCTGTTACGGTTGACATGCAATATTACATTTGTCTCAGGTGTACCGATAGTGATTAGACATTTACATAACTTGCAACATGAACCCCTGGTATATCTAGTGCACATCTGACATCATACATAGTTATTACAATATTATTGACTATATTCCCTATGCTGTACTTTACATCCTCATGTTTTGTAACTACCAATTTGTACTTCTTAATCCTTTCCCCTTTTTCACCCAGCCCTTTAAACTTCCTCCCATCTGGTGACCGTCTATTTATTTTCTGTACCTGTGAGTCTTTGTTATAGCAGCCTGAGCAGACTAACATAGTTATGTTTGCACTGATGTGTTCAAGTTGTAATGCATTAAGCTACACTTTATGATTTATGAACTTTTCTGTGTAATGATTTCAATTAAGTTCATTAAACTAATATGTTTATGTGTTATTTGCACACACAAAGCTAAAAAACTTAACATCATTATCAAAATAAGTCAACTTTTCAACCTTTCTAATTTATAGATGAATCTTACTGTGTTCATAAATTAAAGTATTATTAAATTATACCGTGGCCAAAGACAATTTCACCAGGAGAAATTTGCCACCAGGAGAAATTTACTGGATAGGCTCACAATGAAGCAATTCATTTACATACTTAATAGAAGCCATTCAAGCAAAAAGAATGTTTTCTAAATTCCCAAACACTAATTTGTAACCAATTAGCTTTAAATTCAATCATATCAGAACTAGAGGCCCAGTGCATGAATTCATGCATGGGTGGGGTCCTGCCAGCCCCACCCCCTGGTCAAACTCCTGGTGGAACTCCCAGTTGAGGGAACAATTTGCATATTAACCTTTTATTATATAGGAAAGTTTCAGGTTCGAAACACAAAGAGCATGGTACCTTGTTAGAAGGAGAAAACAGTTTAAAGACAAAAATAGTTACCGTTAAGAAACTTCTGCACTGACTGGGTGGCTCAGTTGTTTGAAGAGTCCTCCCGCACACCAAAAGGTTGTGGGTTTGATCCCTGGTCAGGGCAAGTCTGGGAGGCAACAGATGGATGTTTCTCTCTCACATCAATGTTTCTCTCGCTCTCTCCCTTCCTCCTTCTATCTCTCCTTTCTCTCTCTAAAATCAATAAAAACATTTCCTCAGTGGGGATAAAAAATACTTTTTAGAAAGAAGAAACCTCGGAGGAACCAAGATGGCGGCATAGGTAAACACCTGAACTTGCTGCCTCGCACAACCACATCAAAACTACAACGAAAAGACAAAACAGATATCATCCAGAACCACAGGAAAGCTGGCTGAGTGGAAGTCTGACATCTAGACTGGTAGGAGGTACAGAGGTGCAGAAGAGCGGAGATACAGAGGCGCGCGAAATGGGCTAGCAACTGGGTAGACTGCGGTCTTTTTCAATCGGGAGGGAGATACAAACTCCTGACTGCTCTGAACTCCAGTTCCGGGCAAGACTCTGGGGACCTAGACTCATACAGGGAGAAACTGGACTGTCTGGCCTTGGACTGGAACACGAGGGCAGCTTTCTCTCAGAGGTGCTTGCAGCGATCATTGTTCCTGCACGGGCCACAGGACACAGAGACCCAGGGACCTTTCCAGGGCAGGGCTGACAGGCAACCATTGCTGTTTGCACCGCCCTGTGATTCCCTGAGACCCCGCCCCACCCAATTTACAACCCCACCCAAGCTGTGCGCATCGGCTTTTGCATATGAGTGGCCTGGCCTTTTGCAATCTAAAACCTAAAAAATGGCAGCTGGGTCAGAGAAACCCACAGCTTCCAAAAGAAGGCCTAAGTCTCCTCAGCAGCCTGCATTGCTTCACATCTGCCCCTCATCTGGGCACCTCCAAACCCCAAACAAAGAGGAGGAATCTGCAGATCTCTCTGTAGCTCCTGCTGGGTGGCCTCAGGCAGTGGCTGACTTTGAACCCCCTTGAAGATCTAAGAGCCAGTGTACCCAGTGGTCAGAGTGTGACCATAGCAGATTACAACTCTTCACATCCATAGGAGACACGCTCAAGGGGCAGACTCACTGAGTACCAAAGCCCCACTGAAGCAAGTCCCGCCCCATAAGGGTGTTTCCAGCACAGCAGTTCTCCTACTGTAGACACAACTGGTCCTCACAGCCAATTGGTCTGGAGGTCAAATCCTCCCAGTGATACCAACAGCAATCAAGGCTTAACTACAACAAGACTGTGCACAAAGCCCACAAAGGGGTGCACCAAGAGCGTCCACCTCAGGTGACTGGGAAGGCTGAGCCACTGGGTCCTATAGGACATCTAGCACTCAAAGCCACTCTATCAACACAGGAAAGCAGTCAAAATGTGGAGACAAAGAAATAGGTCACAAATGAAAGAAATGGAGGAAAGCCAACTACTGGATGTAGAGTTCAAAATCATGGTTATAAGATTATTCAAGAATCTTCTAGAAATCTCCGAGAAATTTAGTGAGACCTTCAAGGATATGAAAAAGGATCAATTAGAAATTAAGCATACACTGACTGAAATAAAGAATAATATACAGAGATCCAACAGCACACTTAGAGGATCCCAAGAATCAAGTCAAAGATTTGAAATATGAAGAGCCAAAAAGAACACCCAACCAGAAAAGCAAAAAGAAAAAAGAATCCAAAAATATAGTGTAAGGAGCCCCTGGGACAACTTCAAGCATACCAACA
>NW_006289819.1:3314605-3326348 GCF_000327345.1 Myotis davidii | reverse complement strand
GTTGCGGGCACATCCCCAGTAGGGGGTGTGCAGGAAGCAGCTGATCGATGTTTCTCTCTCATCGATGTTTCTCTCTATCCCTCTCCCTTCCTCTTAAAAAATAAATAAATAAATAAAAATAAAAATATTTATAACACACACAGAAGAAGGAGAAGGAGGAGGAGGAGGTGGAGGAGGAGGAGAAGAAGAAGAAGAAGAAGAAGAAGAAGAAGAAGAAGAAGAAGAAGAAACCTCTAACTCATTTCCTTTTATCTTTCCTTCCCCCACCAAGCCCTTCTTTTCTCCCATTCTGACAAACACCACCTCATTGCACTGTGGGTATGATATCTCTTAGTCCTCCTTCTGCTCCGGTGAGTCAAGGGAATCAGTAGAATCAGAGTATTCCTCAATTTAACTGGAATCCACAATCACCAGGCATGCATCCAACTCCACTTGGAAAGTTACTGGCTGTACCTTCGTATTAAAATCACCTCACTCCGTCTGCTTCAAGAGAGGGAAAGTTCCTACCTCCACAGTCTTTGGTTTTCTCACTTTTTTTTTTTTTTTTTTTTTTTTTTGTCATTGCCATCAGCTCCTCCCACATTTTGCCTCTTTAACCATTTTCCTGACTTTTGCTGGTGAAGTTTGGAGAAGCCACACACACACACACACACACACACACGCACACACACACACACCCGCTATGATCTCCTATGGGCTTGCTTGCTTGCTTTATTTTATTTTATTGTTGACAGTATTACAGATGTCCCCCAGTTTCCCTTGGTGGCTTTAGCCTACCTTTCTTTGCCACGTCCCAAATCCGATATTGAGTAAATTCCTAAAGTATCCATTAGAGGGCACTATAACCCTGCCTCTGACTAAGTTGTTGCAGAATGGTTTCTGGGAATTCCCAGGGGCATCTTCCTCTTCCCATCTAACTCACCCAGTTTTTCTGATTATCCCTAAGCACCTAAGAAGGAAATAGGTGACAAGAATCAAAGAGGAAGTAGCACCCCATCCATGCCCCTATTCTTGTGCCCTGGCCCCAGGACAAGATACTCTCATGATCCAGGCATTCTTCCCCTCGTGACGTGACCGATGGCAGATGCGTCATTAGCGAAGTTGATTTGACTGCGCTGGATCTTAGTCAATGCTCCAGGGAAAGTCAGCGGGTGGAGTTGGTCTTGGGTATCATTCAAACATAAAGGATTTGTCCACCATGGCCGTCCCATCTCCTGGCCAGGCTGGGTCCTATCTAGACTACTTGTCCTGGTCGTCACCACTCTCTCCTCCTCCTCCTCCTTCGTCCTCCTCTTCCCACCCTTCACCCCAGGACCAGCTCTTATAGTTTTATCTCCCCAAGTTTTATATATATATATGAGAATATTTACTTGATAAATCAAAGAGATAGAAAAAGTAATTCCTAGAAGAAAAAGGATTAGAAAACAAGTTCTAGAGGTAGCAGAAGGGCCCTTGGATCTTGTGAGTGAGGAAGCTAATGGAAACTCCCTGGGGGGGATGGGAAAGGGGAAGGTGTAGAGAAAGAGAAAGGGAAACAGAAAGGGAAACAAAGGCATGGGTGTGCCCCGGGCTGGAGTGCTCACGGGCTCCTCCGCCCGAAATCCCCAAGGTTCTGACTTCAAACGTCATGATTAATCTCTCATCAGCCCACTCAGCGGAAGGGGCGGCTTAATGCTATCAGCGCACGGCTTTATCTTAGAAAAACAAAAATGAGCAAACTTTCATAATGGAAACATTTCTATGACCAAACCTTGCTAACTGTACATCACTGCTTACTGAACATTTAAAACTCAAACCCAACATATCTACACATAAATATATTCTAGGTGGTGGCTGTTGGGAGAGTATGTTTGAAAGCCAGACTGCCTTGGAGCAAATCCTGGATTTGCTGTTTACTAGCCGTGTCGCCTTGGGCACGTTACCTAACCTCCGCGCATTGGCTTCCTCCGCTGGCTTTTATTTAAGTTTTTTCTGCTATAACATTTTAAAAAAATAAGTGTTTGTTGTTGAAAGTATTACATATGTCCTCTTCCCCCCCCTTGCCCTCTCTTCCACCCTCCTCACCCCCGCCCCAAGGGTGTGACCTTTGCCCTTCTCTCTCCGAGGCTGCAAAGGCCCTTCTTTTGCTTCTGCAACTTGTTTCCTGAGCCTGCGCAGCCCAGCTGGCTCACCTCTACTACCTCTGTGACTCTCTAAAACCTCTGTGACTCTAAATCAACTTTCTTTTGAATAAATAAATAAATAAGCGCCAAGGGGGTCGCGACCCACAGGTTGAGAACCGCTGCTTTAAACAATAAAGAATTTAAATTTAAAAAAAAAAAAGAAGAAGAAAGTAAGAGTATCTACTCCACCGGATTGTGGTAAAGGTTAGAAGAGTTAATATATATGTATGTGACCCGAGACTAGTAAGTACTCAATAAGTGTTCACTGTTATTATTATTATCCTTCACCAAATCTTTTGGAAAATTCCTCAGACACAGGCTGACATCGGTTTCATTTTTCTTTATTTGGATTTCCAAGTAAGCACATCCTAAATGGAATATCAATAAGTTTTCTAATACAACAAGGCTGGGTGCTGATGACTTACGTCTGGGTGGCACAAATCTGTGTCCCATTAGCTAGTGATGACATTGGATGATGCGCACCCGAGTAAGAGCGATTCCGTATGCTGATGACAGTGTCTGGAGAATACTGAATGGTGAATGACCATGGAAGATACATACCCTGGATGAAAATGGGTGGAGGATTAATTAAACGGGGTTAAAATAGTTTTAGTGTAACACTGGGTTGTGTGTGAAACTGGGTTATAGTTGAGAAAGGATTTGAGTGACATGGGGTTGTGGGTAAGACAAGATCTAGATCAAAGCCAGTTTTCATGTCAATGGGCAGTAATAACTGTTTAACTATTGTCTGTCCAACAAAAACAAGAAACTCTGAGTTGTAGCCTTTTCATATTCTGTGGTGTAAATACTCCCACAATGGCTATTTCAAGCTCGCACTGAGATAGCTCAATGAACCACTTCGAAAGGGCTGAGGAAGAGGAGAGCCTCTGGGACCGAGCTTTGAGCACCTCCACCATTTTAGGATTGGCAGAAGGAAACAGAAGGGAGGCCAAGAAGTTGCCACCAGAAAGGAAGGAGGACAATCAAGCTATTATATTATTAAAAAAGCTAGAGAAGAAAAGAAGGAGAGTGGTCAACAGAGTTGAAAGTTTCTGAGAAGTTAAGACAGATTCACTCACAGAATGCATGTGCCTCCCATAGCCCTCATGGATCCGATCCTGCATCAACCCAGGTTCATCCACAACCCCTGCTCAAGGGGCATCTCTCATCTTGGCCTGCTCAGGTGCCCTTCTCTCCTGGGTAGCAGCATCCTCCTTGTGAAAAACAACTTTCCTTCCCAATCAGTGGTTCTGGTCTCAATTAGAGTGTCCCGTGAAACACTGGCAATCACAGGGCCACGCTAGCCAATCAGCTGGTCTCTGGATTTCAAAGTGCAGTACTGAAATGGGTGGGGGGAGCGTGTGCCTTGTCCTCTGACATCACTAAGCCGGCATGATGTAAGACTTTCGGCCATGTGGCTTCCTGGAATGGAAGAAGCCTGTCTGAAATAGAAACTGTAAGTAGAAAGGGAAAGAATGTTGGGCTCCCTGAACCCGGATCTATTGTTCTTCTCTCCAAAGGAGTCAACACATTTACTATTGCCGGGCACCATTCTAACCACTGTGCAAGTAACAACTCAGTCATGCCCGTCACCTTGGGAGGGTGCTGCTTGGGTCCTCCCTGTTAGAGGTGAGGTTTCCCCAGGTCTCAGAGCGTAAGAGCTGAGAGTCAGATAACTCTCTGTTGTGAGGGACTGTCTTGTGCTTTGTGGGATGTTGAGCGGGACCCGGGCCTCTCCCCAGCACTTGCTGGTCGCTCACCTTCCCCCTAGTTGTGACAACCAAACGTGTGTGCAGGCACAGCCAAATGTCCCCGGGGAGGGGAGGATTGGCCCCCATTTAAACCACTGCTGCTGCTCTCCTGCCTCCCAAATCCTTTCTGAATTGCTATCAAGTCACCCAGATCCTGTATTGGCCCAACTCAGGGTCACCGAATCTGTGTGTCAAATACAAACACAGATGTCCCTCTAACACCCAGGGTCCCTCAAACCCTGGGTCACCTACAATGCATTGCCACCTAGAACCTGTTGTCTAAAATCCCATGTCACCTACCAGTCTGTGTCCTAAACTTCCTGTCACCCACTGTCCTATGGTTGAGATCTGTGTAACCTGTCACCCGTGATCCATGCCCTCGGTCACCAACCAGTTTCCCAGTCATGGCCACAGAGCTCTTCACAGAGACAAGGAGACAGAAACACAGCCGAGCCGCACTACACAAGGCAGGGAGGGGCAGACACTCACAAAGATGGAGCCAAAAAGAGGCCTGACCCCAACAAGGCCACAGCTGGTCATGCTAAATGGGTCACTGGGGACCCACCAAGCTCCCTCCCCCCACCTCTGGATTAGCCCTGGGGTGGGCAGGCTAGATTCTGAGAGTAAGGAGCTTAGACCCAATGTGACAGCTAATCGCCCACACAAGGCCTCTGTCTAGGTCACCAAGCCCCGAGCGGCCCTACCACCCAGGTTCACTCTTGTTCCTCCATCAGGTACTCCCTTGACAAAAACTCATCCTGATATACATGGGTGGGGGGGCAGGTTGGTGGGTGGGCGGGGGGGGGGGCGGGCAAGAGGTCAAACCCTCTCAGCTTCCCCTCTAGATCTTCCACCAGAATACCAATAGGAGACAAGAGACATCCACCAGCATCTAGTGAGTTGGTGAGGGCTGGGTGGGTGTCTGGACAGAGAGCTTGAGTTTCCCACTAGATTGTGTCAGGAAGGATCTGGCTGGGAACAGAGAAACTTCTTCCTCTGAGTTGAGAGACATGGTGGGAAGTGGATGGTCCCTTCTTTTCAGGACCCCCCTAATCCACAGGGCCCCTGAGGATTACCAATATGAGATAACTAGAGGACCAGTGCATAAAGTTTGTGCACGAGGGGAGTCCCCTCAGCCCAGCCTGCACCCTCTCCAATCCGGGACCCCCTTGGAGGATGTCCGACTGCCGGCCTGGTCATCCCCAACTGCCTCCCTTGCCAGCCCAGTCACCCCTCATTGCCCCCCTGCCAGTCTAGTCACCCCTCACTGTCCCCCGTGCCAGCCTAATAGCCCCAAACTGCCTCCCCTGCCGGCCTGGTCACCCCACGCAGCCTGCTGTTCAGTCGTTTGGTCGTCCCTCACTAACCCCGCTGCTGGCCTGGTTGTAGGCCTCTATCTCGTGAGGGTGTGAGGGTAAATTTGCATATCACCTTTTTATTATATAGGATTAGGCCTATGATTGGGGCAATAAAAGACTTTAAAGCAGCCCCACCCCACACACAGGCTGGCCTGGCCCTGTTGCCATGGTGATGCCCCCGTTGCTCCAGAGGCGGCTGTTGGCTCTTGAAGGGGGTAGTGGGGGCAGTGGATCCTTGAGCTGAGGCGGGTTGGGGTGAGAGGTCAGTGCTGTCTGGGAACATTCTTGAGTGTGGCGGGGCCTGAACCCCAGGGTTCATCTCCACTCCTGCTTCTCCCAGCTCAGGCCCATCTCCACTCACTCCCCTCACCTCCAGGCTCCACATCCTCTGCTGCTCCCGAGAGGGTGTCTCAGAGTCGGAATCCACCTGTAGCTCAAGGCCCAAATGCAGGCTCTGGTATGAGGGCTGGTCAAGGGGTTCATATGGGGAGCTCAGCATGTTGCCCCAGGTAAGGACTCAGAATCAGTGAGGATGATGGAGTGTGAAAGCTTGGCATAAAGATTCTGGGGGGAAATCCAGGCCAGTCATTTGTTCGAGGGTTCAGGTTTGGGACAGATGTGCCCTGGACATGACATAGGCTTTAGTGGAGGCTCAGGGTTAAGGACTCAAATGTGAGGGCTCAGGTGGGGCTCAGGTGAGGGTCTGTGCTGGTCTCTCCCTTTGGTGGTAATTTGTTACTAAAAACAATTGTTAAAGTACTAAATTTTAGGTGAGTAACTTTTTGAACGTCTACATTAAAAGGGATTTAAGGGCAGTTACATGCCTAGAGGCTTCTCTTAACCTCTCTGAGGTTGAGTTTTCTTATCTCTAAATAGTACCTTGCTTATAGAGTCATGGTGAGGATTAAATGAGGAAATGAATTAAAGTTAACATAGAATGATCTCAATAAATAATAGCTTTTTTAAAGAGCGTGCTTAGAAACAGAAGCGATCAAATGAAGAACACCAGTATCGTAATTGTATGGAGCCCTGCCCAGCCAGCCAGCTGATGTTATCGGTCCTGGAGGCAGCAGCTATTGAGTGATCGATGTTTTCCTGCTCATTGAGGAAGACCAGGCTGTACAGGGAGAAAGTGACAACATGCACATTCACCGAAGGAGAGAGAATGTCGTGAACCACTCTGGGAACATGCTGAAAATCTGTAGCTCGTATGCATTGTAATGTAAGCAGCTGATTCTCTAATAACACATTAATAATAACAAAGACCTAGCGCAAAAAAAAACAAAGGCTCTTTCTAAAGCTGGATGTAATTGACATATAATATTGTATAAGTGTAAGGTGAACAAGATATTGATCTGATACAGTTATATAGCAATATGATCGCCACTGTAATGCTAACACCTCTATCACATCACATATCTATCATTTCTTCTAGTCGCAGGAACAATTAAGATCTTGTCTCTTGGTAAGTTTAAGGTTTATAATATAGTTGAGTTATCTTTAAAAAAAACAAAACTCTAATTCAGTGGCTCTCCAACTTTTTGAACCCAGGATCCCTTTTACATTTTTTAAAATAATTGAGGACCCAAAAAGGGTTTTATTTTAGTGGGTTTTATCTATTGATATTTATTGTGTTCTAAATTAAAACTGTAGGAAATTTAAAATATGTATTAATTCAAAATAATAACATAGATGTATTATATGTTAACAGAAAGAAAATAGTTACATATTTTCCAAAACAAAAACTTTAGTGAGGACAATGTCACTTTTGGAAATCTCTTTAATGTCTGGCTTAATAGGAGACAGCTGGATTCTCAGATCCACTTCTGCATTCAATCTGTTGCAATATGAGGTTTTTGTTGAAATATGTGAAGGAAACCCAGCCTTACAACATACATATTTTGAAAAGAAAGAAGTATTTTAATAGCCCTCTCAGTTAATTGCAGCTATTCTTCTGTGATAAGATACCAAAACTCAACAGGTGTAGTTTCTTAAAGGTCAATTGCAGTGTGGAATCTGAAACTATATAAATGATTTTTTTTCATATTCTGTTACATTAAAATCCATCGGGCAGTCTTGAACTTTTTTTCCTCTTTATTTTGTTATTGGGGGACAGTCTTGTACTTTTTTTCTTTTTTAATCCTCACCTGGGGATGTTTCCATTGATTTTAGAGAGAGAGGAAGGGAGAGAAACACAGATGTGAGAGAGAAACATTGATCAGTTGCCTCCCATACGTGCCCTGACCGGGAATCATAACTGCCACCTTTTTGGTGTGTGGGACAACGCCCCAACCAGCTGAGCCACCTGGCCAGTGCAAGTCTTTTATCTATGTACAATTTGGTTCTAGTACTAGTTATTGATTCATTGACAAATATTGATTCACTGAGTCATGCAACCTTCCAAATATTGACACATTTCATTTAGAAAAAAAAAAAACACCCACACACATTCGTTAATGTCCTTACCAATCTCACCAAAATTGGGAAGCTTTCAAATTCACGGTAGCAAATAAAAATTTTTAAAGTTCTAACTTTCTCTTGAAAGCTCTAATTTTATCATTGGCAACAAACACTAATAGTTTTTCTCTCCTGAAGTGACAGGCTCACTCCATTCATTTTCCAGAAAAATGTATGTCAAACAGCCCAGTCTGAATAACTATTTTTTTGTCATTCTTTGTCAGTGAGAAAAGCGGCTTTCGGCTCACACCTCAACCTCGGGAGTGCTTTTCCTTGATATAATGATCACACTTCAGTAGGCAGCAGACATGCTTTATATAGACTTCACATTAGTCACACAAAATATTAAGACGACATGTACTCACAGGCTGAAAGTTAATAATATCAGTAATTTTACTGCTTCATTATGGAAATTTCTAAGTGAAACTAGTCTTTTTTTCTTCCTTTCTCCTTCCCTCATCCCTTCCCTTTCCTTTTTTCTTTCTTTCCCGTGCATGCATCTGGGTGAAGCACATGCAAGGACTGGGAGCCACACCTCAGTCCCTAACTGGGTGCCAGCAGCTTACCCACTGCTGCTCTTGCATCACCAGCACAAATATCAACAAAGCGAAAACAGCAAGTCACAATGTAGTTTTCTTATGAAATGATTTTGGCCTGTGGATCCCCTGGAAGGGTCTTGGAGACCCCCCAGATTCTGTGACCACCACCTTGAGAACCAATGAGAACCGATACATTCAAATTAAATAATTAGAATAGTTTAATATCCCTTTTTAATGATTTTTTTTGAGATATCACTCAAAGGTTTGTAAAATGCTTTCATAAATATCCCGGGGGTGGGGGGTGGGGAATGAAAGCCAATTCCATTTGTGGTACTATTTACTTTACTTCGCAAAAAAAAAAAAAACAAAAACAGGCAGGGGATAGGGAGGAATTAGAAACAGCAGGCCCGTGGGAGTGCATCAAGCATGTGAAGTCATCCATCATGTGTGTCATGGTGAGCAGTTACAGTCCTGGGACTGCAAAGGCAAGTGGCGCTGGGAACTCAGGGCCCTCTGTCACTTTCCCCCCCACAGTTTCACTAGCCACACCACGCCCCTCCACGACACACATACAGGCGGACTGATTTCACAACACACAAATGACGAGCCCAGCTGCGGTTATACTCACACCATACAATCACACAGCCACAGCAAAGCCACACAAAAAGTCCCAACAGCCACTCACTCAACCTTATTGTGCTCAAAAACAATCACACTATTTTATAACTGTGATTGGAGAACTTCAATGGCCACACCCCCAATCATGGTCTCGAACTATCAGTACGGCACATAAAACCTCTCCTGGGTCACCATGGGTCTGTGTGCATAATGTCCTTAGGTGGGAACATAGGTTTTGGAGACAGGCCAACCTGGGTTCAAATTCTACCACTTACTAGTTCTGTAATCTTGGGCACGTTATTTAACCTGTGGGAGCCTTCGTTCTAGAAAATGGAGATAACTCCTACCTTGTAAACTTAATGTGAGGGTGACATAAAATAAACAGACAAGTGACAGTGTCTTGTCTGGCCAGATGTGCCCTGGGGACCCAGCTGTAATTGCCATGTTTGGCAATTGTCACCAGAGGGCACCAGGGCTCTAAGGTGTCTGTCCGGGTTGCTGGAAGAAACTAGGCCAGAAAAGCCAAGGGTGAGGATGTGTATGAGGCTGCGAAGACTCTGAAAACCCCAGTGAGGCCCAAGCCACCCAAATGTGCTGCTGGGTAAGTGGGGTACCTCCTGGGGAGCATTCTGATCTCACCCAGGAAGGAGGATGGGTACGACCTATATACCAGGCTTTCTTCTGTGCCTCCCTCACACACATTTAATCCTCACAATCATACTGTGATTGAGTGGCTACTAGTAGTATTTTTATTGAGGAATGTTAAAGAAACTGAGGCCCCAGTTTACTCCCTATTAAATGGAAGACCTAGGCCAGTGGTTGGCAAACCTGGCTCACGAGCCACATGCGGCTCTTTGGCCCCTTGAGTGTGGCTCTTCCACAAAATACCACGTGTGGGCGCACACATACAGGGAACGTTGTGGAGTGAAAGATGTAGTGTCGAGGATTGAGAAAGGTATGTTGAGATGGTTTGGACATATAGAGAGGATGAACAAAAGGAGATAGACGAAACAAGTATACAAGACGAGTGTGGATAGGAGAGTTGGAAGGGATCGACCTCAGCGAACGTACCTCAATCAGATTGAGGACGTTTTTAGCAAAGGCCAGTTTAGGATTCCCCTAATTAAGTTAATAACAATGTACCTACCTATATAGTTTAAGTTTAAAAAATTTGGCTCTCAAAAGAAATTTCAATCGTTGTACTGTTGATATTTGGCTCTGTTGACTAATGAGTTTGCTGACCACGGACCTAGGCTATGAATGAGCCTAGGCTTCAGAATTCATATTCCTAACCATTGCTCTCCCAGGGACCCTTCCTCTCCTTTTCCTGGGGCTCTGCCAGGACTCTGACCTGGGCCATCTGTCCTGGAGCTCAGCCAGCCCCAGCTGACCCTTTCCCCTCTCCCAGCCAGGTCCCTGCCTGCTCCCTGGGACAACTCATAGTAATAGACTTATCAGGCATGTGGGCGAGACAGATAAGGCAGGGCCCTTGAGCATGGCCTTATCCAGCCCTGCTATCCCCAGCTGCTGGAAGTTGTGGGGAGGTGCCAACAGATGGAGCCACACCCACCCAGGCAATCATACCACCCATGCCCAAGGCTGCTGTCAATCCCTATGATGTCATAATTCCCTATGATGTCATAATTTGTAGTGACATCATTGCTCTGTCCCTCCTTCAAATCTGAAGGGTTTACTTAATGGGAATTGGGGAAGCAGAGTTAGGCAGGAGCCCAGTCTCCAGGTCACTAGGCCAAGTTGGGTGGCCTGGGCAGAGGGGTCACTGGATCCTCCCCAGGTGGACGGCTATTTGGGTGTTGGTTGTTCCACTTATAGCCACCACTCTTCCTATCTTCCCAATCCAAAGAGGCATTGCATCCGGTGGGGACAGGGGTTGTGGGGAGGACTCTCAGGCCTACTGCAGGCAGCTCTGGGGTCAGCCCGCTGCTCCCCACAGAAAGGCCTGAACCTCAGAATCTGGGGGTCTGAAGGAAAAAAGGCCTTATATCCCATCTTTTGGAAAAGCAGTGAAGCAGGGAAGTTTTATAAGGATGGCCAGACAGATGGATGTAATCAGACCCACTCTGACATGTCAACTTGCTGACACAGTCTGTGCTCACAGCCCCACACCAACACCATCACATGCCAGCAGCCATTCATTCTCACACATGGACCACAAGCAGCAACATCGTCCCCCAGCGAAACATCGACAGGCACATTGTTGCATGATCCATATAGAAGAACAGGAGCCCCTTTTCTTTCATGACTGTATTCCTAGAGATTAGCACAATTCCCAGCACACAGTAAACATACACTCACAGGTGGTGAGTAAATGCACACTCATTACACAGGTCTTGCAACCTGGGGGCGGGGGGGGGGCAGGGACTGGAGGAAAATCTATCCCTCCTGTTGTCCCTCTTGATCTCTGCAGACCCAGAAAGGGAGCATCAAAGGAACACTGCTGCTGCTTCCAGCACCGCCCCGCCCCCCTGCTCCAGCCCAGCTTCAGTGATGTCCATTCCCCAGGTAGCACCAGTCACTGAAGGGACTTGGGTCATGCAGGGCACCACTCCTTCCCCTCCAGGTTCTTTCCCAGTGAGTTGAACATTGGCTCTCTGAGAGTTGGGTGTTGAGAACATTGAGTGGGTCCCAGCTGGTTTGGCTCAGTGGATTAAAGCATCGGCCTGTGGACTGAAGGCTCACAGGTTTGATTCTGGTCAAGGGCATATGCCCGGGGTTTCGGGCTCAATCCCCAGTAGGGGGAGTGCAGGAGGCAGCTGGTCAGTGATTCTCATCATTGATGTTTCTATCTCTTTCTCTCCCTCTCCCTTCCTCTCTGAAATCAATAAAAAATATATATA
>NW_006289819.1:3312967-3313902 GCF_000327345.1 Myotis davidii | reverse complement strand
TGTTTGTCTAGCTCAGGGGTCCTCAAACTATGGCCCACGGGCCACATGCAAATACAAATATTGTATTTGTTGCCATTTTGTTTTTTTTACTTTAAAATAAGATATGTACAATACACATAGAAATTTATTCATAGTTGTTTTTTTAAAAAACTATAGTCCAGCCCTCCAACGGTCTGAGGGACAGTGAACTGGCCCCCTGTTTAAAAAGTTTGAGGACCCCTGGTTTAGCTTCTATAATTGAAACATGTTGCTTTCGGACTCAGAGCTGGGCCGCAGCAGGTGGGGAACCTGGGCTTCCTCCATCACTGGAGCAAGCAGGCCTCCTGCTCAGTTCAGCTGCGTGGCTGCCAGCTGCCATCTTTGTTGGCAGTTAATTTGCATATCTCGTTGATTAGCCCATGGGAAGTGTAGCGGAGGTACACTTAATTAACCTTTTTGTCTTTAGATAAGATGTTTTTATTTTATTGTTTTTTACAGAGAGGAAGGGAGATAGTTAGAAACATCGATGAGAGAGAAACATCCATCAGCTGCCTTCTGCACACCTCCTACTGGGGATGTGCCCGCAACCAAAGTACATGCCCTTGACCGGAATCAAACCTGGGACCTTTCAGTCCTCAGGCCGACGCTCTATCCACTGAGCCAAACCGGTTTCGGCCTGTTTTACTTTTTTATTGGCACAGAATATTTTGCTTTGTCTGCTTGTGGCCATTTCTAATTAGACAAGTTGGTCCTAGAATATTTATATTTCATTTATTTATTTAAATCTTTCTATCCCTAAAATCACCACTAATTTTCAGGCATGCATGATATCAGACATCTGTATTTGTATTTTTGACATGTAGATAGGTAGATTTTTTGCCACAACCACCAAGTTTGCTTTAAATTTTTACATGCTTTTGTATATGCTTCCTTAAGTGAAATATTTACATAGGCCA
>NW_006289819.1:3307591-3311601 GCF_000327345.1 Myotis davidii | reverse complement strand
CGAGTTTCGACTGATGCCAGACAGTCCCGCTTCTCCCATATGAGTCTGGGTCCCCAGAGACTTGCCCGGAACTGGAACTCAGAGCCTGAGACTCCCTCCCAATTGAAAATGACACCTGCGCCCTCAGCCAGCAACCCTCTCCGCATGCACCGCCACACCTTAGTATTTTACTTCCACACTGCGCCCCCTCTGAGTCTCGGTATGCTTTTCTCTTTCCTTCTAGATGTAGAAATTCCACTCAGCCAGCCTTCCTGTGGTTCTGGATGATGTCCGTTATGTCTTTTAGTTGTATTTTTGAAGTGGTTGTGCGAGGCAGCAATCTCTGGTGTTTACCTATGCTGCCATCTTGGTTTCTCTCTCCGCTATATATATTTTTAAAAGAACATTGAGTTGTCTAGATGTTGGGCTCTGGCCATTAGGCCCTCTGGGTGTGGGCACTGGAGGTTCTGGGTATTGGGAACTCTGAGTTGGGGGTTTTCTACAGTGTGGGGAGCTTTGACACCCTTGACATTTAGGAATTCTGGACTTTGGGAGCTCTAAGGTGTTCAGGTGCCTGGGCACTAAATGCTCTGGACATCAGTGCTGCCGCCCCACCCCAGGGAGGGCCAAGTCGGTGTTCCCAGCCTGTATGCCTAATTTACTTGCAGCCACTGAGGTCCAGCCTGGAGCTCTGCTCTGAGCCCTGTGATTGGTTCGTGCTGGCCCGATGGGTCAGGGCCAGAGAAAGTACAACAGAGTGTCCTGAGGGGCACATGGAGCCCTGGAGAGAGCTCTTGGATCTAGAACCAATCTAACTTGCTCCTCTGCCTTGGGACAGAGGAGGGAAGGTGCCAGGCACTGATCACTGCGCTTGCTCCAAGTTCAAGGGAGAAAGAACCTGATGGCAGAGCCCAGACAGGCCACTGACGGTCGTGTTTTCTAGCTGCTGGGGCTCCTAGGAGGTAGAGACCACTGGTCAGGACAGGCTATGTCCACCTTCCCCCAACTCTCAACAAGGGTCCCTCAGCACCCCTCCACCAAGGTGCCAGTGCTGCCAGCTCCTACAATGCCCTCCAGAAGTGGCCCCCGTCTGGCCTTATCCCTGTTTCTACCAGACACACACCTACACTGATTCTGTGAGTCCCAACAGAGGCCTTGATCCTGCAAGCTGATGACAAGTAAGGAAGCCAGCCAGCACTGGGGATCTGAAGCTGGGCGCAGTCTTCCAAGGAAATAGCACTATAACTGGAGGTTCCTGAGACATGCCTCAGCCCACAGTGGGTGGGGCCCAGCCAGCTGCCTTTTCTCTTGCTGCCCTGCCCCGGCAGAGGGCAGGCCAGATATCTGACCCCCGGTAGTCCTCCTGTCTGTTCTCAGGCCTAATCCCCCCCTTCCTGGGTGTTCACACATCCTTCCCATCCTGTGAGTCAATTGCCCACATCCAAAGGATGAAGGTCATCCCAGCTCTGACCTGGGCTCAGCCCAGACCTGCCTCCCTTGGGGCCTCTCTCTGGTTGGAAAAAAACAGCTGCTCTAGTCCCTGTCTCATGAAAACAGCTTTTCAAACTAGAATTTTTCTTACAAGCTTCTCAGGATTCAACTCACTGTGCAGTTTCCTGAAGCCCTATCTGGATCAAGATGGGCACAATGTACACATTTATCAATCTTTCTAGATGTATACAAATATACTTTCTGTTATGTCATCTGTTTGTCTAAAAAAAAACCCCTTGGGCAATATCTCTAACTTCCCCAAACATCCCAGGGGAAATCTTCTCTTTCCCCCACCCATGGTCTAAGGAACTAGGCTGTTTCCCCATGGTCTTCCTCTCTTCCTGGTAGGGCCTCAGAAGGCTGAATCCTGAGCACCCCACCCCCAGCCAGGCCTGAGGGGCTCCAAGTATCCTGAACACCCCTTCCGCCTCCCTTGTATGGTGCCTCCACGTCTGAGGTGCGAAAGCCCCACTTTCCCTGGGCCATGACAATTTTAAGAACCTTCACTGACACAGTGGTCTCTTCTCACTTCTCCACCCCGAGTCAGAGGGAAAGGAACCATGGCCCCCTCCTCTCACTTTTTTCCTTGTCCCCACTCCACTACTTGGGGGTCCTCTTCCAACAGCCTCTTTCCTGCCTTCCCTGTGTGGTGGCCCTTTTTTGACAAGCCTCAGGTGGGAGGGAGAGACCAGAAGCAGAAGGTACTAACAGTGATGGCGAACCTATGACACGCGTGTCAGAGGTGACCCGCGAACTCATTTTTTTGGTTGATTTTTCTTTGTTAAATGGCATTTAAATATATAAAATAAATATCAAAAATATAAATCTTCTTTATACTATGTTGCAAATATCAAACAATTTCTACATGTGACACGGCACCAGAGTTAAGTTAGGGTTTTTCAAAATGCTGACACACCGAGCTCAAAAGGTTCGCCATCACTGTACTAGTATGTCCTGGCAGGAGAGGCAAGAAGCGCTTGGATCAGATCTGCCCAGTCCCCAAAGGTGGGCGCACACACACCACTACACAGAGCTGCTGCAGTGCACACACAGTCGCTCTTCCACACAGACACACCTGCACAAATCCACAGACACCACAGGCTGCTCAGTTAGAGGCGCACCCGCGTGCGTGTGCGCACACACACATGCACACACAAGACACCTACGATTCATTCATAGGATATAAATCCTAAACATCCTATACCTGCTAGGTGTGGCAGAAAGTAAAAATGAAAATCTTGCTGATGAGACCTGCCTGTCTTCTTGGATCTGATCAAGTCTCCAACGTGAAGAGGTTGTAAGTTCTGAGATGGCAGGGCCCTGGGGAAGGTCTGTGGAGTACCTGCCTATGGCGGAGAGTCCGGCCAGCAGGAAGTGTCTGTGCTTGATTCCAGCTATCTTGCCCAGTGCCTCTGATTGTAAGTTAATAAAGTGGACTCTCACCCGTCAATTGATCTTGTACAAGTTTGGCATGTGTGCCTCTGCTGCTTAGAGGTTGATTGTCCCCAGGGAACAAATAAAACCTGTTTCCTGGACAGACTACAGTGAAGAACGTACTCAGGTAAGGCTGGGAGTTGATCAAGGACTGTTCTGACAGCCAGTCCTTACTGGCCCTTCTCCTTGAAAGCTGGTGGCTCTCACAGGGTAAGCAAATGTGGAGCCCCTTTCCACCACTGCCAAACATCGCTCCCAGAAGAGCCTGGTGCAATGTGTTTCCCATACAAGTATCATTACCTTAGCTTATCCCCTCCATTTCTCCGGGAGGAAACTGAGGCTCGCCAAACCTCCTTTGGGCAAAGTCTCCTTTAGCTGGTATTGGAACCCTGGTCTGTCTCCCCGGGGAGAGAAGAGGAGGCCCAGGTTCGTGTCCGCAGCCCTGTAGCACAATGGCCAGAGTAGGGTTGACCTAGCCAGTGGTCAAAGGAGGGTCCCTGGAGAAAGGATTACCTCTAGAGCTCCAGCTCTGAGGAGCAGGACCAAGGCCTTCACCCAGCTGTGCCCACATCCCTAGCGGTGCTGTTCCAAAGGGAATGGAATCTGCTCAGAAGCCTCTCTAGGGGCAACGCAGGCGCAGAAGGCCGGGGGACCTGGCAGGCTAACTGGAGCCCCAGCCCCCGAAGTGGTCCAGGTCTTCTGGCTTCATTCCAGCCTCGCCCGAAGGGGACGACATCTGCTTCCTTCCAGGGCCCCAGCTGGAGGGAAGAGAGGCAGGGACGGAGCAGGGGGCTCCTTTGTGGAGCCCACTCCCAGGGGTGAGAGGGGATCAATCATCTGAAAGCTGGAGTGACTTGTAATTTTATTCCCTGGGAGGAGGAGCCTGAGAAGTCGGCCAGGAGGGGTGGGGATGCGGGGGGGTTGGGCAGCCAGGAGAGCTGTTCTGGGAGGGGAGGGACTTGGCTAGGTCTCCCAAGCCTTCTCAGTCTCTAAACTTTCACCAAAGTCTTGGCCCCCGCCTCCCCGAAACCAAAACACAACAAGCTCTGGAGGAGCCGGGAGCAGCGCAGCGGGGCGGGCGGACTCGGGGCGGCACTCAGGCTCGG
>NW_006289819.1:3305653-3306520 GCF_000327345.1 Myotis davidii | reverse complement strand
TTCTTAAAGGAGCCGCGCCTACTTTTGGCCTGCTCTCCGCAGGCCACGCCCTCTCGTTGGTCTCTCTTAAAGGAGCCACATCCCCGGCTCTCTGACAGCTCCCGCACAAAGCCTGGGTCTATTTCTTTGCTGAAACAAGCCGGATGCTGCCGTAGCAACTAAATAAAGATCGGGGTCGGGGGGAGGGGGGCAAGGAGTGGAGGAGAGAAGGACCTGAAATGTTAAAGCCTTCCAAAGTGAGGGACCATCAGAAGGTTGGGGAGTAGTGGGTGAGGGGTTGGTTCTAGGAAGGGACTAATAGTCGACACTGAGCATGCCCAAATGTTTGCAAGGACTGCAGAGAAAACGCCCCCTTCCTTGGCCTTCACTGCGACTGCGGCGGGACCGCTGTGCCCAGCCCTGGGGACAGAAGAGCCGCAGCCCTGCCCTGGAAGATCTCTCCCGCTGGCAGGGCGCCAGGTTTGGACACAAGTAACTGTGCTGCTACACTGTGTGTGACGAGAGTGTTAATCAGATGTACACAGTGTGCTTTGGCGGTACAGCGACAGGTTGACTGCAATGGGAGAAGAAAAAAAGGGCTCTTTGAAGATAGTGGCATTGGGACAGGTTTTGAAAACGGATCGGACGTATACAGATGGAAATGGAGACAAAGGTGCTCAAGGAAGAGGGAAGCACCTGAGCAAAGGCATGGCGGCAAGAACCTTCTGGGACTGAGGGACAGTCCCACATGGCCGCAGGTGGCCCTGGAGAACCAACCTGGGCTCAAGGCAGAACCAAGGGCCCTTCCCTGCTCCCACAGCCCCTCCGCTCCCTTCATCATAGCGAATGGGGATTATGCTTCCTCCTCTATAAAATGGTGAGGTCCTT
>NW_006289819.1:3301549-3305625 GCF_000327345.1 Myotis davidii | reverse complement strand
CTGACTCTTAATTCCCCATCAGGGCTTGGCCCAGATGGACCCTTAAAATTGACTGGCCTGGCAATCCTGTTTGCGGGGAGAGGAAAGACCCAGCAATGAGACTAAAGGGTGCCAGGTCCTGTGACTGCCCATTGGGTAGCTCACAGGCAGCTCAAACCCATTTTGCCCAATCCAGCCCATTCTCTCCCTACTCCAAACCTGCAGTGTTCCTGTCTCTGGGACTGGCATTGGCTTTTTCCTGTTGCACCAGCAAAAACCAAAGGCCCTTCCTTATCCCTCACTCCCAATATCCAATTCATCACTCATTCCTCCCAATGTCATCTATTGCTTCTCAAATCTGTTTACCTTTCCCCACCACAGCATCACTTTCCTCCCCAAGACCTCACCTCTGGCCTGGCCTATTCCTAATTGATTTTTTCTGTTCCATTCTCTCTTCTCACCAGTCCTTTCTCCACGCTGTATCTGTGGAGATGTTTTGAAAATGCATATTCCACCAATCGCTCCTCTACAATTACAAGTCTGCTTGAAAGCCCAGAATAGCTGCCATTGCCCTCGGGAAAAAGACTAAAATCCAGGCCCCAATGGCCCTGACCTCGCTCCTCCGTCCCCCTTCATGTTTGGCCACTTTCTCCCTGGCTATCGGAGCCCCAGTGTCAGCATCTTTCCTATGTCAGTTCATTTGCTCAAATATTTCTTCCTCTTCCTTTCCTCATTATTGCCACTTTGCCTAATTAACTCCTTCTGACTCTCAAATATCATTTCCTCGGGGAAGCCTTCTGTACTCTCAGACAGGTCAGGACCCTCTGCTTTAAGGACTTCCTCCTTCACACCCTTTACCCCAGTCTTTAATTATATACATTTGAGACACCAGGTTCACTCATTCCCCCTGCCCTGTAAGCTGCAGGAAGGCAGAGACCCATGAGTTCTTGGTGCGAGCACAGGTCTGGCCCAGAGCAAGCCTGAAATAAATATTTGTGGAATAAATGAATTGAATTGTGGCCAGCCTCAAATGACTGATAAACAGTTTGGGCCATATCCTGTTGGCCGTGGAGAACTATTGGAGAAAATCAGAGCGGGGCTGTGGGAATATTTATGGGTTGGAGGGGAGGAAAATGTGAAGGACTTGCAGTCAAGTAAAAAATGAAGAAGCAGAAACTTCAGAATTTATCAAGGATTATTAGCCCTATCTTCCAAGTAGAGAATACTGGGCTCCGAGGGGTTAAGTAACTTGCTTGAAGCCACATACCTAGTGAATGGCAGAGCCAGAATGCCAGCCCAGGGGTACCCTATCCCAGAGCCAAGCTCTTCACTGTATGGTGAACTTCAGACCCACTGCTTGTCAATGGTGGCCCCTAGATGGGTTAGGCCCTGCAGTGGTTCTTAACCTTCCTAATGCCGCGACCCTTTAACACAGTTCCTCATGTTGTGGTGACCCCCAATTTCATTGTTACAAATGGAACACAAAGCATAGTGATGAATCACAAAAACAATATGTAATTATATATGTGTTTTCCGACGGTCTTAGGCGAGCCCTGTGAATGGGTCGCTCGACCGCCAAAGGGGTCGCGACCCACAGGTTGAGAACCACTGGGTTAGGGATCGGTCCCATGGTGCCTAGGTAATGTGGGTCTCCAACATCTGGAAGAAGGCCTGGCATGTCATGAGCATTCAGTTGGTTCTTTTGAATTGGGTGGATGGGACCATTTAACATAAATGGCAGAGGTGGAGAAGCAGCAAAGCTTTTCACCCAACTCATTCTAGAGCAACCACCACTGTTCTGTAAGCACCCCGAGGACATGGGCTGCATTTGCAACCAGTGCTCTGGGTGAGGGCATTCTGCAGCCTAAATTCCAGGAGTGTTCCCGATTTACTCACCTGACCACAAGGCATAATAATTCCCAATCCATAAGCTGGTTCTCAGTGCCATCTGCTATTATAACTGTCATCACTGTCATGATTTGTTGGCTGAAGAGGAACAGCCTTGGGGAAGGCAAATCTAGAACTTACAGCTTGGAGGGAGGAGTGTGGTGAGTGAGGAGGACAAGGGTATGATCTTAAGGGAGTACACCGCCCCCCAACCCCCTGACTGCCCCCAGAAGACCAAAGTCACGAGCAGAGACCTCTTGAGGAGGAGTCAGAGAGGCAGTCTGGTTGACTCACAAAAGGAAAACGGTGGTAAGTTACATCCACACTTGCCGCAGGTTATGCGGGAGACTTAGTGGCCAGGGCCAAGCCTTAAAGGAGCCAAGGCTGATTTGCATAATTTCCCTGGTCTCTTTTAGCCTCCCAGAGACTTCCTGGGCCTGTGGGTGAGAGGTGGCCCTTGACAGGTCATTGCAGGTGAGGCAGAAAGGCACAGAACAGCCTTTGGATAGAGCCTGCTCCCTGGGAGGGGAGGGGAGGCCCCAGAGACAGAGCCCAGTCCTTCCTGGGACCAGGCCCAGTGGTGGTTGACCGTCCTTATCCGCCTGACCCAGGATTTTCGTCCTATGAGAGAATTCTTCGAGTCTCCCTGAAGGTTGATTCATCTCCTGTGGAATCCTCAGGTGGATTCCTCTCCCATGGCCTGTCCAAACCTGCCCTCTATCATCTGCAGCCAACATTAAACCTGTGTATACCTGCATGGTCCTGGTCTGCTCCTTCCTTCTGTCTGCTGCCCCACATTGCCTCTCAGATGCTTCCTACAAGATCTTGGCTGACTTGGACCATCATTCCAGTGCCTGGGCCTTACCCATTTCCCATCCATTCAACCCACACTTCCCGCAAGCCCGGCACCGTGCTAAGTGCTGGACACGAAGGGGTAAATGAAACACAGTCCCGAGCCCTCGGGCAGCTCACTGATTCACGGCTGAGAGACTTAAAAGTAAATTAGTCTGAGTTGATAAGGACACTAGTAGATGTCTGCACAAGACAGAAAGCAGGAAGCAATTTGTTTATTTTGGTTGAGGGAAAGGCTACAGAGAAGAGGTGACGTTTGTGCACGGCCCTAAAGGATTTGAAGAATTTCACCTGGTGAACAGAGGAGAAGGTGTTGCAGACGAGACAGCCTGCACAAGGGCAGGGAAGCATGCCCGCACATGGCATGTTTGATGTGTCCAGAGCTCATGGTCCAAGTTGGTGACATAACAACAAGCCCAGCCGCCCTGGAGCCCGAGCTGAGTGGCATCAGGCTGAGGAAAGACCGTTCTGGCTGCTGAGTGTGCTGATCCGAGCTGACCCCGCTTCAGGGAAAAGGTTGAAGCCATCCACAGACGATGAAAGAATTGGACCCTGTCCAGTTTTCTGTTCCTTTGTCTTTTATAGAATTGGGCATCTGGAGAGTCAAAAATAGACTTTTGCCCCTTGGGACAAGAGGCCTGGAGACGAAGGGATGCAGGGGAAGGGTCGGGAGAAGAGCTCGGGAGGAGCTGATCCAGGGTCATCGAGAAAGAAGCAAGATGAACAGCGCCTGGCGAGGGTTGGCCGGGGTCGGAGGGAAGGGAGGCCTGCCAGCTTGTGGTCTGGGCCCTGTGCTACCTGCTCTGGAGAGCCCTGAGAGCCACACCGGCCCTGCCCGGCCCTGTCTGCATGGCTCAGTCCTCACTCTGTGCTCTCTCCACAGCTCTTGAGGTCTGTGGCCTGAAAGGTGCTAGAAGCAGAACCTGTGATTGCGGCCTGGGACTCCAGAGCCCGAAACCCACTGCCACCATGGTGGGGAAAGGTGCCAAAGGGATGCTGGTGAGTACGGGGACCAGACTGCAGGGAGCAGGGGGACATGAGCACTGCCCCCTCTGGGACCTTCTGCCAGCTGCTTGTCGTATGGCAGGAAAGCCTAGGAGGCTCCGTGGGGCCCAAGTCTGGCACTGCCAGGGGTCCTGCGTGCTAAGGTTGTCCCAGGCACTGTTAGGCAGCCCCTCGCCTGGCTGGTTGTTTGGCACCGCAGCCCCAAACCCATCCGTACATAGCAGGGCAGATTCTGCCATGGAGCCCGTGAGGAGGCAGGAGGCCCACTTCCGGTCCTTTCACCGGAGACACCCTGGAGAAGGCTGTGGATCATCCTGCTGGGAGGACAGCAGAACCACTGGGCTGTCCTGGGG
>NW_006289819.1:3282662-3301490 GCF_000327345.1 Myotis davidii | reverse complement strand
ACCCCACCCCCACCATCACCCCGTGCTCTGCCTCCCACAGGGGGGGTTTAGTATGTGCTGATCAAGGGGTCCTCTGGCCCTGGCTGGTTTTTCTGTACTTCCACTCTGAAAAATAAAGAATATTTGGCTTAAGTCCTCTCCTGAGGCCTCTCAGCAAACCTCCCTCTCCGCCTTCCCCAAGCCATGGTCCTTCCTGGCCCGCTGCCCCAGAGCACCGGAGAGGTGGTGGTGAGGTGCCTGGAGAGGCAGAGGGCGAGAGCAGGGACTGGTGAGGGCTTCCGCTCACGCTGATGGGCCGAGGAGGGTGGCACTGGCAGCAGGAACCAGGGAAGAGATGCCAGGTCCTACCCCAAGGCAGTGCTTGTATTTCTTCTCTCCTGGGATCTTGCCTCAGGGACAAGCTACACTGGGGCGCTGTCGGGGGAGGGAGCTAGTGACTGAGCATGGCCCCTCCCTTAGTGCCTTCCTTTCCCACATCAATTCCTTCTGCTGCTTTTCTCATTCAGTTGAGTATTGATAGACCGAGGGCCTGTGCTGAGCCTTCCCAAAACAAGCCATCTGTCACCAAAGATTTCTGGGAGTCAACCAATCTGGTCCAAAGGAATGGCTAGGTGGTGTCCTAAGAAACATCCAGACCTGTAGATAATTGTTGAGTTTACTAGAGGCCCGATGCATGAAGTGCGTGCAAGAGTAGGCCTTCCTTCCCCTGGCAGCCAGGACCCAGGCTTCCCTCTGGCACCCAGGACCCAGGCTTCCCTCACCGCCCCGGCTGCTTCCGGAAGGATGTCTGGTCTAATTAGCATATTACACTTTTATTATTATAGATTTGGGCCAAACTGACAAAAATTGCTGGGAAGAGAAACCTCAATGGGTGGAAAAGATATTCTGGAGAATAGCAGTTTTGCAGCTTATTTTATACATTATAACCAAAGGAGGTGGTGTAAGGGGGGTTACCTGAAATTCCTTGGTGATAGATTAGGGAGGCTGGAGAAGCAAAGCAGAAGGGATAAAGAGTAAAACGGAGTTGGGCACAGGATAGTTAACCATTAACACCTACAGCCCACAGAGATGGTGTTTGGGAATCCGTGGTCTTGTGCTCTGGTGTGGGTGGTCGTGCCCTGAGGGGCCTGGGAAAGGGGGTGACTCTGACCTTTCGAAGGTATGTTAGCTTAGTCACAAAAAGACAATGGACAGGCTCACTTAAGGTCAAGATTCACCTTTGTCAAGGTGTGCGGGCACCAGGTGTTAGACCAGTGGAGTCAGATTGGACCTGGGTTCAGCAACCTCAGTACTTGAGTTCTGGCGAGGAAAGAATTCAGATCCAAGACCCAAACTATACGAGAGCATTTTTATTTATAAAATCAGAGGAAGAAGAAGTAATTCATAGAAGAAATGGGCTGAGGAAAGTGAGGAAGGTAATGGCAATGCACCTGGGGTGGGGAGGAGGCAAGGTGTAGGCTTGCTCCTGGGAGGGAGCGCCACTGGGTCCTCTGTCTTCGGGGTTTTAAGGGAGGAGAGGGTAGGGGAGGTCCCAGGGGAAGATCTCAATAGACTATTCAGCAGCTTTCCAGGTGTGTCCTTTCAGGGTCTGGGTCTCCACTGATGATTGGCGAGCGCCAGAGCAGGGGGTCGTTACCCAGTGCAGGTGGTCCTGAGGTCAGCCTTGGCATTGCTTGTCTGGTTTCATTGCTTTTCTGGACCTGGAGCTGAAATCCACCTGAGGCCTAGATGCTATCTCTTGGGAGAAAGGTCACCTCGGTGGTGAGGTCTCATCCTACAATTGTCCTTCGCTAGGCATCCCAGGCTTTCCCCCCGGTGACCTTTTGTAATCTGGCCCACCATTCTTGCTCACCTCATGTCTGAATAACTGCTTACCACAAAGGAAGCTTTTAGTTAGCAATTTTTTAAAAATATATTTTTATTGATTTCAGAGAGGGAGAGAGAGATAGAAACATCAATCATGAGAGAGAATCACGGATTGGCTGCCTCCTGCATGCCCCACATGGGATCGAGCCTGCAACCCGGGCATATGCCCTTGACTAGAATCGAACCCAGGACCCTTCAGCCCGCAGGCCGACTCTCTATCCACTGAGCCAAACCAGCCAGGGCTAGTTAGAAATGTTTATGTTCAGACCATGCTTCCATGGTTACTTTCAGGCCTCCCCTGTGCTTGTCAGGTTTACTATGTGGCCCCTTTTCCGTCTCCAGTGGTTCTGCTCCAGGCTCAGGGCCCTCCATCCTGCCCTTCAGGCCCGCTCTGGTCTAGCTCCCTCCTGGTTGGAACAAGTCTGAATGAACCAAGCTTCTGGAAGTATCTCTGAGCTGCCCTGAACTCCGGTGCTCAGCAGTGGGCTGAGGTGGAGGCCTCCTACCTGAACACTTGCTAGGGGTGGGTTTTGTGACAGAACCAAGAAAGGCCTCCACTTTCCCAGAGAAGTCTGGGAATTGCCATGGGCCTGTCTAGGAACTCGGAGATTCCGAGCCCCGTGAAACCTAAGAAGCCCTCCGCGTCCTCCCTGGCTGCCCTTCTTTCTCAGGAGTGACCCTGGGAGGATCGAGGCAATCAGGCAGGAGAGATGTGGGACCCACCATGGGCCGTAGGGAGCATGAATCACAATGTCCCAGAGCCCTTGCCAGAGCTGAGCTTCCCGGGGCTGCGGGCCAGCCTGCCTGTGGAAGGGAATGCTGCTTTGGGACTCCGTTCCCAGCACCAGGATGTGCCTAAAGATAGCTGGGGCTCGGTTTCCTCGTGCCCTCCGCCCTCTGACTTCTGCCCGCTGCTGCTTCGTTTCAGGCTCATAGCATATGTCCCCTGGGCACCCCTGTGGTTGCTGAAATTCTATTCCTGCCTCTTTTTCGGTTCTGCTGGTGACCTTGGGCTACGCTATTTGTCTATTCTCGGACCCTGGTTTGGAACTGAGGCCCCCTCCATGCAGTGCCTCTCTCTAGAATCAGCCTCTGAGGGGCGCCTCCTCTGCTAGCTAGCCGAGGGAGCTGAGCAGCACTTTACTAGGGGCTGGTTCCCCTAAGGACACATGGCTAAGGATGCGCCTTTCAGACCTGCCCCTTCTCTGGATGTCATGGTAGGGCAGGACACAGGGCGCGGAGGGCCGTCCTGGTCAGTGGTTTCTGCTGTCATCTGTGGCCTGGTACACGGAGAGTGGGCCTTCCTGTGAGGAGGTGTCCCCATGTCCATCCACTTTTTTGTCTTTTGTTGTTGTTGGTAATCTGAGGGTATTTTTCCTTTGAATTTTAGAGAGAGTGGAAGGGGGGGGAGAGGCCGAGAGAGAGAAACATCGATGTGAGAGAGACACATCAATTGGTTGCCTCCTACATGCGCCCTGACCAGGGCTGGGGATCAAGCCTGCAACCGAGGTACGAGGTCGATGCCCTTGATCATAATGGAACCCAGGACCCTTCAGCCTGCAGGCTGATGCTCTATCCACTGAGCCAAACCGTCTAGGGCTCCAGCCCCTTTTGCTCTAGGTTTGGGTGTGAGGACATGGGACCACTGGGTCTCTTCAGTGTCCACAGACATCCTGTGTCATCCTTGGAGCTTCTGCCTGGCTCTTCATGTGGCAAGTGCCCCATGGAGGAGCAAGCTGCTTCCTAGCACGTGCCCAGGCCCACATGCCTGCTGCACGTGTCCCAGCCCCCACTCCCAGCCCAGATGGTCTCCGCCAGGCCAGCTCAGCTGCCTTCCTCACGCCTCAGCAGCTCCCAGGACAGGGCCATGCAAGAACCCAGCTGGCCAGGGTGCCTCCAAGCCTGGGAGCAGCTGGGGTGCTTAGGGGGACTGGGGCGGGGTGGATGGGGCGGTCCTTCCATGGAGACCTCATAGAGACCTCATAGACACCTCATGCCTCTGTACACGTGGTGGTGGGGTGCTGACTGGGGCTCAGAGGACAGAGCTGGAGGCGCAAAGGCCAGGACAGAAGAGCCCCCCGGGTCAGCTCTAACCCTGCTGCCTCGCCCCAAGTACACAAGTTGGTGGCCCCAGGCCCTCCCCCGTTCATACAGTGTCTTGGGCAGCAGAGACCTTGGGGAGCCTCTTTGGTCTCTCCCCAGAACTCACTGGTTGCTTCTGTACTGGGACAAATAAGAGCAGAGTCACCCGGGCCAGGGCCCTAGATGCCAGAGCATCTGAATTCTCCCAGAAGGCTTTGCAAGCACCACAGCTTGCCTGGGTCAGCTCCACCCTGTTCTGCTTTGACATGAGGGTTTGGATACCTCTTGTCTGCAGTATCCATCCCAGGGCCTGGCGCACAGTGCACACTCACCCAGCCCAAGTCCCGGCATGTGGCAAGTGCTCAACTAGTATAGGCTTGGGCACTCCCTTGGTAGAAGGCTGTTGCCTACTAAGTACTCACCTAGCACGAGTCCCAGCATGTGGCAAGTGCTCAGCTAGTACTGATTTGGCACACATTGGCCCCTTCCTTAGTCAGAGCCTATCACACAGTAGGCACTCATCTAGCACAGCGCCAGGCACATAGTGGGTGCTCACCCTCCTCAGGGCCAGGCATACATTGGGTCATCACCTGACAGAATTTGGCACATATGGGGCACTCACCCAGTACAGGACTTAGCATACCACAGGGGCTCACTGGCTTGGGGCTGATATATGGTGAATGCACTCTGGCACACAATGGGACTTGGCAGTATTGGACTTGGCACACAGTGGGCACTCTCTCAACACAGGTCCTGGCACACGGTGGGCACTCTCTCAACACAGGTCCTGGCCCACAGTGGGTGCTTTCTTTATGTAAGGCCTGGCACAGGAGGTGCTCTCCTAGCCAGGACAGCCTAGACGTCCAACTAGATGATCCTAGATGTGCAACTATCCTCTCCCCAGTGAAATGAACACTGTCTAGACCCGAAGGATAAGGCCTATCCTTCCTCAAGCTTCCTCTCTGGACCTAGGACCCCGCCCTCCCTTCCCCTTGGTCTCCTTCCCCTCCCCACCTGCCCTGAAACCCACCTGCTAGCCCTGTGCTCTCCGTCCCCTCATACAGCGTCCTTGAAGCTCTCCTCCCATCCCCAGCGCTTCTCAGTCCTAACTCGGCAGCACCTTCCCTCAGACTCAACAGTGCACAACAAAGCCCCTAGACCCCTTGCCCCTCTGGAAGCCGGCCCACTCTTATTAAGAAAAGTCAGAGGTGGGGGTTGGGGAGCTGGCCTCCCTAAGTGGGGCTGGAGCAGCTGGATCCCACTAATGAGGCCTCATTACGGCCAGGGCCCAGCTGGGCTGCTGCCGCCTCCTGTCCCCATGGCCAGAGCCAGAGAAAGCCATCCAGCCAGGGCTGCCTGTTCCGGGCACCCAGCCCAGGCCAGGGCAGCTAGAGCCCAGAGCCCACCCTGGGTGGAAGTGAGCATTTGGGCATCATGGGTGACTGGGCCTTCCTGGAGCCAGTGGCCCAGCCAGGGCCTTGGCCCTCAGTCTGTGCCTGCAGGAAGTCAAAGTCAGCGGAGCATGTCTGGGGACCTGGCTGCATGAGGCTGGCCCAATGAGTGGCTGAGTCCGTGGGGTCTGAGGCCATTCTTAGAATACTTGCTTGAGCCAAGGCCGGTCAGCATCTTTCCCCCCCAAACTGGGGATTAAAATGTACCTACCTCAAGGGGGTGTTGAGAGGATTAAATGAGTTGATACGTATATAGTGTTTAGGACAATGCTCATAGTAAGCACTTAATATGCGTTGTCTGTTACTATTATTACTAATGCTCACTAGCTTCAATAATGAGTGGATATTACCCCCATTTTAGAGATGAGGAAACTAAGACCAGACATGTTAAGTGACCACATGTTGGTGAGATACTGGCAGAGCTGGGGTTGGAACCCAGGCCTATATGACCCTAAAGCCTGTATCTCCTTTTTTTTTTTAAATAAATACATTTTTATTGGTTTTGAGAGAGTGAGAGAAACATTCATCAGCTGCCTTCTTCCTGCATGCCCCCCACTGGGCATGAGCCCTGACCGGAATCGGACCGGCAAGCTCTAGGTGCATGGGATGATGTTCAACCAATTGCCACACCGGCCAGGGCAGCTGTGCCCTTTTTATTTCAACGTCATCGTGCCATGTTCCCTTTGGAGTCAACTACACTCACCAAACTCACAGGAAGGTTGTTCCTTACATCAGAATGCATTCATGCTTCCACTTGACGAATGTTTCCTAAGATCCGACCATGTGCCAGGCCCTCTGCCAGGCGATGAATGTCCAAGAGCTACGCCCTCCCAGGACCAGAGCTCTCGTGCCCACCTTCCTGGCCCCTGGCCTGTGTGCTCACCATCAGCTGGAGACTGACCAGCGACTGTGGCCGCAGAGAAGAGGGTCTGAGGCACAGCCCACCCGTCACAGCGACACCTGCTGGACCCTGCCTGCCCACGTAGCACGCACTCCCAGAGCAGCACCTCGGTTCTGGGCAGCCCAGAACAAATCCCCACGGGTCCTTCTTCCACAGCCCCCTTTGTCTGGAGTCTGTGGTGACCCCCCTCCTAGCCAAGGCCATCTTCCCTCGGACAGGTGAAAGCACAGTTCCCACCGTCAGGAACATTCTCCTACAAGGATGCCTTAGCGTCTCGGCTAGTTGGGGACCCCCAAGTCTGGGGCAGGGAGACAGCCCCAGGGCCTAGCAGCCCCAGCCCCCACCACTCTAAGAAGTCTGAGCTGCTTTGGATGCACCTGACCACCCTACCGGGAGCCCACCAAATGCCAGGCCTAGGGGCTCAGAAGCATCTGAGCGAGAAGTGCACCGCCCTCTCACTCTCTCCTGAGCTCGCTCTGCCTCACTCTGTGGTTGTGAGAGAGAGTGTGTGTGTGTGTGTGTGTTTTGTTCCAATAACTTGCTGGGAACAAGAGAAAAACACAACAAGCCCCATGCCTCACTCTAGCTCTGGAGCACCCTCGCTGGGCTGCATGGGGACTGGCCGGAGGGGGAGGGCCAGGGGAGGGGTAGGCCGAGCGAGCTCCGGGAGGAGATGAGGTGAAAGTAATTGCTGCTGCCCAGCCAGCAGTGGGAGAGGCAGGGGATGTGCAGTGTCGCCCGGAGCTGGCAGAGGTGTGAATGAGCGGTGGAGACACGCGTGCTCCTCTCCGAGTGCTCGCCCGGGATGGCCGCGGCTCATGGACCTGTGGCCCCCTCCACCCCAGAACAGGTCAGTCACCTTCCAGAAGGTCGAGCCCTGGTGCCAGGCAGTCTGGGAGGCTGGACTGGGGGTGGGGAGAGGGGCTGAGTGATCTGTGCCAGGGAGGGGCAGGCACAGCCAGCGGGCGAGACAGACACCAGCCAAAGTGACCCAGAAAGTTGCAACTGTGCAAAGGAGTGCAGGAAGAGTTAGCTGTGTGGTGGGGACACGGGGGAGGCCAGTGGGGGTGTGAGGGCTCCCCCAGCCCAAGGACCTGCTGAGAATCTGCTCTGTGTATCAAAGCTGCATTGTCCAAGCTCCCGGGGAGACGGACCGGAGGTGCCCAGGAATTGTACTAATCAATACAGCCCCATTGTCTGCCACGGCAGTTACTCCTATGGGGAGCGGGGGTGAGGGGACAGGGGACCTGGTGCATGGACTCGGTGGTGAGGGTGGGGGAAGAGGACAGGGTGAAACTCAGCTGGAAGGTGAGACCCTATGGAGTGTTCACTAGTGCCCGGTAGGGTGGGTGCTGGCAGGCCCTCATCCCTGGCAGTTAGGGATGGGCAGGGCTGTCAGGCACAATGGGGCTGATGGCAGCGAGGATAAAGGGACCAGGAAAGCCACCCGCCATCCTGTAGGGCATCCTAACTTGACCTTCAGGAGGCAAGAGAAGGAATGCCCTCTGGAGAGGTGTGGGTCAGTGTGGGGAGAAGCATTATGCAGAGCTGCCCTCAAACCCCAGGACTACCAGGGTCCAACACCAAGGCCACTTCCACATGCCAGCCCGCTGCCAACCAACTGGGGTAGAGACTGCCCACAGCTGCCGCCGCCTGGAGCAGGCTGCCTGGATTCTCTAGGGCAGAGGTAGGGCCCACCCAATGCCCCCGTTCCTGCTCCCCAAGGCCTGGAGCAGAGCCTGGCATGACTGAGAGAGGTGTATTCCGTCTGCTGCTCCCCAAACTGGCAGGTCGCTCTCTGCCAGTCATGGCCCTGGGATGAAATAGCACAAGGCATGCCCTTGCCCTCTCACCTGCTGTATGAGGCCTGCACTCTGGGGGGGAGGGAAGGGGTGCCTAGAGATTACCCTGAGGTTTTCCTTGAGGAACGAGGCACTAGTCGCCCCTGTGCCCTGATTGGCCTCAGGTAGATTTTCCCATGATCCTTCCTGCTCCTCTGGCTGCGGCCCTGACTCTCCCATGCTTGGATAAGGGAGGCTGGAAGGCTCTGTCCCTGCAGGACAGGTGCTACCTGAGGGCCAGCCAGGCCCTGGACCGATGGGAGAGAACTTGGGGAGCAAGAAGCGAGGGGTGTCAGGAGGTCGCGGGCTCTTCTGAGGCCGCCGCAATTTACCGTAATGGCTGTTCTGCTTCAATTTCCCCCTGGGGCTCGGAGAAAGTTGCCAATGATCTGGATTTGGCTCACGGTCAGTCTGGGATGTGAGGTCTTGCCCGTTCTCCTCCGTAAAGTTTGTCTTGGATGGACTCTGTCCCATGAGCAAACCCTGGGTCTGCAGAGTCCCAAACAAGCGGCCTTCGGGGTCCCAGGGGGCCGCCCAGCCAGGCCGCTCCAGGATTCCTGCGTCTTCCGAGAGCAGGCGGGGGGCTCACAATTCACAAAAATACCCAGGGGCGCGGATCCCGGGGCGGGAGTCGGGAGCCGGCGCAGGGGCTGCGGCCCAGGCTGGAAACCTGGGTTCTCTGAGTCGTGCAGGGAGAGAGGAGGGGTCCATCCCGTGGGGCTGGTCACCTCTGAGGGCGGCCTTTGTAGCTTTGTTTCCTCTTTCACACTTTCCTGTAGTTTCTAAGTGTGTGTGTGTGTGTGTGTGTGTGTGTGTGTGTGTGTTAAGCTTATAATGCTTTTATAATCTGAAAGAAAAGCAATAACATTTTTTTAAGTCTAGAAAGCTAGTGGGAACAAATGGAAAACACAGGAGAGAGTCAGAAATAGCAAAATTCCAGGCAAGGCAGAACTCCGCAGTGCTAGGTCTGCTGAGGTTGTCTAGTCTCTCCTGCGATTTCATAGGTAAGGCTGCTGAGATGCTGAGAGTGGAGCTGCCCTGCCCAGGGTCGCTGGGGGAGCCGACTTCAGAACGCCAGGTTCTAACCCCCAGTGCAGGGTCGGGCGCTGCCGAACCCAGGGCACAGTGGGAGACCCGGATTCTGCCCCCAAAGCTGAACAGCCTTAATCCCAGAGGCTCATCTAGAGCAGGGAGTGAGCCGGGCAGAGGGCTATGTGAAGGACTTACATAAGTGACTGCTGGGGGTGGGGGGCCGTTAACCCAAGATAGTCACAAGTCCTGTGCAGGGAGGGCACGGCTGCCTCAGTGTTGGTTTCTATGGGGAGGGGGCATCTGAGGGTCACGTTAGAAAGAAAGCTCCAAAGCCTGCCTCCTGCCTGGCCTGGGGGAGCCCGCCTATAAGGCAGGGCAGTCCCCATCCTGGAGACCACCCACCAGGCCAATGTGGGGGGGGGGTCAGGAAGGATGGTAGGGGGCTGTCCAGGGAGTCTGGGGAGGAGGGGCCCGCCCAGAGGGGCCCCAGGCCACTATGGTTTAATTCACTTCCAAGGTATGAGCAAGGGAGGAAGGGAGAGCAGTGAGGGGCAGACAGTGGGAGACGGTGACAGGCAGGAGAGGCCTGGAGCCCGGCCAGTTGGTGGGGCTGAGCTAGGTCAGGCAGCCGGGCCATCAGTCTGGGTCACACCGTGAGCACAAAGGGGTTCTTTCGTGGGCAACTTCAGGGTGGGGGACCACGGCAGTGCCAGTTATTAGTAATATCAGTGATACAGCCATCCACCCAGCAGGTCCAAAAAGTGAGAGGCCTAGTTTAGGGAAGATCATACAAGGCACAAAAAACTATGTGGCCTTGAAAAAGGCTCCCCAGCCAGGGACCTCACTGCCCAGGAAGGAAGTAGCAGGAAGTCCCCAGAGGGGGGCTGGAGAAGGAAGGGAACCAGACTTCCGGGAACCACCTATCCCCACCCAGTGCGATTAAGAGGTCTCCTCCTCTGTGTTCTTGGACAAGGGTAGGCTAGCTGTGTCCTCCACTGAGGACTGAGCCCTCACCAGCCAAGACACCCGACCACTCCAGGTGGCTTGTGCTGGAACTGAAGTCAGAGTCCTAGCTGTGGGCAAGGCTCCCACAGGGGTGGGGGTGGGGGACGACACAGTGCTGAGCTCCAGGGCCAGGGAACGCCCCCCCGCCCCCCATGGTGCTGCCTCTGCTGGGAGCTGCTGGCACCACCTGCGGCGTGTCATTTCCCTGACCTCCAGCTCCTTCTGCACAGCTGACCCCTAATGTTGTGGGTAACTTCCTACCAGCGTGCAAGCCCCAGCTCCTCCCCTCCCCACCCCCCTGCTCGTTCCAGGCCCCTGTCCTGGGGCTCCGGCCACCCGGTGTGGCAGCCTGGTTAGCGCATGATCAGTTATGCGCTGCTCATTAACGGAGCACGCTGGCTCTCAAGGGCTCAGTCAAGCGGCTGCCCGTGGCGCGTGGCTGGGAGCATCACCACCCTCCCGGCCCCATCCATGCCAGGGAGGGGACAGACCGCAGAGATCTAAGTCTGTTCCGGCAGCACTTGGTTGTGGGGGCTGAAGCCAGGAGAGAGGCCTCAAACCGTAAGCCTTAGGGACCTTGGTGTCTGCCGGGGGCCTTACCCTCACCTTGCCCAGGAAGCCATCCTGGACACTTGGTTGTCTCTTTTACAGCCATAACCACGGCCCTGTGACCCCACCCACTCACTCTGCAGCTGCCACCACCACCCATTGTGCCCCTAAGTAAACGAGCCTTGGGCAGAATGGAACTGTTACTGTAGGTCAAGGTATAGGAGCCCATTTGGCTGAGATTTGTTAGGACATGAATGAACTACCCCAAGCAGGCCTCACACCCCCTGAAAAAACGCCCCTTGACCCTGCGGTATTGCTAGGCCTGTCCCAAAGGAGGCTCTGGGAGGTGGTGACAGGCTTGGGCAGGATTCTGTGGGGCCTGTCACAGAGGGCACACTTGGGCTGTGAGCCACCGTCTCCCACAGCCAAACTGGCCTTCCAGCCTCGGCCTGAGGGTGGCCTTCCCTGACCTCACCCCCACCCGGTCCTCCTTCACGCTCCTGCGACCTGAGAAATGCCCCTCGGTGGTCAGGTTGCAGTTGCATGTAAAACGTGGTTTATTTATGTCGTCGATGGCTGACTCCTCACTAGATTCTGGCAATGAGCGGGTGGGGTGTCTGCTTATTGTTTGATGCCTCGTGCCTGGTGCAGGGCCTGGCACACGGCAGGTGTCAGCAAATCTCCATGGTTGCACGAATGAATCAATAAATGAATGAACGCAGGCTGACAGAAGTTGCTCCGGGTGCTTTTTGAAGGAGACCCCACAGCTCCTCGGGCTGTGCCCCCAAACTCCCAAGGGGTGTGCAGGCCAGCGTCTGCTGGGGACAGTGCTGCATTAGGTCTGCAAGACGGTAGCTCCACAAGGGTGTCCACGGTATGCAAGCCCAGAGGGACCCCATGTGCCCACGGTCGGAGCAAGGGGTGCGGGAGCAAGGGGTGCGCAGCCGGGGCCTCCGCTGGGCGTGGGGCCCCTGGGTCTGCTTTCCCAGTGCCTGTCCCAAAGGCCCCGTCCGCTGGAGCCCTTCCTCCCCCTGCATTGTCAGTCAGTGTCAGGGTCCGCCAGCATTTCCCAGCACCGGCCTCTTTGTTTACTGGCTAACGGACGGTTGTCCTTGAATGCGTCCCTTTCAAGCCGAGGTCAGTGTCACTGCCTGTTCTCCCTCAGAGGCCGAGCCGCTCTGTCTCTGGTCCTGGGTGCTCTCCAGGGACTCCTGTCTGTGTCTCTCCGGAGAAGAGTCCATCTCTACCAGGTGTCTCTGTGCTTTTCTGGTGACACATGGGGTCCCTAAGTCTCTTAGTGAGACCCCTCGGAGCCCCGAGGCTCCGGCTCAGGGTGGCTGGGGTTCCTGCTCCCCTGGGGGGCGGAAGGGGCATGGCTGGGAAAGAGCACATTCCCCCCTTAGAAAGAGACTCGCAGCCATTTCCAACCCAGGTCCCAAAGGCGCTGCCATCAGCGCGGCCTCCCAGCCGGGCCTGCAGCTCCCCAGGCAGGTCTGGCGTTACCTTGGGGCAAATCCCCTCCTCCGCCCACTCCTGACCAGCCCCCTCTTCGGCAGGGCCCCTCTCAGCTCAGAGACCCCTTCCTGGAGTCATGCCCTCTGTTTCCCCTAGCAGAGTGTCCTCCACGTCTGGTGTGGTGCCTACAACTCCGGGCTCCTCCCCCAGCCCCTGGCCGGCACCACCCAGCTCAGGTCAGCTTCCCCAGGGCCCCCTCCCCAGCCCTGGGCAATCGAGATGGCTCCACTGGGCTCCCCCAGCCTGAGTCCCAGGATGCCCTTCCCAGTTCTGGCCCAGCTCAGTTGCTTCCCCCTTTCCCTGCCCCACAGCCCACCCAGTGCCCCCCGGAAAGACTTCAGCTGGGGGAAGGGTCCAGCATCCCGTCCTCTGCGGCCGCCTGTCATGGGCAGCGTGCTCAGCCTGGCAATGTGGCGGCGGCGGGTGGGGGGGCCGTCTGGACACAGGCCCCTTTGTGCCCAGCCTGACTTGGCTGCTTGGTATGAAGCTCAGCTGCTCCCAGGTCCTCACCCAGGGAGCAAAGGCAACGCTTGAGGGGCCGGGGCTGGGGTGCTCCCCGCTCTAGCTGCTCTCAGTGTCTCACCTGGCAGTCATTGGCAGCAGCTCCTCAGGTGAGACGGTGCCCTGGAGTGGGTGCTCGGGGGCTCCGGAGGGAAGCCCCACTTGGCGCCCTCTGGCAGCTGCTCCTCCCTGCTCTCGCCTCTGCCAGGTCTGCTGTGGCTCCTGCCAGCAGAGACGAAGCCCAGTGTGGGGGGCGGGAGCTCGGAGGGTCCCTGGTGTCCCCGCTGGGGGAGGAGCAGAGGACCAGGCATGGAAGCAAATGCCTCGCTGATGGTGACTTCTTTCCTGTCCCCACAGAATGGTGCTGTGCCCAGCGAGGCCACCAAGAGGGAGCAGAACCTCAAACGGGGCAACTGGGGCAACCAGATCGAGTTTGTACTGACGAGCGTGGGCTATGCCGTGGGCCTGGGCAATGTCTGGCGCTTCCCATACCTCTGCTATCGCAACGGGGGAGGTACCCAGTGGGCACAGGGCAGGGACCACCTACTTGGATAGCGCCCACTCACCAGGGCCCAGGCCAGCCCCCCCTGGTACAGACCTCACTCCCCACAGGCTGGCCTCCGACCCTGATCTCCTTCGGCCCCATCTCTGGCTTCGATGCCCTTTACCTAAGGCCCAGACCACCCCGACCCTGGCAGTCTGCCTTCTGGGTCTGCCCTGCCAGCCTGCTCCCTCGAGGTGAAGAGAGGTGGAGGAAAGCACCCCAACCTCCCGAGGTTCCCTGTCTTCTACCCCGTGTTTCAGTAGCCGCCCCCACTCCCCCAAATAGATCAGGGACATTTGAGGATCCCAGCAACGAATGTTTATGAAATTGCTTGGCTAAGCCATCAAATCCCACCTCAACATGGTGCCCTGGGGCTTGGGTTCTGCTCAGAGCAGACCTGCTGGGAGCCTCGGACAAGATCAAAGACAGGCCGTGGGTCATAGCCTCAGACCCCGGCTCCTGCTCAGTGCGAGGCACACCCTCCTTGGGTCCTAGCCAATTACAGAGGTTCAACTGTTGGGTTCCAAGCAGGAAGAGGGAGGGATCCCCCCAGCCTGCCCCTGAGCCGCCCTCTCCCTGCCTGCCAGGCGCCTTCATGTTTCCCTACTTCATCATGCTGATATTCTGCGGGATCCCTCTCTTCTTCATGGAGCTCTCCTTCGGCCAGTTTGCAAGTCAGGGCTGCTTGGGGGTCTGGAGGATCAGCCCCATGTTCAAAGGTGAGGCCTGGGCTGGGCACACACACACACACACACACACACACACACACACACACACACACGGGCCTATGGGGGCTGTGCAGCCTCACCCATCTGTACAAACACTGCCAACCCCTGTGGAGCCCTCATGCTGACCCCATGCCTCACATCAATGACAAGGCCATGGACACACGCTGGGATCCATGTTTGCTTGGCCTCCACCCTTCCCTCCTACTTACATGTATACACAAAATCCCTTCACCGCCCCCCCCCCCCCGGCTTGCCCTTGCCAAGGCCCTGACCTGTCCCTTCTGTGGCCTTCCATGAAAGCCTGCCCCTTCGGCCCTTTAAAATGCACCTCGCCTCCTCCCGCTGATGTGTGAGGCTGCTGCTGTCCCGCCCTCCCCCAGGTGTGGGCTACGGCATGATGGTGGTGTCCACGTACATCGGCATCTACTACAATGTGGTCATCTGCATCGCCTTCTACTACTTCTTCTCATCCATGACAAACGTGCTGCCCTGGACCTACTGCAATAACCCCTGGAACTCCCCCGACTGCGCCGGCGTGCTGGACGCCTCCAACCTCACCAATGGCTCCCAGCCTGCCGCCCTGCCCAGCAACCTTTCCCACCTGCTCAACCGCACCCTCCAGAGGACCAGCCCCAGCGAGGAGTATTGGAGGTGAGGCCCCCCTTGGACCTGGGCTGCAGGGACCCCTGGTGCCAACCCTCGGCCCTCCCTCTCACCATCAGGCGACCGTCCGCAGCGTCGGTAGGGTGCCTGCCACACGGTCAGCCCTCTGCTGGGCACCGAGTGAGGCAGAGGCGCATGAAGAGGTGCAAGGAGTTCACGGCCTGTTCCGAAGAGGCTGACGCACCAGAGAACATCGGGAGACGGGATGTTGAGTTGTGGAGTCCTTATGAGGTAGCAGTCAGGAGAGTCAGGGAAAAGGGGGATGGCTTCCTGGTGAGGAGGACAGTGCGAGCAAAGGCCCTGGGGCCCAGGTGGGCAACGGCTGGTCTTGAGCCTGAGGGGAACCTGTTCTGATGACAGTAACAAGTACGTGGGGAGCACATGGCCGTGAGGTGGCCTAGGAGGGCACACTGGCCTTCTTGCAGAACCTATGAGAATTAAGCTTAGATTTAATGCCGCAGAACACAAGGAGCCACGGAAGTTTCCTGAGCCTGGGGCTGTCACCCTAAAGCTGTGCTTAGGAAAGACAGGTTCCGCTGTGCTCTGTGGTAATGGAGACCAGAGTCTCAGAGCTGCTGGAACACCTTGTCCCAATGGTAGCTGTAAGAACATCCCGGAGGAAATTCTCTATGTCAAGCTGGAGAACCTGTGGGCAGAAGGCTTAGGGTGTTGACGGGTAAGCCTCGCTCATTCCCTCTACAAACAGTCACTACATAGCCTGCCAGGCCCTGTGTGCCCATGCGGTGTGAATGGCCAGGGCTCCTGCCCTGAGAAGTTCGCCGTCCAGTGGAGAGACAGGTAGCGAATACACCGCGAGCAGGTGCTTCGTGCAGGAATGTGCAGGGCTGTGGTGGGGGCACCACAAGGTCGCGGTCAGTCCTGAGGGGATGGAGGCAAGACGATGTGGCTAAGAAGGCTTCTCAGAGGAGGGAGAGAAGGGGTTGGGAGAAGCGAGCAGGTAAGCAGAGGCAAAGAGGTGGAAAATGGGGCTGGGGTTGGGGGCAGGTGGGACACTGAGTATTGAGACAGAAGAAGCCAGCGGGCATCATATGGTGCAGGGCTTCCCTGGCCAGGCTAAGGGTTTGAGGCTTTCTCCTCTAGGTCACGAGAGCCATAGGAGAGATGGCCAAGACCCCAGTGATACTCGAAGTCTTAGTAGATCCATATCCTCTAAGCCCAGTCCCCGAGCTCACACTCCCCAGGCCCAGCTTCCTATGCTGGGCTGTAGACATTCAAAGAGGGCCACGAGGGTCAGTACCCTTGGGGGTTCAGGGTTCACTATGTAGACAACAGGGAAGACTCCGTCAGTCACTGGACAGATCATTTCTTGAGCACCTAGCAAGGTCCCAGGCCCTGCACTGGGAGGGGAGTCACACAGACACTGCCTCATGGAGCTCACATCTGATGGGAGAACCAAGCAAATAAGTGCCCACTTCTGTGTTCTGCATTTTAGACATGGTGTGGACTGGGCGACTTGTCCTAGCCGCGGGGGTGAACCTCTCTAGAAGCTCCCAGATGCACAAAGCCCCACCCACATCCCCCAGATGTTCCAGGAGAGCTTGCCATAGGGCGGCCTGCCAGGGATCCCCAGCCCGGTGGGGCCACCCAGGGCAAAGCTCTGGGGAATTTATCCAGTGCAATCAGAGGGGACGAAGAAAACTGGTTGGGGTCGGGGTGGGGGGGCGCAGTTGAACTCTACTTCTCAGCCAGGGCTGGAGCCAGGCCTGCCCAGGGAGCTGCGGTACCAGGCTGGAGTCCCTGCCAGCAGGATGGCTTCCCGATGCCCCCTCCTGGAGAACCTGGGAAAGTGAGCCTTGAGAGGGCTGCCCAGGCTGGCTTCTAAAGGAAGAGAGAAGTGAGCACCCCTATATCTTGGGCACCTACTATGTGCCAGGCATATTATCTCAGATAATACTGTCATCCCTGTTTTTCCGATTCTGAGTCCAGCATTCAGAGGCTAAGGAACTAGGCAGCATTGCTGCATCAGGAAAATGCTCCAGGTCCCATCTGGCTCCTCTGTGCCTGGCGCCTGATGTTAATTAGGCCAACGCTACCGGCAGGTGTTCTTGGTCCACACTCTCCAACACCCCCTTGGAAAGCTGCATGAGCTCATTGGAGCCCCACACAACCTTATTAGCTAGCTTGCGCAGATGTTATAAAATATTCCGATTTTACAAATGAGGAAAGCAAATCAAAAGAAAGATTAAACAACTTCTCTAAAGTGAGAGAAGCCCTGAGGGCAGATTTCTGAGCCCTTGTCAGCCTCTTGCTCACCCCTCTGGCCCACAGTCCTCCCTCTCCCACCTACTATTTAGTCTTGTTTTACAGTCCTCTGCGTGTTGGTCTGACTCCTGCTCATAGCCCTAAGCTCGTGACCAGGCCCTCTCACCCTGCAACCTCTGTTGGTACCCAGCACAGCACCCAACACCCAGTGGGACTCGGATCTCAGCACCCCTCTCCCAGTGTCCTCATGGTGACTCTGGCGTCACACAGACCTCATCAGATCCTGGCTCTGCCATTTACCAGCTGTATGGCTTTGGGAAGTCATCAAGCCTCTCCAAGTCTTAGCTGTTCCTCTATTAAATGGGGATGCTTACAGCACCCACCTCATTGTTATAAAGATGAAATGAGACGATGCAGCCAAAATCACTAAGAACAGTAGGCACAATGATTGCCACTGCTGGAGATGCAAAGACATAGACAAGGGGGGCATGGAGGGGAATGGACAAGTTTGTCCTGTTCTCAGGTATTTACCAGGTGGTTTGGGAAATTTAAAACTAATGCAGAATTAGTCCAGAGATGTACTGCGTCAAGAACCAACTGGTAAATATGTTGGGTTCCCAGAGTTTTTAGGTTAAACATTTAATTTCAAAAGCGCATGGTCCAAAATGAAAACCAAACCAAAAACTCAAAATGGTGCCATAAAAATAAAGGACGAATTCATTATTTGGCTCCCAGATTAGCCTTCTGAACTCATTAATCTCTAATATTGCAATAAAATAATAGTATATCACACTGTCAGTTTAACATATATAATTAAGGTTAAAAGTCTCTTGAACAAGAAATGATTTCTTTACTTTGAATGCTGGTGTTTGGAGTGAGGTGACTCCGCACTAGCTGCAGGACCCTCTGGCTGTTCTGGTGGGCAGAGCTTTTCATTTTCGATGTGCCCTCCGTCAGGCCTGGCCTGGGCAGCCCGGAGTCCCCAGCCCAGTTCACTTCAGGTTTGAATCCCTTTGTCTGTTTACCCCAATGAGCCAAAAATATTTTTTTCTACCAAGGTATGTGCCACAAAGGAAAAGTGGTTGGAAAACACTGCTGAAGGGGACCAGCAGCCCCTCCTTGGTGGTCCCACAGCTCCTCAACTTCTCGCATCCCATGTCTTTGGTTCTGCCATCAACAAAGCCTGGAGAGGGCCTAGCCCCGGGCCTGGCTCTGATGCCTCTTGAATGAACCAAGGCAGTGGCAGGCCTTGGGCAGGAGAGGGAAGTGTTTGGACAGCGCCCTCTGCAGGTCACTGTGTGAAAGGGCGACCTGGGGGAAATTTGAGGGAGAGAGGAAGGTCAAGGTGCTTACAAGTCTAACAGGAAAACTCGCCAAGCAAATACCAAATCTCAGGTCTGGCAACATTGTCCCATGAGGTACAGAGTAACATCTCATCAAAAGGCATTAAAAATGTCATGAGGTTTGAGAACTAGTCTGGGGGTTGGGATGGGGGTGGGGGGTGAAAATAGCTAAGAATGAGCTAAGTTGAGAGGTCCTAACTGTAAGAGGGGAAAGAAGAGAGCCTGTATTTACCTAAATTTATCTACAAATTATTCTGGGTTGGTGTTAATATACCCATTGTACAGATGAGGAAACTGAGGCTTAACAGCTTGTCTCTTGCTCATCATTTGTAGCCTGGACAATTGTACCAACCACAGTTGTCCAGGTTTTCCCCTTTTACCTCCCAATTCTTTTACCACAATGTTCGTCCATTGATTCATTCAGCAAATATGTATTGAGCACTGCTGTGTGCCAGACACTGTGCTAAGCACTGTGTCAAAACCAAACCAAAATCAAAACCAAACCAAAAACTCAAAATGGTGCCATAAAAATAAAGGACGAATTCATTATTTGGCTCCCAGGTTAGCCTTCTAGACTGTTTAAT
>NW_006289819.1:3281274-3281490 GCF_000327345.1 Myotis davidii | reverse complement strand
TGGCCCTGCCAGGGGTCCTGCGTGCTAAGGTTGTCCCAGGCACTGTTAGGCAGCCCCTCGCCTGGCTGGTTGTTTGGCACCGCAGCCCCAAACCCATCCGTACATAGCAGGGCAGATTCTGCCATGGAGCCCGTGAGGAGGCAGGAGGCCCACTTCCGGTCCTTTCACCGGAGACACCCTGGAGAAGGCTGTGGATCATCCTGCTGGGAGGACAGC
>NW_006289819.1:3260224-3262225 GCF_000327345.1 Myotis davidii | reverse complement strand
TGACAGACACTGTGCTAAGCACTGTGTCAAAACCAAACCAAAATCAAAACCAAACCAAAAACTCAAAATGGTGCCATAAAAATAAAGGACGAATTCATTATTTGGCTCCCAGGTTAGCCTTCTAGACTGTTTTGTTCATCAGTGAACAAAACAGTCAAAAACCCCCTGCCTTCATAGAGGGAAGATGACAAACAAAATAAATAGGCGAACTTTATAGTATAATGGAAGGAGACATGTGCTGCAGAGGGAATTATAGCAAAGAAGTGGGTAAGGAGCGCGGGGCTGGGGCCAGGGCTGCAATTTTAAGCAGGGTAGCTAGAAAAGGCCGCTTGGCAAAGAGGACCCCTGAGTAAAGATCCGAAGGAAGTGAGAAAGGAGGGAGCCATGTTGACAAACCCAGCTGCATAATTTGTGGGCCCAGTGCAAAATGAAAATATGAGGCTCGTTCAAATGCATTAAGAATTTCAAGATGGCAATGGTAGAACATTAAACTAAGCACTGGGCCTTTTAAAATGGGGCCTGTGTCACTGCACAGGCCACATACCTATGTGTACATATGGATATTGGGAAAAGAGCATTTCAGGCAGAAGCAGCAGTATGTGCAAAGGTCCTGAGGTGGGGGCATGCCTCGCATGGTTAAGGAACAAGGAGCCCAATGCCGCTGGAGCAGTGAGCAAGGTGGAGAGCAGATGAGGAGATCAGAGAGATGGCCGATAGGGGGCAATGGGTCACTTAGGGCCTCATAACCTCTGGAAGGACTTTAGCTTTTCCATGGCCAGAGATGGAAGCTGCTGCAAGGTTTTAAACCAAGAAGAGACTCTTGGAGTGCTCTGACAAACACCCGTCAGAGGCTCCCATTGCCCTCAGAATAAAATTCAAACTTAGCCTTGACTTCATGGCTTCATATGCCCTGGTGTCTTACCTTCTCTACCGATAAGCCAAAGCTGGGCCGCGCTGTTTCAGGACCACCCCCCCACCCCCACCCCCCGTCTTGCCATGTGCTCTTTCCTCAGCCTGGCAGGCACTTCCACTTCTCTTCACCCACCTCCTCCCCATTCCTCAAGCCTTAGCTCAAACCTCACCTCTTCTGAGAAGCCTTCCAGCGTGCTCCTCCCCATTGGGTTGAGACGCCCCTCCTGGCGGTGCCCATATGCCTGATCCAGGTCTGTATGCCCAGCACCTCGCACAGGGCCTGACAAACAAACATCCAGGTGATGGAAAGAGCACCGCCAGTGTGGCACAGAGGCCACATAGACCCATGCACATGCAGGCGCGGCATCGGGCCTGTGTGCTCCTGAGCCTGCAGCCTACTCAGCAATCGGCTGCCTCCCTCAGCTCATCAGAGATGGAGGAGACTAATGTAAATGAAGAGGTCACAGAAGGCTTCCTGGAGGAGGCGACGCCTGATAGGATGTATCTAGTCTGGAGGAGAGGGCATTCTGAAGGGAGAAATGTACAAACAAGGACCTGGGGTGGGCCTGAGTGGGGTCAGAGAGACCTCCACACCCCAGGGGCTGGAGCGTGGCTTCTAGGGGCCTTTGGGGGTCCTGGGAGAGGCTGCAAGCAGTGGACTCCCTGGGGACAGCAGGCAGGGAGCTGGGCCCCCACAGTGGCTCCTGTCTCACGAGTGGGCTCCTAGATCCTTGTGAGAAAGACGGGAGCTGCCAGGCGGGGCCTAGGCCTTGGGAATGTGCTGCTGGGCGTTGGGGCTGCTGCTCAATGCAGAGTCTCCCCTTCCCCAGGCTCTACGTGCTGAAGCTGTCCGACGACATCGGGAACTTTGGGGAGGTCAGGCTGCCCCTCCTCGGCTGCCTCTGTGTCTCCTGGGTGGTCGTGTTCCTCTGCCTCATCCGAGGGGTCAAGTCTTCAGGGAAAGTAAGTGCCTCCCCTGCCAGGTCTCAGGGTCTGTGCCCCCAGGAAGGCCCTGCCTCCCCTGCCTGGCTGTGTGTGTGCAGGGGGGTGATGAAGGGCCATGGGAGGGATGAGTGGTGGTTGGGGGGG
>NW_006289819.1:3256689-3260191 GCF_000327345.1 Myotis davidii | reverse complement strand
GAGCCCAGAGGAGCGCAGCGGGCCTGTCTTGCGCAGGTGGTGTACTTCACGGCCACATTTCCCTACGTGGTGCTGACCATCCTGTTCGTCCGCGGCGTGACCCTGGAAGGAGCCTTCACAGGCATCATGTACTACCTAACCCCACAGTGGGACAAGATTCTGGAGGCCAAGGTAGGGTGTCGCGGGCCACCTGGAAGGGACAGGGAGGGGCAGAGAGGTGCCTGCCTCTGACCACAGCTCCCTTTTCACAGGTGTGGGGGGACGCTGCCTCCCAGATCTTCTACTCCCTGGGCTGCGCGTGGGGCGGCCTCATCACCATGGCTTCCTACAACAAGTTCCACAACAACTGCTACCGGTGAGACTCCTGCCAGCCCTGGGCCCATTCCCTGTCCTCTCCTCGGCCTGACCCCAGCTCCCCCAGGCCCACCAGATCCAGCGCAGCCTCCTGGCACACCAGGGCCCTCCCTCCCACTCATGGCCTGGAGGTCCTGGGAACGCTGGGTCTGGATCAAGCCATCGGAGAACGGAGAGAGAACCTTGATAGGAGAGAGAAGAGGGGTGGGGACAGTGATGTCCCAGGGACCTGTGAGGACTCAGGAGCCTCAGGCCCACTTAACAAGGTCCAGAGCAGACCAGAAAAGAGGTTGGGGACACCTCCATCCCTAGAAGTTGCCCCGTCTCCAAGTCCTCTTCTGGCCCCAATCGGGCAGAGGGGAGCAAGCCGTATGCCCTGAATTGGCCTGTTTTCCTCCCACCAGGGATAGCGTCATCATCAGCATCACTAACTGTGCCACCAGCGTCTATGCTGGCTTTGTCATCTTCTCCATCCTGGGCTTCATGGCCAATCACCTGGGTGTGGACGTGTCCCGCGTGGCAGACCACGGCCCTGGCTTGGCCTTCGTGGCCTACCCAGAGGCCCTCACACTGCTGCCCATCTCCCCGCTCTGGTCCCTGCTCTTCTTCTTCATGCTCATCTTGCTGGGCCTGGGCACTCAGGTAGGTGGGGCGGATTGGGAAGGGGGGAAGGCGCAGAGCTCGGGCCCCTGCTCTGACGGCCGTCCCTACAGTTCTGCCTCCTAGAGACGCTGGTGACAGCCATTGTGGATGAGGTGGGGAACGAGTGGATCCTGCAGAAAAAGACCTATGTGACCTTGGGCGTGGCCGTGGCTGGCTTCCTGCTGGGCATCCCCCTCACCAGCCAAGTAAGAACTGAGGGGGAGGCTGGGCTGGTGTTGCCAGGGTTCCAGGGGATACCGGGTCTGGGAACCCAGCCACAGACCCTGACTCGGCTGCCCGCTGGCCCGCAGGCAGGCATCTACTGGCTGCTGCTAATGGACAACTATGCGGCCAGCTTCTCCTTGGTCGTCATCTCCTGCATCATGTGTGTGTCCATCATGTACATCTACGGTAAGTGCCCAACCTTCCACGGCCTCCCAAGCCCCAGCCGCGGGCTGCCCACACCGTCCTGCCTGGCCACTGACGCCCCTCTCTCCAGGGCACGAGAACTACTTTCAGGACATCAAGATGATGCTGGGGTTCCCACCGCCCTTCTTCTTCCAGATCTGCTGGCGCTTCGTCTCTCCAGCCATTATCTTTGTAAGTTCCTGGGCTGACCTCTCCCTTATCCTGCTGCCTCTTGGCAAGTGTCCTCATGGGAACCAGCACTCCCATGAGGGCTCCACACTCTGGCCATTGTAGTCTAAGGAGGTTACAGAGAGTCAGACAGGCGTACGGAGCTCAGAACCACCCTGGCCCTGGCCTTGAGTTCGGAAGGGAGCACAGAACCCTGAATCTGAGTGGAAGGGGACAGCAGTCGGGCAGCAGCTGAATCGGCCCTCCCTCCCTGGGTCCCCAGAGGGGCCTCAGGAACCATTATTGATATTGGTGGCAGCCTCTGTCAGCCGCACTGAGCATCTGCCTCCAACCCATCACAGCCCAGGTGCTCCAGGTGCCCGGGGTCCGTGGTGTGAATGCATGAGTGTCCCAGAAGCAGGCTGCGCCCGAGTCAGCTGTCAGCTCAGGATCAGGGGCAGCCTGTAAACCTCTCAGGCACTGCGGTGGGCTGACTTGGGAGAGGGAGGTCGTGGTTTCCACCAATACCCAGTACTTGGGAAACCTATCTGGGAGCTGAATTGGTGGTGAGAACTCCCAACACTTTCTACACAGTTTATATATTAACTCACTAGAGGTTGGCCAGTCAGGGAGGGACCACAGGAGGGCTCCAGGGCATGTCCAGCCTGACTCGCTCAGTCCTGATCAGCTGGACCCCAGCAGGAAGCTAACCTACCAGTTGGAGCATCTGCCCCCTGGTGGTCAGTGCACATCATAGCAAGCAGTTGAGTGGTCTTAGCATATTACACTTTGATTGGTTGAACAGACAACCGGATGATCAGACACTTAGCATATTAGGCTTTTATTATATAGGATGAACTACAACTCTCCGAGGTATCTTTATGATCCCCACTTGTCAGATGAGGAAACAGAGGCACGGAGATGTTAAGTAGCTGACCCAAGGTTACTCAGCCAATAAGAGACGGTGCCACTATCCTAAGCAGGCAGTCCAGTCTGGAGTCCGCGTGCTGGGCCAGCACCACCCTACACACCCCACCGGGAGGAGTTATTACTGCCTTTAGACTTTGCTGCTTTATGCTCAGGGTGGGAAGGGGGAACAAGGGGTTTGAGAGTGTAATGGTCACTCCACAGAGAAGAGGCAGGGCCATCTCTGAGTGACAGAGGGGTCAGCCCAGTGGCGAGGGCAGTGTCCAGAGCCGTGCCCCGTCACACCCGACTCCTCCTCTGTGCCACAGGGAGCTCAGCATCGTGTTTTCACTTTGGCTCATGTTTCTGAACAAAAGGCCCCTGAGGGCTGAGGTCCCAGCACATGGGGTGTGGGATTTTCCCTGAGCCTGGCACAGGCACCAGCTCTGGCCACTGGCCCAGCTTTGAAACAGGAGGAGCGGAAGTCTCCTGTAAGTGTGAGAGCCCGGGAGGGCAGGCACTGTCGCCAAGCGCTGTGCCCTCTGGGGCCCAGGCCCTGCCTGAGGGGAGCTCATCCCCCACAGCTCCAAGGAGGCTGCCCCCTTGGGGAGACAGCTGGAGCACCAGCCTAGGCAGGTCAGGGGGCAGGAAGGAGGTGGGCATAGAAAGGATCCATAGGGGCAGCCTCGGCCTGGGTCCAGGATCTTTGAGCTAGGCAAAGTGGGCAGCGTCCTCTCTGTGCACAGAAAGTCAGGCTGAAGTTAAAATATAAGGTGAGTAGCTCTAGCCGGTTTGGCTCAGTGGATAGAGCATCAGCCTGCAGACTGAGGGGTCCCGGGTTTGATTCCGGTCAAGGGCACATGCCCAGTGGGGGTGTGCAGGAGGCAGCTGATCAATGATTTACTCTCCTCATTGTAGTTTCTAGCTCTCCCTCTCCCTCTCCCTTCTTCTCTAAAAGTCAATAAAACTATGTTAAAAAGAAGAAACATAAGGTGAGGATTCCAGGCCCTGTGGACATGTTTTT
>NW_006289819.1:3255851-3256645 GCF_000327345.1 Myotis davidii | reverse complement strand
TCACCGGAATCGAACCTGGGACCTTTCAGTCCACAGGCCGACGCTCTATCCACTGAGCCAAACCGGTTTCGGCTGTTGTTATTTCTTTTGTTAATTCTCACCTGAGGATTTTTTTTCCCATTGAAAGAGTGGAAGGGGGGGGGGGAAAGAGAAAAACATAGATGTGAAAGAGACACATTGATTGGTTGCCTCCTGCCCAGGGATCAAACCTGCAACCCAGGTATATGCTCTTGACCAGAATCGAACCCGAGACCCTTTGGTCTGTGGGATGACACTCTAACCACTGAGAAAAACTAGCCAGGGCTGTTTATACATTTCTGAAAGGCTCTTTTTGACAAACTCCATCCTTTTGTCAGCTCAGTTAAGGCATTTGTCCAACCTAGATCAGGTTCTAGGTTCATTCAGGAAACTTGTTACAAGCTCCTACTATGTGCAGTGTCCCAGGAAGGGCCCTCACAATGGATGCGGATCTTGACCTCCAGAATTTGGTCACTGGGAAGGCTGGGGGAGACTGAACTTTAGGGCTCAGCTGAGAGCTCAGGAGGCGAATGCTGAGCCCTGCTGGGGAGCAGCACACATACACCCAGGCCCTCTGGGTGGCCCATGGGCCACTGGCCCATCCATCATCTTTCTGCTTCCTTTAGTTTTATTTTTTAATTATAGTTGACATACAATATTAAATTAGTTTCATGTGTACAACATAGTGATTAGATATTTATATACTTTACAAAGTGATCACCCAAATAAATGAGTGCCCATCTGACACCATACGTAGTTCTTCACTTCCTTTAGGT
>NW_006289819.1:3249525-3255718 GCF_000327345.1 Myotis davidii | reverse complement strand
TGTACATGCGCGCCCGCACGTGGTATTTTGTGGAAGAGCCACACTCAAGGGGCCAAAGAGCCGCATGTGGCTCGCGAGCCACAGTTTGCCGACCACGGCTTTAGGTTTTCTGTTGCTGTGGCAGCCAGGCTTTTTTTCTCATCTCGCCTCTTCCCAAAGCATCCCCAGCCTCCCCAGGCTGTCCATAGGCCACGGGCTCTGCCTTCCCTCTCCCTCATGCTCCCACCTCCCTGCACAAGTCAGTTCAAATCAGCAAATGAGATTGTGCCAGGTCATGTGCTGGGCACTGGAGAGCCAAAACAGACGCAACCCCAGGTCCATGGGGACCATTAAGTAAATGCTTTCTTAGCCGATGGGAACTGCCTTTCCGGAGGAGGAGATGGGGAATCTGGAGAGGCTTCTACTTATTTTATTTATTTACTTATTTATAAAATCCTCACCCAAGGATATGCTTTTTTGATGATTTTAGAGAGAGAAAGGGAGAAACATTGATGAGAGAAACATGGATCGGTTGCCTCCTGCAAGCGCCCCAACGGGATTGAACCAGCAACTTGGGTATGTGCCCTGACCCAGAATCGAACCTGCAACCTTCCGGTGCATGGGAAGACGCCCAACCAACTGAGCCACACTGGCCTGGGATGGAGCGGCTTCTTGGAGGAGGTGGCATTTGCTTAGCTGCGGTGGAGGATTCTCCAGAATAAATGAAAAGGGTGGGAAATGCCGGGTGTAGCTGCGACATTCAGACAAGGGGAACGTGGCCAGAAAGATAAGCTGAGGTCTCGATGTGAGGAAGTAAACGCCCTAAAGGCCAGGAAGGGAGCTGCTTCGAGTCTTTGAGCAGAACTGACTTCCAAAGCTTACGGGTTCCCTGGCTGGACCGGAATTACAGGGAAGCCAGACCTCTCCCCTTCCATCGTGCGTACATGCCCGTCATGCCCGTCATGCCCTGGACCCTGGTTCCATCTGCTTCTTCCACCACCCAAACGTTGACATTGGCCCTGCCCTCCCCCAAATGCCTCTTTTTATCTTGGGAAACTGGAGAGGAAGGGAGGGGGTGCTGATAGGAGGCCTGAGGCCTGGGTGGGGCTGGGTGAGGCTCATGCCCACTCCCACCCCCCACTCTCTGCAGTTCATTCTCATCTTCACGGTGATCCAGTACCGGCCAATCACCTATAACCACTACCAGTATCCAGGCTGGGCAGTGGCCATCGGCTTCCTCATGGCGCTGTCCTCCGTCATCTGCATCCCACTCTACGCCCTGTTCCAGCTCTGCCGCACAGAAGGGGACACCTTCTTCCAGGTGAGGGGGAGCCAGAGAACTGGGAGGGGGTGGGTGAATGGGGCTTAAGGGCTCTCCTCTGACATGCCTTGCCTCTCCCCTCCCCGCCCCTAGCGTTTGAAAAATGCCACAAAGCCAAGTCGAGACTGGGGCCCCGCCCTCCTGGAGCACCGGACTGGGCGCTACGCCCCCATCATGCTGCCCTCCCCTGAGGACGGGCTGGAGGTCCAGCCACTGCACCCGGACAAGGCCCAGATCCCCCTGGTGGGCAGTAACGGAAGCCGCCTGCAGGACTCCCGGATATGAGCACGGCTGCTGGGAGTGCTCCAGCCCCACCTGTGCTCCCGCCACAGAGACTGGGGAGGCAGTGGACAGGTGTCACCGCCTGCCCCGCCATGCCCTGCGCAGGGCGGCTGCTGGCACCTTGGCCACCACTGCTAGGGCGGTCACCTGTGCCCATGTCCCCAGTGTTTACAGGTCCTTTGGATGCCAAGATGGAAGCTGGGGGAGCAGGAGAGGGAGAAGGCGGGGGTGCTGGCTGGGGGCTAAAGCACTTTGAAGGGGCTCTCGGGCCAGGTCCCCAGAGGCCTGCCGTGCTTTATGTGGCCTCTGATGCCCCCACACTCTGCCCTGAGCTGAGTCTCCGGGTGGGCCCCGACCCGTCCCTGTCCTTGGGCCACCAGCCTCCTGACCAGTGTTCCTGCCCTCGGAGCAGATCCCAGCCTCTGCCCGGGCAAATTTGGATCTTCCTACCTGGGGGCAGAGTGCGGGGAGAGGGGCTGTGCAGTGTTACTTGTCAGGCTGTGCCACCCAGCCCTGTTTGTCTGTGTAATTATTTTTGTAAAAACTGTCTTATCTGTGGTTGCCACTCCCTTGCCCCCGGCCTCAGGCCCCATCTGTCTTCCAGGCCGGCCTGCACCTCACTCGGCTGCTCTGGGGGTCCCGAGCCTCATTGCAGCCTGGCTGCCAGGCCTCGTGTGCAGAGGCCCATGACTCAGCAGCCTGCCCAAAGCACTAGTTCCTGGGGGCCAGGGGTGGAGTGCTGCTCAGCAGGTTTAAGCTCAGAGCCCAGGGGAAGGGACCCTACATGACACCCCCTTGCCCTCCCGCCACCAGGCTAAAGGCCCAGTCTTCCCAGATCGGGCTGCCCTTGATCACGTGCCAAATGGCTCCAGCCCGTGTGCACCATCCCCTCTCTGGAGCCGGAGCTCCTTTCCCCAAGCCCGGCAGTGTCCGTGTGTCCATCCTCATGTCCCTCTGTGCAGCGACAGCCCCGGAAGAGCCGCCTCTAATTCTCTGTAGCAATAACGGTGCGCCACCCGCCCCTGTCCATCGTGCACCACTAGGATTTTAAAGTCCATAGATTTTAATGAAATTTCTATTCCTGTCTCTGAGCTGCTGCTGTGCTTGTCTGAGTCCCGCGGGGAGACAAGACTCGGGGCTGGGACGAGACCTCTGCACTGTCTGCACCCAGGCTCTGTGAAAGCCTGGGAGGAGAGAGGCCAAAGGCCGTGATGGTCAGGACCAGATACCAGGGACTTGGCAAGGGGGTGGGAGGAGGGTCAGACAGATGGACAGCCTTGGGGTCCTATCCAAGACAAGATCTGAAGCAGGCGAGGCCATGGCAACTGAGAGGCGGCAGTAGCAGGTGGGGCGAGGTCCAGAAGCCAAAGCCTACTTTGTGGCCAGCTATCAGGTCGGGGCCTGGGGCACTGCACTGGACACTGAGGTGGAAGCTGGCCTTTTCCTGGGGCTGCACTGGAGCTTCCGTCCCCAGCGGCAGGTGGCAGCCAGGCCTGGAGGCCTGCGTTCCAGAGGAGGAGCAGGTAGGTGGCACTGGAGAGGCCTTGCCCAGATGCCAGCAGCTCCGCGGAGGCAAGGCAAGGATCTGAGGCCCTGGCTGGAGGACCCCAAGGGCTGCTGCCTGAACAAGGAGTAGCCATGAGAGGGCCATCGCCGGACCCTTTGCCCACCCTGTGAGGCTGCCCGTCTGCTCTGGTGTACCTGTGGCTGGGGGCGGCACAGAAAGGCCGCAGAGGTGCCCGCAGCTCCTGTTGCATGGCCGCCTTCTGCTCCTGTAGCTCTGGGGGAGAGGAATGCCTGAGGCGCAGCACCCAGCTCTTCTGGGGTGTGTCTAGGTGGGGCGTGGGGAGGAAGCTGGGGACTCGGGGGCCTGCTCAGGTTCCTCACCTGCCAGGGTGGGCTCTAGGGTTGCTCCAGAGGCCTGGCGTGCCCCTGTGCACTCCTCCAGGCAGCGCTGTAGGGAGAGCTGGCTCAGGGCCCCCGCTTAACGGCAGGGGTAGGACAGGCCAGTGCAGGAGGCCGAGGCCAAGCAAGATCTTGGCAGGGCCCAGAAGCAGCCCATGCCACACCCCGTCTCCACCACCTGAGGGCAGCCCCCAGGAGAACACTCCCCACGCCCCCCTGAAAAGCCCAGCTTGACAAGGGGGTGGTTGGACCAGACCCAGGCTTAGGAAAAAGGCAAAAGATTGGAGAGCAAATCCAGCAGGTTGATTAAAAAGTGCTGACCTTGGACATAGGGGCTCAACCTGAATCTCGGGCTTCTGGATTCACACACACAAGAAGTGCACATGTGAGAAGTGGCTACCGGACTCACGCAGCCTTTATATGCAGGTACGCACACAGACACACATGTACACGGGCTCAGACACCAGGTGAGAGGTGGTTGTCTACACTCAGCGGAAAGGCTGGGGTGGGGGCAGGGCTGCAGCTCACCTGCAGGACGGGGATCTCCCGCTCCAAGGTGTGACACTCCTCCTCCAGAAGGCCCCTGGGACACGTGGGAGTGCAGCAGCCGGAGCCAGTGCCGCAGGACCAGGTCTCAGCGCAACCCTCCACACAGCCCCAGCCTCCAGCCCCACCACAAGCCCCCTCCAGGCCCTCCCTTCTCAGCCCACCTTGCCCTCTGCTGCCCAGGGCTGCCCGGCACGGCCCTCCAGCCCCAGCCAAGCCTCTTCCTGGGAAGAACGTGTCCTCTCCTTGCGTACCACACAGCGCCCACCCGGACAGACACTGTCATTTCTTCTGTACCACTGCCCCGGGCCTGCGACACCTCTTGCCTCTGTTCTCCCCCACATCACAGCCCTTCCCCTGTTTAAACTCTTCTGGGGTTTCCCACACTTCACCTCAAGGTAAAAATCCTCGGGCCACGGCCCCTGCTAGCATTCCTACTTGGCTACTTCCTGACAGCAACCTTCCCCCTCCATCTCTCAGCCTCACTCTAGTGGGCCGTCCCCCCTACCCCTCAGGTATGCTGCCTTCCTCTCCTCTCTCCTAGTCCCAGGACTTTCAGATCTATCCAGTCCCCTCCCTGTCTCCACCCCCACTACACACCCGGGGGCCTCACCGCAGGTGTCTGGCAACCCGGTCAATGTTGGACAGGCCCAGCTGGTCCTTGATGAGACCGAGGTCTCTGTGACTGCTGCTGGGAGATGAAGGCAGTATCACCCCGCGTTGCCTCACCCGAGGCCTTCAGGACACAACGCCACTGCTCTTACACGACTCTGCGTCTTCTCTCATAAAAGCAATATGATACAGTACAGGGAGGAGGAGTTCTGGAATCTAGGTTTGCAAATGCCACCCTTGGGCAAATAGATGCTTCTTTCTGAGCTTTCGTTTCCTCATCTGCAAAACGGGGCCCTCACTGACCTCACAGGGCACAGGGTTGTGAGAATTAAACATGAGTTGCTGCCATTCATTTCTTATGAGCATGCCCCTGCTCGTTTATCTCATTCCCTCCAGCCCTCCTCCTGTCCCGTAAGCCTGAGGGACAAATGATTCCTGGACACGACCTCCTTTCCTCCCACCCATGTTTGCATAGAGTGTCCCCTCTTCCTGAAAAACTCTTCTCTCTTTCATCCAAGACCCAGGTCAAACCAGTCACCTTCTCCAGGAGGCCTTGTGGGCCCCCAGGCTGGGCAGGTGTGTCCTGGGCCTCTGCCGCCCTCATGTGCTCATGCCTATCACCTGCGGCTGTAGAAGTGTCCAGCCTCAGAGCAGGAGCTCCTGTATGCAGCCGGGTGGGACGCTCTGCAGAGCAGAAACAGGTTCCCTCCTCTCCTGTCCCCACTTACCTGGGTTCACCAGCTGGCCTCTGGGACGCCTCCTGTGCTGGAAAATCACACCGGGGCTCCTCCAAGGCAAAGCGCAGCACCCTGGGGCTATACTGGACCCACGCTTGGGTCTGGTCCCTGCAGAAGGTGCACATGAAGAACACTCAGGGTCTCCTTCTAGGGAACCACAGGAAAGGCACCCCTACTCTGCACTGCCTGAGCCGGAGGAGGCAACGAAGTGATCAGCTCCGTGGGTCAGATGACTCGGCTCTCCCACCTGTCCCGAAGCCGAAGCACGGCCCCTTTCAGGGTTAGAGCGAGCCCATCTGGGTTCTGGAGACCGGGCCCAAGCCCAGGTGTGAGCTTCCCACCTGCCCTCATAGATGGCCTTCTGGCGGAGACATTGGAGCAGCTGCCGCAGCTCCCGGCGCACGAGGTCTCTCAGCAGGGGCGGTGGTGCCAGAAGGGAGGAGGGGTCGGAGGTGGGGCGGGAGCCGGGGGCTTGGGAGGACCGCGCCTCTTGGAGCAGAGACCGCAACATCGCCACCTGCAAGGGGAGCTGAGACACCTTGCGACGGGGAAGGCAGTGAGGGAGGTGAGGAAGGCGGGGGGTAGGGTGGGGTGGGAAGGGAGTCAAACAAGAGAGGGCGGGAGGTCCCACAGGACCTCGAGTCACCCGGCAGAGCCAGACCCAGAGTAGATGGGAAATCACCCGAGTCAGGGGTCCGGCCAGGGGTGTGCCCACCTTCCCACTCGCCCCACCTCTGCCCGCAGCTCCAGGCTCAGGTCCACCATCGTCTCCCCCAGAATCCTCTTCACTTCGGGCCGCTCCGGGAGCGGC
>NW_006289819.1:3239350-3249071 GCF_000327345.1 Myotis davidii | reverse complement strand
CAGGCCCCGCCCCCGCCCTCCCGGTCTGGAAAGCCGCGCCCACTCGCTGGGCGTCCGACGGCAGCTGATGGGTGTTTTTGGGGTCTGAACCACCCAACGATCCGAAGGGTCCTGACCCCAAGTACCGGGGTCTCATCCCCGGCCACTCCGGGCGGGACAGGTGGAAGAGCCGAGGAATCTGAGCCCGCGGGGCTTATTTGTTCGTTGCCTCCTCAGGCTCAGAGGCCGTGCAGAGTAAACCTTTCCCCTTAGAGACGCCGGCTCGGAGGGGCCAGGCGCCCTCACGCAACACACCCAGGGTCTGGATTCAGGGACCCAGATCCCCACCCCCAACCAGGCAAAGGGGCTGCTCCATTCACGTTTTTTACTAAAGCACCCACACAAGTTTCTGTGCAATGTACAAACACAAGCTAGCCCTGGGGCTACTGCCTTTGCTCTGAGACAGGGAGATGGGAACCAGACTGACTGATCCAAGCCCCACCTGCCACCCATGCAAAGCCCAAGCCCAAGATCCCAGGCAGTAACACAGCACCCCCTCTGGTCCCCTCCTGGGGCTGCTCCTCAGCGGGGGGCCACCAGTTTGCCCCCTACAATGTTGAATGAAAAAGGTTTCCCCTCCCCTGGGAGCAAGGGGGATCCCCAGGTCTGAGAAGTCCCCCTGGAAGTGGCACTGCCCCCGAGTCCTACCTCCCATTCTTCCAGGCCCTAGGGGACTCAAGGGAGGGGAAACTGAGGCACAGAGAGGTGGAGTGACCTAGCCCAGGCCACTCCATGAGGCAGTGCAGGGGCTGGCCCAATCCTGACAGTAAGGGGGGCTGGGCTGGGGAGGGAGGAGTAAGGAGGAATGGCCCCAGAGGCCCCCCCAACTCGAGGGGCCTGTTCAGGATGGATGCCCCTCCAAAGTAGGTTCTGAAATTTCCGGTGCAGCTGGGAGGGCCTACTGAAGACCCTCAGGAAAACAGAGCCCACAGTCTCAGTCCTGGGAGATCCCCCTCAGAGCAGCCGCCAGCCAGGCTGAAGGGCAGTCCTCTGGCCAGCAATCCTTGGCACAGGAGCCTTGTCCTTTAGTGTCAGCCCCGGGGGGGCCAGGATGGGGGTCGTCCAATGTCCACCGTGATGTTGGTGAAGAGCGGCTGCCTAGACACCTCCAGGACCTGATACCGCACTGACGCGATGCCGTCGCGCTTCATGGTCAGCTTCGTGTTCTGAATCTTGGTAAACCTAGAGAGGATGGAAGTGCGTCCAGGTCAGCGCTAACCACCAAACCCACCATCTCTGGGGCCAAGGGTCACGCCATCCCGGCTTCTTCCAGGGGTGACCCGGTTCTCCTTGCCACCCCGCCACCTGCCTGGAGCTCTTTCACTCTTACAATTGCCCTCAAAACGGATCTCACCCCCAAAGTCCAGAACTGTGACATCCCCACAAACCTCTTATCTTAGACCTTCCTTCTTTAGACCCAGACATAGGGCATCCCACAGACACCTCAAATGCAATGTGTCATCTCTGCTCCCCAAACCATCATCTCGGCCACCCTCTGTTCCTCATCCTTTAGTCACTCCTTCACCATTTACTGAGCAGTCCCCATGTGCCAGGCTCTACCCTAAGCACCAGGGACACAGCCATAAACAGGCCAGCAAGGTCCTTCTCACGGCAAGTCTCTGCCACTAGGGGAGATGGATAACAGACAAGGAACACAGCATTAGTGTGAAGAACAGAGGAGAGGGAGACCAAGAAGACTGACTTGGAAGGGGTGACTGTGTGACATCAAGCTGACGGCGGGAGGGAGAGCATTCTAGGCAGAGGTAACAGCACCTGCTGACCCTAAACTGGGAATGAGAATTTGCACAGCTGTGTGGCTAGAGTCTAGCACCCGCTAGACCCTTAATGGGCCAAGGGAAGAAGCAGTAAGACAGCTTCAAGGTTACATCATGTACGGGCAGGGCTCTCTAAGTCAGAGGAAGCAGGTTCTTTATTCTGTGAGCAAGAAGACATGGAGGGATCTTTAGCCCAGTTTGGGGAAGGAAGGGTCAGGGAACATGAACTACAGAAGGGAAAGGGGAAGCAGGGAAACCAGTGAGAAGTCACTGCAGTGGTCCAGGCAAAAGGAGAGGTAGTAAAGGGAAACACTGATGGGCTCAGATATGTTTGGAGGTGGCACCGATACGACTTGCTGATGGTTCGGACATGTAGGGTGAGTGGAAGACGAATCCGGGAGAACTCCTAGATTCGAGGCAAAAGCGGCTAGGTAGATGAAACCACCACCCACAGAGTACCTTTAGCCAGAACATCTTGCTATCTTGTCACTCACCCACCCACGGCAGACATCACTAATTGATGATGGCTATTCCTGAACCAGGACCAAGGCTCCTGGCACTGTGCTTCCAGAAGAGCTGCACCCCCAACCTCATCCCAGCTGCTCTGGTCCCCCCAGTCCTTCTGAGCTCGGCTCAGACCCCTCTCTGAGCTCTCACTCTCAGACGCCCTGAAGCCCTCTCCTCCCAGTCTTTTGTCCCTTCCCTGCTCACCATGGTTTTTACCTAAACTGCTTTTTCATCAGCTCCCTGGGCACTCGGTGCTTCATGCTTCTACCAAACGTCAACCCTACATCAGTGCGGCACTCCCCACTCTTACACCCTGGGCTCGGAGCAGAACCACCCTACTGTTCCAGCTGGAGCAGAGCAGCCTCGCTCCCAGCATGCCCCTGGGGCCCCACCGATTCCTTCAGGCCTGGTCGGCTTCCCTCCGGCTCCACCCAGCAGCTCGGCAGCCCTTCACCTTCCTCAAACTCCAAGGGCAACCCCTTCCATGACTCCCCAATGCCCCTGGGACAAAAGTGAAACTGACACCCTGGGATTTGAGACCCCCAACACCCATCAACGATCTTCTCTACTGTTAGTCTCCGCCCTCAGAAATTTTAATGCCCCTGAGTTTCAGACTCTCAGCATATACCATGCATGTTCACATCCCAGACTCCAACACGTACTATTTCCTTTTATCCAAACTGGCCTCCTCTATGAACCTGGAGAATATGGCACTGTGCCCAAGGTAGGTGGGTGACAAATATTTGCTGAATGAATAGCTGTCAAACTCCAGTTTACTACACATTCTCCAGGAGGCTTCCCACCACCCCTCTGCCAGGACAGCACCTTGCCCTGACCACCCTGTGCCATAACTGCCTATCTCCCTCCCTAGAATGAACTTCGTATGGGACATCCAGCTCTGGACCCGTCTCCCCAGCAGGTTTGGCACCAGACAGTCCCGGAACAGTGTCAGGAAGCCCTTGCCTACATTTCACATGCTCTCAGGCACTTCTGCCAGCCAGCACCAGACACCAAATGTCGCTACACCCTCAGAGACAGAGCTGCCCACGCCAATCTCAGAGGGTCAGCACTGTCTTTCCAATCCCCGCCCACACGCCCAGGGCTCAGGCCTTGGTTGAGCTCCAGGCCCAGGAGCTGAGCCCAGTGCTGTCTATCTCTCATCCTATCTGCTCTGGCACAAGTGAGATCTGTGGGGACTCCGATGGGAATGCAATCTACTCAATGACAATCTCAGCCGTGCCTTTACGTTCTAGTCGCTGCTAGGAATCAAGCCAGGAGGGAGAGCTGCCTGGGTGAGGCTGAGCTGGCGGGAAGGGAACAGGGACCAGAGGCGCTGAGATTCATGTCGAGGGTCAGGGGTCTTGGGATCATCTCTGGGGATCCAGAGGGTCACCCCAGAGGGTCACAGGGGGTCACCCCAGGGAATAAGGGGTTAGGGGCCTTGGGGTCGGGGTGCTGGGGGTCACCTCTGAGGATTGGGCTCGTTATGCTTGTCCCGGTCGTGCTTGATCATGCGGTAGCGGCCAATGCGGACGTCTGGGCGTGAGATCTTCATCCCAGTCAGGGAGATCCTGGGGATGGGGACAGATGGACTGGAGCAGGCACCCGGAAGGGCAAGCAGCCCCGCCCGGTCTGCCACACCCTCTCATGCACCCCCACCCCCACCCCCGCGTCTACTCTCCACCTGTCACTCACCGGTTGAAGATGTCGTCATCCTCGCCACCCCAGCCCCAGTACTCATTGGGGAAGCCATTGATTCTCAGGAACTGGGCTTTGCTCAGGCCCGACACGCCTCCAAAGTAGCCAGCGTAGGGCAGCCTATTGTGCAGGAGGGCAGGCGTCAATGAGGGGCCTGAGGGGAGGATGGAGATGGGGTGGGGAAGAGTGTGCCCCGGGCCAGGAGCTAGGGGGGCACTGGGGCTGGGAGTGAGGGCCTGAGTGTGTTGGGGGCGGGGGGGATGGTGAGTTCTGGGTTCAGCTGCAAAGGGAGCTCTCACCGGAAGCCGAACTTGTCCATGGCGATGGCGAAGTGGCGGGGCTGGTCGCCGCAGCGGTAAAGGTTGCGGTCATCCATGGGGACCAGGTCCACGTCACTGAAGATGAAGCAGTCATAGGAGGCGTCCTCCTTCAGCGCCTCTAGGAAGCCCACGTTGAGCAGCTTGGCCCGGTTGAAGGTGTCCTCGCCATGCTGGGGTTGGGGGAGGGGCCAGGTCAGCTCTGGTCCTGCGACTGGCAAGCACCTGCCACTTACCACTGTCCAGAGTGGTCCCCAGGGGCCTGCTACCCACCCCCACCCCTCCGTGGCTCCTGCAGACTCCCAGGATCAAGTCCAGCTCCTTACCCTGGGCCCGGCCTTCCAAGGCCTTTCATGACTTGGCTCTGGTCTCCTCTCTGGCCACTGCCCTCCGACACCAAGGCCCAGCTACACCGCATCCCTCTGCGGCCCGGCTCTTCCTCGCCTTGGCCTTGGTGTTACAGTGCCCCTGCCCGAATGCTCTCCGCTGCTTGCGCTCGCGTCTGGAAGGCCTCCCTGAACCTCCCCGCCGCAGTGTCATTATTCATCCCCTCCCGCGTGCTTCACGTATGCCGGCGTCCACTTAAACTGTGATTTAGAGCTCTTACTTCAATCTTCCCTCACTCAGACATGCCCTGCAGCCTGGTCTTGGTGCCAGGCGTCTTGTTTGTGCCACTGGCGATCCTGGAGATGAGCAGCCCTGAGCACACTGCATCCCTACTGAGCACAGTCACCAAGTGAGACAGACAACCAGCGCCCCGAGTGCCCAGAAACCATGGGACTGAGCTACGGAGCCTCAGCCACCGTCCCCTCTGGCTCATCTGGCTCTACACCCAGTTCCCTGGGGAGCCTCTGACACCAGGACAGGACGGGCGAGGTCACTCGTCTCCCAACAAAACGACAAGCTCAGGCGGTCATGGTCCCGTGAGCCTGGGCCCGAGCCGACGATCTCCAGGCTGGAGCCGGAGAGGCTCCTGTGGGGGGTCCTCCAGGGGCCCCTCTGGAAGGAGAGAAGCAAGAGTGGCCCTTCCTCACCACCAGCCAGCTGGGGCCTAGCAGGGTGGGAGCTGCTACCCCGGGGCCCTGAACTGCCCAGGGTTCTTGCTTTCCTCCCTTCTCCCCCTGCACCCTCTCTCCCTCCAGTCCTTGGAGCAGCTGTCCGTCATCTCCGGATTCATCAGGACTCCTTTCCCACCTCTCTCACCAGCCAGGAGCTCAGGTAGCTCCCACAGGGCTCACACGCACGCCCAATTCTCTCCCCTCGGGAGGAGAAAACCTCCCTCTAACCACTGCCCTACCTTTTTGCCCTCCCTTGTTGGCAGAGTTTGTTTCTTTTAAGGAGTTGTCTCCAATCGCCTGTTTCCATGTTGTCAGATCTGATTCTTCATCCCACTGCAATCTGCTTCCGCCCCCACCATGCCCCTGAAATGGCTCTCGCTGGGCCCACCCTGTTGCTAAATCCACTGGACGCGTCTTGGTCCACATCCGTCCTTCCTCCCACGGCAGCGCTCACGCACTCGCCACGCTTCCTTCTTGATGCTCATTCCTGGGCCCCCAGAGCACCGCACCCTCCTGGGTCTCCTCAAACCTTTCTGGCCAACCTTGGCAGCCTCTGCGGCCATCTCTCTTCCTCCACCTGTTTCTTCCACACTGGCCTCTCCTCCCAGGCCCCATGCTCCCTGCAGGTTGGACACTGTTGGTTTTAGGGACCATCTACATACTGGTGGCTCCCAGAGCCCTCTCTCCACCGCAGACCTCACTCCAAGGTGGACTCATTTGACCAACTGCCTGCTAACCACTGGTCTCACACTCCCCCAGGCGCTCACACTCAGCACACGCGGAAAAGAACTCAGTCATGCTCTCCCCCAGACCTGTCCTGGCTCCTGCGTTTCCATCTTGCTCACAGGCGCAGTGAACACCAAGACAGGGCACTCCGGCTGTCCTGGCGTCTCCCTTCCCTCCACCGGTGTCACATCTCTCCCTCCCCCACCACAGCCACTGCCTGACTCACACCATGTCCACCATTTCTTTCCTCCACGTCATAGCCTCTTCCCACTGGTCACTCTGCCTCGAGTCTCCTCTCCCAGGCCATTCTCCACGTGCAATCAGTGACCTTTCTATAAAGAAACACACACTTCGCTCCCCCCTTAAAACTTTACAATGGTGCCCACCACCTTCGGGCTGGATTTCAAGTGCTTAACAGGTCTCCTAAGGCCCTTATGGATTTGGCCTCCACCAGCTCTTCCAGCCTCATCTCTGTTACCCACCCTTCCTTTTGGACCCCACACCTCAGGCAACAATTCCTGAACACACGAGACCAGCTCTCTCGCTGAGGCTTCTAGTCCCTCTGCCCAGCATGCCTGCCTCCGCCAGTTGTCTGCCAGCTGATGCCTGTTCATCCCTCAAGACCCACCTCAACCATTGCTTCCCACGCCCAGGGCTGGACCAGGCCCCTTGGTGCTCCCACAGCTCCCCGCTCCAACTCCAGACTCACACCATCGTCCTGGAGACTCCAGGGATCCAAGCCCAAGTCTGGGAGTTTCCTGTGGGGAGGAGGGCCTAAGCCAGGTCCCCTGTGGGCTCCAGTGGCCAGCCCTGGCTGACCCATGGCAGGGCTCAGAAAGTGAGCCGAGTCCCTGGGCTTCAGCTGGGCCAGAGCTTGGCACTAAGGCAGACTTCATCCCTCTTTGAGGACTAACTCTTCCTCTCCTCCGCCCTCAACACCTCACAGCCGGCACCCCCTAGGTCAGCGGTTCTCAACCTGTGGGTCGCGACCCCTTTGGTGGTCAAACGACCCTTTCACAGGGGTCGCCTAAGACCATCCTGCATATCAGATATGTACATTCTGATTCATAACAGTAGCAACATGACAGTTAGGAAGTAGCAACGAAAATAATTTTATGGTTGGGTCACAACATGAGGAACTGTATTTAAAGGGCCAGAAGGTTGAGAACCACTGCTCTAGGTCTCCACCACCACGTGATGGGACCCACCAAAGGCAGACAATGGGGCTCATGCCCCTTAAGGCCAGGCACACATCCGCCAGTGTGCATGCCAACATTCACACGCACGTATCCCCTTCACCAATATGCACACCGACATCCATGTACCCCTACAGGTAATTCACATATCCCCACAACCATGGCAGACAAGCACCACGAATGCCCCCAAACCCACACATGTACCAACAGGCACACGGGCTCCACACTCACAAGTGCCCGCGGGTCCCCTGGTGGTTAGTGCCCAGCCTGGGGGTCACAGACAGCACACCTGGTTGATGACATAGATGCCATAGCGCAGCCGCTGCCGCCTCAGGATGGGGTGCAGATAGTGGAGCCAGTAGCGGAGGTGGTGCTCCCGGTGTCGAAAGGGGATGATGACTGCCACTGTCTGGGCCGGGGTGCAGTCGGGCGGTGTATAGCGGCCACCCAGGAGCACACCCGGGTTCTCCCTCTGCACCCGCTCCAGTGGCATGGGCGAGGTGAACTCAATCAGCAGTCGGCCCACTGCAGGCAGGACGGTGGCAGGAATCAGGACTTCATCCGAATCCAGGGACACCAGCCCTCTCCCTCGGCCCGGGGGTGGGCGAGGGAGCCCGAGGAGCAGCCCTCTCACAACAGACCCGGACCCTCGGCACCCCATCGGTCAAGACTCCACTCCCCATGGAATGGCTAGGTCTTCTGCCCACCCCTATGGGCAGGCCCTACCCTGCAGGCTCACCGAGACCAGGTGGCGAGTCAGGACAGGGCGGCAGGATGGGAGCCGAGGAGCCAGGCCGGACACTGGGGGCCTCAGCGAGTCCGGAGCTGGGGGCAGTGGCGTTCGGCCGGGAGCAGTTGGAGCTGCTGCTGGCAGCTGGGTGAAGGACACGGGCAGGGCCGCGGGCACTGAAGCGGCTGAAGAAGGCCAGGTGCTGGGCATAGATGTCAAAGTAGAGGATGACGGCCACGAGAAAGTGCAGCAGGCAGAGAAGGAGCACAGCCTTGCAGACGCGCTCCAGCGTCCCCCCCAGCAGTCTGCTCATCCCGCAGGCGGCCTCCGGCCCGCCCAATGGGCCCGGGCATCCGGCTGCCGGCCTGAGCAAAGGTAGGAAAGAAACCGACCCAGCCGGTTAGGGCTGATGGGCAAGGCTACCCACCCACCTCCTGCCCACTGCTCCTACTCATGGACCCGCATCCTCACATTTACCTGCTCAGGCACTGTGACACTCACGGACTCACATTCTACCTGCAAATAGACACACAGACACAGTTCCTAGCAACTCAATACTCACACATCTTCATGCACCTGAGTACTTACCCACGTAAGCTTACATTCCTTGTCCACACACACACACACACACACACACACACACACACGTATTCCCAGGAACATGGACCCGTAGCCTCTGACCACACTGGCTCATACCTAAACATGGGAACATGTGTACCTGTTCCCCAGAGAACAGACACCCCCCAGGGCAGTATGCTCATCCCAGGACTCCGGGCCTGCGGAAGGGGGCCATTTCCTGAGCACCTGCCATGCAGGAGTGCTCTGTACCACGGCTTCACTTAGTCCTCCCAGGAGCATGGTGGGCAGTGGTTTGGTCACACAGGTCCCAGGGGCAAGCAGGCCAGGCCAGCTGGAACCAGGCTGGGCAGTGGCCCTCCGCATCCCGATGGCCCAAATACAGGATGTCTGCGGGATCCCTTCCTTCTGGAACAAGAGGTCAAAATACAGGGTGTGGCACAGGCACCCCCTATAAGACCTCAAGGGTTGGGCTGAACTCTCAGGGGCCTGCCTAGCACTGCCGGTCCTGATTCCCAGAACAGGGACGCTGGAGCCCTGGGGACGGAGGTGCAGCACTCAGCAGGCAGCAGAGGGTCCTGCTGGGCACAGCTCCAGCTGCGGTCCCAACAGCGCGGCCACACTTCTGAGGCCACTTCTAGCGGCGCTTCAGGTTGCAGGGGGCATCACACAACCCTACAGACACCCTCGGTCCCAGCTAGACTCACCTGCACTGAGACACACACAACTACAGACAGACACACCCAGGTGACAGTCACACACAAGTTACACACTCACAAACAAAGCCGCGGGTCCTGCACTTACACAGCCGCACCTACAAGCTCCCGGGCGCCTCACAACACGCGGCCCCACGTGCGAACATTCCCACCCCTCCTGGGGCAGGAGTTCTGGGTCAGGCTGGCCACCGGCAGCGAGGTGCGTTTGGGCAGGGCTGGAGGGCTGAGCCGCCTGAACACGTGGCACCCCGGGACTGGGGAGGCAGCGGAGACCCGGAGGGTGTGGAGCCTGGGGGTGGGGAGGCGTGGACTGGGGGAGTGGATGGAGGCGGGGGCCGAGGCCAAGGGGAAACGTGAGTGGAGCGCCTCCCCGCGCCACGAGG
>NW_006289819.1:3235112-3238930 GCF_000327345.1 Myotis davidii | reverse complement strand
GCCCAGCACGGCGGAGCGAGGGGACGGAGGCGGCACAGGACCCGGGCGGGGCGCGGGGAATCGGTCTGGCTCTCTCAAGGGCTTGGATTCAAGGTCCGACCTGGAGAGGGTGTGGATGCGTCAAACCCATGGGGGAGCGGGGTCTGGGTTGGAGCGCGAATTCGGCCGAAGGGGCTGACTAGGGCGGGGAGGTTAGGGATTCGGCACCTCATTGATGGGAGCGTTACTCAGGGTCGGCCAGGGCCAGCGGAGGAGGCGCTGGTTGAGCAGGACCCTTAAAGGCATGGACAAAAGTTTGTGGCTTGGGCCTGGCGGTGGCTGGGGCTTCTAGGGTCACAGGAGGTCGGGTTAGATTGGACAATGCCCCAGGAACAAGGGAGCATATTAGTCACTGGCAGGGGATGGTGCTGGGATAGGCAGAGGCAATGAGCTCCAAGCCCCACCAGGATAGGAAGTGCTGGATGCCTGAGGGCAGAGCCAGGGAAGTGGGCATGGCCAGTTTGGATTTTGCAGAGAGTCCCAAGGGCATAGGACTAGGCGGACACTCCCCGTCCTGCCCCCCAGGAACACCTGGGCCCATACCTCCCTGGGCTTTCATGCCCTTCAGTACAGATTTTCAGGGGCACAGAGTCTGAAGCCCAGCACCCTTCCCATCCCACCCAGGCGCCAGCTTTGCCCAGAGCAGAGACAGTATGTGTGAGTGGCAGGAGGTTGAGGCCTGTTTACCCTCCTGGGAAAGGTGGTAAGAAGGGCAACCACAGCAGCACTGACCCAGACAAATGCCACATTTATTTCACAAACACTGGGAAGACAGGTTGGGGGTGGAGGTGGGACGCAGGTGCAGAGCTGCACAGTCATCAGCAGCCCACTCCCCACACTGAGGATCCAGCCAGCCAGTGCCTCCAAGTCGACAGGCAGCAAGAAGTGAGTGCAGGGAGGGCCCAGAACACCGAGCCCTGCGAAAGGGGCACAGCTCCAGCTGCCCCAGGAAAACCACAAATAAATAAGAGTGGGGCGCGGCCCCACACAGACCGTCTAGTCGCCCATCTTCACTCTGGAGGTCTGCAAAACAAGAACAGGAGAAGTCAGGTAGAGAAAGAGGAATAGGTAAGAGTGACAAATGACAGAAGATCAGACCTAACAAACTCATGGTGAGATGGGCAGATGACAATAGAGGGACGACTGGACCAGAATGGATATGCTATGACAGACACAGATGAACAGGGACAGTCAGGCTGTGGGACAGAAAGGTGGAGAGAAGTGGCATATAGACAATGCCAGTCACCAAGAGTCAACCCAGTCAGGCACCCTGTCACCCTCAGGTCCTCAAGAAGATCGTTAGCCACAAACTCCAGACAATGTCAGACAGATAAGTCACGATTTAGACATGCTATTCAACTGACAACACAGATACACACAGGCCCTGCTAAACACAGTCAAACACGCCGAGACAGACTTATTTGGACACAGACAAGATCCCCAAACAAAAAGAGAGATACTAAATGAAACACAGACACAAAACAACAAGGGGGAAAAAAATAGGACAGTTGTCAGTGTTTCCTGATTAGAAACAAAATTAAGCCGAAAGCTTCAAAAGGGGAAAACCAGAAGATGGGAATGAGGTGGTAGAAGCTGTTCAGGGGTTCCCCGGGGGGAGGCGGGAGCACGGTAGCTCCTCTGGAAGGAGGGCGCGTCGGGGTTAGGGACAAGGACAGAGGCTCCCCAGCATTCGGCACCTGTAGGATCGCGACGATGACCCCAAAGAGGCCGATGGCGCTGCCGAAGATCTCCACGATAAGAATCTTCACAAAGAGGCTAGGGTTCTGGGCATCAGCCAGGGCGGCCCCACTGCCCACGATGCCCACGCAGACGCCACAGAAGAGGTTAGACAGGCCCACGGTGAGGCCGGCTCCGAACATGGAGTAGCCTGGGGGATGGAAAGGGAGCAGGGAGGCCATTCACAGCCCCACTGTGCCAAGCAGGCCCAAGTAGGTGACCAAGTATCAAAATGAGGTGTCTAAACTGGGGGTGGGAAGGGGAAAGCAGATGCCCTAGCGGTTTGCCTTCACACACACACCTACCTGCATGATAGTTTCGGTGGCCAATGGCTTTGGGGTCAGTGGCACTGAAAGGCTGAGGGAGGCAGAGAAGTCATCAGAAACCAACCTCTAGGCTCCTCTGTACTCCCCAAGCAATGTGCAGAACACACTGGAATGGATGCCCAACCCCCCATACTCCATACCTCAGCCATGTTGCTAAGGACAATTGCCATGATGATGCCGTAGATAGCCACAGCCTCACAGAAGATGATGCTGGAGGTAGCAGTGGTGGGCAAAGGGGGTTGAGAGGAGAAAGCGATTAGAAAGCAGTCAACCTTCCTCCTCACAGAGCACCCCGTCACCTTTCCCCCACTAGCATCCCACCTTATCAGGAGGCTGCTGGGGAGCAGAATGTCATGTCAAACAAATGGGCAGCTCCCGATGCAGCTGGCTCTGACAGCCTTCCAAGGGCCCTAACTTACCTGACCAGGTTCTTGGTCTTGATCCGAGGGGCCTTCACCCCTCCCCCAATGATGGATGAGCCAGTAATATAGATGCCCCTGGTGGAAGGAGAAGAAACCAATGAGCAGAGGCCAAGCTTGTCAGTGCCCCCGGGGTGACTAAGGACCCAGCACCACCACCTGCTATGACTCAATCCCCACCCCCGAATCACACCACCCCAACACTCACCACGCTGCCCCAACCACAGACAGGGAGATAGCTAAGCCAATGCCCAGGTTTGACCACATGAAGGGGGAAGTCTCTGTCAAGAACCTGGGTGGAGACAGGGAGGAAAGCAATTCAGTCTTGGAGAAGTGAGCACCAAATCCACTCCCCCACACCTCCAGCCCCACCGGTACTGGTTGCTAAAAGACTCCTCATCTCCCAAAGGTCCACACCCCAGGCAGCTGGGGACGGGGTAGAAGAGGGGGCTCAAATTCGAGAAGGAAGGCTGCAAGCAGCAGCTCCTGGGGGAATCCTCTCCCTGCCCGCCCTTACCATGCCACATCAAAGCGGAAGCCCAAGTCAAAAATGGTGTAGCAGATCCCTGCAGCAGTGAGAAAAAAAAAGGGGTTAGGGGCTGCTCTCTAGAGAGAAGCTCCCCAACTTAGATATGAAGTTCCTGCCCAGCTGATGGGCCCCCTCAAAGGACTGCCTACACCTAAGTCAAGCGGGCCCCGCGCAAAAGCATGGCTGTCTGCACAGATGCCTCGGCTCAGGCCTCCATTTCCTGCCACTCCCTCAGTAACACCGCGCTCGGTGACACCACCTCCCAGACCCAGACCCTTCGGGGCAGCAGCTCGCAGGCCTGGATTCCCTGGAAGAAGGGAGGGAGCAAGGGCTCTGGCCCAGCTCCACCGGATCCCGCCAGCCAGGTCCGCGCCGCTGTTGCCCCAACAAGCTGGGAGTGGGGGTTGGGGTGGCTAAACGACCCGAAAAGGAGGAACTGGAGCCGCCTGCTCAGGACCCAAGCAGGCCGGGGAGCAAGGGGGGGGGCGACTGCCGGGAGCCGGGGCGGAGGGGGCGGGACGACCGAACGCGACCAGGGCTGCTTGGGCGGCCCCCACCTATCCCCGCCCGCGCCCCTCCTCCAGCAGCGGGAGATCGGGTCTCCTCGGTAGGGGTCAGAGGCCCCCACGGGCGCGCGGCAACTCCCGGAGCCCGGGGGACAGAGCCCGTGCTGCAGCCTGGCGGTCCCGGGACCCCACGACCCCTGCCGGGCTCCAGCCCGGCCCGCCCGGGCCGGGTGCTGGCCCCGCCCGCCAGGGCCCGGCCTCA
>NW_006289819.1:3230723-3234918 GCF_000327345.1 Myotis davidii | reverse complement strand
CACCACCTGGCCAGGGCGGTCTGGTGCTCGCCACGCCGGAACCGCGGCGCTGAGCATTGTGGTTGGTGTAGTTTTCACGCGGCTCGGGCGCCCTCCACCCTGCTGGGTCCAGCCCTGCCTTGCACCCGAGCCTGCCCGCGGGCCTCCCTAGCGTGGCCTCGGACCCAGTGCGGACCCCTGTCCCGCTAGGGTGCTGTGCTCCGTTCCCCAAGCTCTTCCCTCTGCCTGACGCCTGCTGCCTAGGGCTCTCCCTGAGCCTGGCTAGCAGCTACCGAGCTGAGAAATCGTTCTTCCCGGAGCCTTCCGCAACCCTGAGGCAAGGTGGTCGCCTGCTCTGGGATCCTATGAAACTTCAGCAAGATCATGTCACTCTTTAAAATGCCCTGGTGGCTCAATTCCACTCTAAAAGCCATAGTCCCTTTAATGGCTTACGAGGCCTCCACCAATGTGGTTCCGAACTTCATCTCTATTACGCCCCCACCAACTCCTCTGGCTGCACGGGCATCCTTGCTACCCCTTGAACATACCAGCCATACCCTCACCGCATTGGCCTTGCACTTGTTCTCTCTGCTTCTCCTACTTTTTATCCGTGTAACTCACTCCGTAACTTCCTTTCAGTCTTCTTTCACCTTCTTCATAAGGCCTGCTCTGACCATCCTGTTTTAATATTGCAACCCCCTCTCCCTTACACTCCCTTCCCAGCTCTGTATTTCTCCGTAACACTACCACCATTGGGCATACTGAGTGTCTAGGGGTTATCCATCTCTCCCCGCCCTTGAGAATGTAAGCATCATGAAAGGATTTCTGTTGATCTCACTGTTGTATTTCCAGTGCCTGGCACACAGTGGGTGCTCAATACATGTTTGTAGTTGATAGTTACAAAATAGTCAAGGGGGTGTAAAGTATAGCATAGGGAATATAGTCAATAATATTGTAGTAACTATGTATGGTGCCACGTGGGTACTTGAATTATTGGGGGGAACACTTTGTAAAGTATATGATTGTCCTAACCACTATGCTGTACACATGAACCTTAGTACAAAATATGTAAACTGTAATTGAAAAAAATTGTTTTATTGATTACATGCTGAAATGTTTTGGGTATTGGAGTTTAAAAATTATTAAATTTACAAAATAAAAGAATATCTAGTCGCTGTAGCTGGTTTGTCTCAGTGAATAGAGCATCAGTCAGCCTGGGGACTAAGGGGTTCTGGGTTCAATTCTGGTCAAGGTCACATGCCCAGATTGCAGGCTTGGTCCCCAGTAGGGGGCGTGCAAGAGGTAGCTGATCAATGATTCTCATCATTGATGTTTCTTTCTCTCTATCCCTCTCCCTTCCTCTCTGAAATCAATAAAAATAAAAAATAATGCAATAACAAAATATTTTTAAAAATTTATTCATTTTATAAGTGTTGAAGTTATATATTTATACATTTACCATTTTCTAAATCTTACTTTGTTCCTATTTTACATGTTATTTTTTGCACTCAAATGTTTATTTTATACATACATTTTACTTATTTATATTTTTATTGATTTTAGAGAGGGAGAGAGAGAAATATCAATGATGAGAGAGAATCATTGATCCATTGCCTCCTGCACAACCCCTACTGGGGATTGAGCCCACAACCCTGGGCACGTGCCCTTGGCTGGAATCAAACCCACGACCCTTCTGTCCTCAGGCTGATGCTCTATCCACTGAGCCAAATCGGCTAGGGCAATACATACATTTTAAAGATGCTTACACTACATTTGCAATATATTCTATCTTGTCAATTGGTTGATCCCTTTTGATTTTGACATATTGGTTTGCTCTACAGCAGTGGTTCTCAACCTTCCTAATGCCACGACCCTTTAATACAGTTCCTCATGTTGTGGTGACCCCCAATTTCATTGTTACAAATTGAACATAATTAAAGCATAGTGATTAATCACAAAAACAATATGTAATTATATATGTGTTTTCCGATGGTCTTAGGCGACTCCTGTGAAAGGGTCGTTCGACCCTCACAGGGGTTGCGACCCACAGGTTGAGAACTGCTGCTCTACAGTGATATGGATTTTAACATACTGAAAGTTACATGTTCAACACCCTGGACATTGCCAATGTGCCAAGATTCTCAGAAAATGTGTGAAATGAAGAAGTGAGTTACTTCACTTCACCCCCCTCAACTTTTAGGGTCCAGCAACTCCACTCTGCCTAAAGCACCCACCATGCTAGTTTAAGAACAGTATGTCCTTTATCCAAGTGTCCTTTTCATGCCTTCTCTCCTGATAATACTTTTTCCCCTCCAGGTGATTCAGCTTATCACCCCTTCTGAGAAGCCTCTTCTGGGCTCCAGCTGCCCCTGTGGGCTTCCCTTCTTACAGAGTACTGTTTCAGTGTGTGGTGATTGTCTATTTAACCCCTCTTCAATTTTACACAGTGAGGACAGAAATTCAAAGATAATTCAGATCTCCACCCACAGGACCTGCAGTGTTTGACAAGTAAAAGGAAACAGAAGAAAAAGTATCTGATTTATTCAAGTTTCTGTAATCGCCCTGAGAAACAAATCAGCGTCAGTACAGACCAGCACTGTCCACCAGATCTCTCCGTGAAGATGGGACTGTCCTATAGCTGCGCTGTCCTCTTACATGGCTACCTGAGCAGTGAAATGTGGTCAGTGTGACCAGGAAACTGAGTTTTTAATCTTAAATTGTTTAAAATTTAACTAGCTGGTCTACTGGACAGCACAAGTATAGACCAGTGGTTCTCAACTGGGGGCAAATTGCTTCCAGAAGGGACACTTGCCAGTGTCTGGAGACAGTTTTGATTATCAGAATCAGGAAGTGTATGCTCCTGACATCTAGTGAGCAGAAATCAGGGATGATGCTGAACATGCTGCAAAGCACAGAATAGCCTCTAACAATAAAAATTATCTGGGTGATGGCGAACCGATGACACACGTGTCAGACGTGACATGCGAATTCATTTTTTTGGTTGATTTTTGTTAAATGGCATTTAAATATCTAAAATAAATATCAAAAATATAAATCTTTGTTTTACTCTGGTTGCAAATATCAAAAAACTTCTATATGTGACATGGCACCAGAGTTAAGTTGGGGTTTTTCAAAATGCTGACACGCCGAGCTCAAAAGGTTTGCCATCACTGCCCTAACCAGTTTGGCTCAGTGGATGGAGCATCAGCCTGAGGGCTCAAGGGTCCCGGGTGGGATTCCGGTCAAGGGCACGTACCTTGGTTGTGGGCACATCCCTAGTGGAGGTGTGCAGGAGGCAGCTGATAGATGTTTCTCTCTCGTTGATGTTTTTCTTTCTATCCTGGTTGTGGGCACATCCCCAGTGGAGGTGTGCAGGAGGCAGCTGATAGATGTTTCTCTCTCGTTGATGTTTTTAACTTTCTATCCCTATCCCTTCCTCTCTATAAAAAAATCAATAAGAATATATTTTAAAAATTATCTGGCCCAAAACATCAGTTGTGCGGAGGCTGAGAAACCCTGGTCTAGACCATCTATAACCTGCCTTTGAAAAGGACAGACCCTTAACTGCACACCAGGAACTGGGATTGGCCAGAGGTCCTGGGCTGCTCCTAGAACAGATGGGCTTAGAAGGCTTCAGGAACGCCCCAAATCAGTCCCCATCAGTCAAACATCAAACATGTTGCTAAGCCAGTAAGTGCTAAGCCGTGTGCCAGTGTCAGTACAAGACAAAGCTGGATCCTATCCTTAGTGAGGGGCTGCCTGCCCTCCTTCTTCCATCCAGGCTCCTTCAAGGATCCTGGCAGAGGGGTGAGGTTGGTACAGGGAGCCCTAAAAGGTCTTAGCAGTGATTTTTTTTTTTTTTTAACAGATCTTGCCTCAGGTTTATTTGTACAAATAGCCCAGGACACTAGTTCCATGCAGATAGTGGTAGAGGGGTCACACCAGTCCTTCTGTCCTCACATCAGCAGAGGCCTCCTCTCCTGTGGAGCCTTTATGGGGGTCTGGGCACCTTTGGGAGCCTAAGCCCGAGGCTTGGTTTAAGCCTTGCCTTGGCCTTTGGCCAGGAGTACCCGAGACCCTTAGTGACGGGGACACAAGCACATTTCCCAAGTTTGGGGTGAACGATGTAGACAAGGTGACTGAGCTTGCAGCTGCCCCTGTGGGATCTCAGCTTGACTCCCTTGGGCTTTACGAAGGCCTTGGCAGCCCCGGCCCG
>NW_006289819.1:3230007-3230645 GCF_000327345.1 Myotis davidii | reverse complement strand
CCAAGTCCACTCCCCCACACCTCCAGCCCCACCGGTACTGGTTGCTAAAAGACTCCTCATCTCCCAAAGGTCCACACCCCAGGCAGCTGGGGACGGGGTAGAAGAGGGGGCTCAAATTCGAGAAGGAAGGCTGCAAGCAGCAGCTCCTGGGGGAATCCTCTCCCTGCCCGCCCTTACCATGCCACATCAAAGCGGAAGCCCAAGTCAAAAATGTTGTAGCAGATCCCTGCAGCAGTGAGAAAAAAAAAGGGGTTAGGGGCTGCTCTCTAGAGAGAAGCTCCCCAACTTAGATATGAAGTTCCTGCCCAGCTGATGGGCCCCCTCAAAGGACTGCCTACACCTAAGTCAAGCGGGCCCCGCGCAAAAGCATGGCTGTCTGCACAGATGCCTCGGCTCAGGCCTCCATTTCCTGCCACTCCCTCAGTAACACCGCGCTCGGTGACACCACCTCCCAGACCCAGACCCTTCGGGGCAGCAGCTCGCAGGCCTGGATTCCCTGGAAGAAGGGAGGGAGCAAGGGCTCTGGCCCAGCTCCACCGGATCCCGCCAGCCAGGTCCGCGCCGCTGTTGCCCCAACAAGCTGGGAGTGGGGGTTGGGGTGGCTAAACGACCCGAAAAGGAGGAACTGGAGCCGCCTG
>NW_006289819.1:3200391-3225710 GCF_000327345.1 Myotis davidii | reverse complement strand
TCCTTCTGTCCTCACATCAGCAGACAGAGGCCTCCTCTCCTGTGGAGCCTTTATGGGGGTCTGGGCACCTTTGGGAGCCTAAGCCCGAGGCTTGGTTTAAGCCTTGCCTTGGCCTTTGGCCAGGAGTACCCGAGACCCTTAGTGACGGGGACACAAGCACATTTCCCAAGTTTGGGGTGAACGATGTAGACAAGGTGACTGAGCTTGCAGCTGCCCCTGTGGGATCTCAGCTTGACTCCCTTGGGCTTTACGAAGGCCTTGGCAGCCCTGGCACGTGTGCTCATGGCATGAGTGTTGTTGACGTGCCTCTTCTTGTTGTGCTTTTTGGCAAAGCGTGTGTTTCTCAGGAACTTTGGATCTATTTCCTTCCTGATGCCTTTTCTGTGCCATTTTCGGAACTGGCTGTGCATGGTGTGGTTCCTGGGCTTGGCCATATCTGCACAGAAGCCTGCAGCACCTGGGACCGGAAGAGTCAGCAGCGATCCTTAAGTTCATCTGTGTCTCCGGCCCCACAGGGTATCAGCTGCTTCCCTCATCCTCATAGGCGATGGCAATTCCTCGTCTTCCGCTTACGACTCCTGTCACTGGTGTCTGACCCAGCTGAGGCTGCAGCCCTTGCCAGCTCCGAGAACTAAGGAACGAGGCTGCAGAGAGAGGGGACTGAAGCTGAGTGGGCGGAATCCGGGAGAATTCCGATGGGAGTGGAGACTGGGCACGCTTACCTGCGGGGCTACTCTCAACCAGCTCCAGCTGAGGCCGTGGGGTCAGGGCTGAGCATCCAGGATCATTTGATGGCTTCCAGGCAGGCGGGGGTCGAAGCTCCCCAGTAATGAGTGACACGTCTGGGATGTCCCACAGTTCCGATTCAGGTGGCGGGAGGGGCACGTGGAAGGAAGAGCCTAGGAGGGAAAAAGATGATCCATACTGGCCCCCTGCTCCCAGGCCCCACCTGTTTGCAGCTCAGGCAGTGCCCCACCACTCACCAGGCAACAAGTCTGCGTAGTGTGTGAGGTGGGGAGCCAGGCCTGGAGATGGCCAGGCAGGGTTGCAGGCAGCCTCCAGCTCACATGGTGACAATACAGGCCGGAAGAAGCCACCAGGAGGCTGGGGAGCTAAGGCACCAAGAGGACAGGCCAACAGCACAAAGACATCCACCTCAGGGAAGTTGGCAAGCTTGGGAGGTGTGGGCCGCCCCAGAGCTAGCACATAGCTATGCTTGCCGGCAGCCCGAGTCAGGTTCCGCAAGTGTGCCAGTGCCTCCCGGTGTCGGGCCACGCCCAGCGTGCCCACCAGCAGCCCCACCACGCGAGCGTCTCTGGCCCTCTCTACCAGATATCGTCTACGTGCCCTTAGCCGCCCAGCCCGGGCACCTTCATCACGGGTCCCCCCTGTGTCTGGGCAGCAGGAGGAGAAGGACCGCTCTGGTGCCCAGCCCAAGAGCAGCCGGCTCAGGTCAGGATCAAGGTCAGGGTCAGAGCTGGCCCCAGAGCCTCCCACATAGAAAGCATCATACTCTTCCAGACACCTTTCTGGGGCCAGGGGGAAGCGACGCCCAAAACGCTGCAGGGGTTCAGGCTCTGAATTGAGGGAGCCCGATGGCAGGGGAAGAGCTGGGCTGGCGACAAGCAGGTCCGCGTACCGTGGGCGAAGGAGAGTGGCCAAGGCCTCTGGAAGAAGGAAGCGGTATCAGGGTTGGGGCCTGGCAAAACAAGAGCTCCCCTGTTCCCCCAGAAGACCGAGGGTGACCCAACGGCAAAGGCTGGGGTCAAGCCCATAGTGAGAACTCTCTGGGATGTACTGAAACGGGAAAATGAGGAACAAAATAGCGGACCCCCCCTCCCTGCATGCCCAGGCAAAACCCCTCACCCAGGGCGTGGGCGCAGGCCGGCTCGCTCAGCAGCGCCACAGGGGCGGTGGGGTCCGGGTTCTGGGCCTCGAAGGCTTGGGCGCAGAGCTCCAAGGCCACAGGACGCTGACCGAAGACGAAGGCCACGGGCAGCGGGCGGGCTGGAGGGCTTAAGCAGGCGGGGCCGAAATGCACAAGGGCCTGAGCTCCCGCCTGCTCCGCACCCAGCACATCCACACAGCAGCTGCAGGGGAGATACCAGGGGTGAGAAAGGTTTCACCGGAGAGTTCCTGTCACCAGTGGGAAACGTGTCCGTGAAGAAAACGATGTGATGGAAAGACGCTGTCACTGCGAGGAGGGCAGTCATCAAACATCACCAAAGAGCAACAGAGCCATTGGGGCAGGCACTGTCCTGGAGGGAAAACACCACAAACCCTGGGTCCCTAGGCCTCCGCCCTGAAGCTCAACGTCACACCTGCCATAGGCTGTGTCCCCCAGAACGAACATTTTCGACCCGGTGGCCTCCTCCAGTCGTGCAGCCACAACCCCAGCATCTCCCAGCAGTTGGTCGGGGAACTGCAAGGCCACCTGTAAGCATAAACCGTGGCTTCAGAAACGGCCTCTCCTCCACCGAGGGTCGTCTCTTCAAGGAAAACATTCCGGGAGTCCCCACCCACCCAACCTTCAAAGCTTCTCGTCCCAGAGAAGCACCTCACCCCCCTCCCCTTCCATCCGCATAAAATTACCCCGAGACCCCATCCTATGGGCGACCCATCCGAGAGGTGAGCCATCCTCCCCAACCTGCCCTCACCCGCTGGCACGCCAGGTCACGGACAAACCCGACGACTCGCTGCAGCTCGTACACTCGGTCCAGGTCCGCGAGAGGCGTGAGCAGCCCGGCGGCCCCCGCCTCCCGCTGCAGCGCTGCCTCAGCGGAGCTGCTGAATGTAGACTCCATGAGGTACAGCTTAGGTGGCGGGAAGCAGCGGGGATCCCTCGGCCTCCACGTCCTCAATGGGTCAGTCCTTTGATGAGCGCGGGGAGCTTGGGACTCAGGCCGCCAGCAGTGGAACAGCTAATCGCGCGTCCAAAACTCCCGTTCCTCGCTACACACGACCCAACCGGAGATTACTTCCGGGTCTCGAGGAGGGGCTGATAGCAATTTACCAATCTCAAACCAGCACGGCTCCGGCTCTCCAATCGTCGCCTACCAAACCGCGCATCGGCCTCACAGCACAAGGCCAACCGGAAGTACTTCCGGGGGAGATGCGGAGCCTTGTGGGTATTGTAGTTCCTTTAGCCCTCCTCGCCAGCCGAAGGGAGTTTTCTGGTTCAGCCCACTGCCCACTCTCAGAAATACCCATTCCCTGAAAATAATTACTCCAGTTTGAGCAACTCCAACTTCTCCAAGGCTGTCTCCTAACCTGCAGAATGGGGCTTGTAGCAATAGTACTTCTAATAGGATTGTTGGGAACCTAAACAACTTAGACACAAAACCTTACAAGTAGTCCTTTGCATATTACTGAAAGCATTGCTATTACCCGCAGTCGGTCAGGTAGGCAAACATTGAGTATTACTGTTCACCAGGCACTATACATCCTCAGAGTTTACAGTTTCTAGAGTAAGAATTGTCCCATTTTATAGGTCAGGAGGCTGAGATTCAAAGAAGCTGTCTGTCTAATAAGACACAGCAAGTCAGTGGCACAATCTATCAAACCTAGGTCTGATTTCAGAAGCTGGGCTTTTGACTTCTCATTCTCCTAGCTCATGTGCTACACTGGCCATGGGGGAGGGGCAGAAAAGGAGGAAGAAGCACTGGTTAGTTAGCATGTAGTAGGAGAAGAGAATTGAGAAATCAAGAGTAAGGTGAGACTCAAGCAGGGGCAGTGGGACAGAGTGGCCTCAGGGGATGGCACATGAAAGGCTGGCATGGGAAGAGATGAATTGAGGATGAAGAATGGACACAGAATTTTTGCAAAAGTTGGGAAAAGAACAGGGGAAGGAATATAAAAGTAATCAGTTCTATCATCTCTAAGGAGACGCAGGTTCACTTCAGGGTGGGGAGAACCCAGGCCCATTCTCAGATCTCACTGAGGAGAAGGCTGGCGTGCCTGAGAGGCAGTCCAGATGTAACTGTGACTGAGGAGACAGAAAGGAAGGGGACCCTGCAAAGGAAGAGCAAGTGACAGGAGCTGTCCCTGGTGCTGACCAAGCCCTGACCATCGAGTTGGGGACTTAGGAGTATACAGACAACATTAGGTCCTGCCTTCCTCTTCCTCTGGGGTCTGCAATGCCTCCTCCCACACATACTCAGTTCCACTTTCTATACCTCTCACCAACCATGTACAAGTTTGGGTGCCTCTATAACCCCACGCCAGAAACCCATCCTGAAACTCAAAGCCACTCTCCAATTCTTCCCTCCCAACTAGACCCAGCCTAAGTCCCAAGTCCTCTACCTCAGAAGCCTCCCATTTATATCAGAAATAAAACTTCCTGCCCAGCCAGCATGGTTGAGTGGTTGAGCAACAATCTATGAACTAAGAGGTCACGGTCAGGGCACATGCCTGGGTTGCAGGCTCAATCCCCAGTGGGGGGCATGCAGGAGGCAGCTGATCAATGATTCTCTCTGATCACTGATGTTTCTATCTCCCTCTCCCTCTCCCTTCCTTTCTGAAATCAATAAAAAAAATTTTTTTTTAAAGAAATAGCCGGCTGGTGTGGCTCAGTGGTTGAGCATTGACTCATGAAACAAGAGGTTACGGTTCAATTCCTGGTCAGGGCACATGCCCAGGTTGAGGGCTTGATCCCCAGGAGGTATACAGGAGGCAGCTGATCAATGATTGATGATGTTTCTCTCTTACTGATGTTTCTCTCTCTCCCTCTCCTTTCCTCTCTCTCTATAAATCAATAAAAACACTTAAAAATAAAATAAAACTTCCTTCATGCAGCCTTCATGGTCCCATTCTCCCAGCTTAGCATGGTAAGTATAGACTAGATCAGCCTTTGTTTAGACAGAACAAGGCAGAACTAGGGACTCAGTACTCAACACTGTTGATTAAATAAATGTACGCATTCATGAACATGGAACTAATTTAAAGGGGAGAGGGTGCTGATACTACTGTAATCCCCATCCCACCCCAAGAGCAATGGCAACATTCTGAGTAGCTCTGGCAGTCTCTCTTCCACCCTAGGAGCTAGAGGTTGGCTCTACCAGTCCCTATCAAGGCCCGGGTCCAAGCATCCTCCCATCCTCATCCCAGGCCTTCTGGGTCATCCAGTTAGGTGGCGGTGGCAGTAGAAAGGAAGCAGAGACAATGGTGCAGTGAGGGTCCAGGTTTACTCCTTGGGGATAGGGAGGAGTGAGGAGTGGGTGGGACGGGAACGCCCCTCAGTAGTCGGCTGTGTAATCTGTGCCATGTAGTCCCCTGCACAACAGTGTGAACTCCTTCACCATCTCCTTTACCCGCCTCTTGTTCACTCGCTCACTGAAGGAGAGAAGGGAGACCAGGTTAGCACCATCCACCACTACTTCATCTTCTCTTTCAGACCTGAGCCCAGGCCCCACCAGCTCTGCTCACCGAAGGATCTGCTGGCTGAAGGTGTCCTTCTGTTCAGGGCTGAGGCGGGCAGAGGGAAAACCAGGTGGCTGCAGGGCCTCCTTGATCCACATGCTGAGGAGGCTGAAGCAGTGTTTGTTCAGAGCAAATAGGATGTCGGCAAAGCAGTCCATGAGGCTGCGGGAGGCTTGGCCCCCAATGGCCTGAGGAAGACGGGTTCTCAGTACCAGGGCCTGTCCTTTCTGCAGCAAGAGCATGCCCCTTCCTCCCACCCCCTCAGACAGTTCCTCTGCCCAACTGCATATGAGAAGTGAGTGCTGCTTTTTGAGAGCCAACTCTGACAACTTTCAGACATTTAAATGAGGAAAAAACAGAATCAGAGAGTTTAGGGAACCAAAGGCTCAAGATTCCCAAAAGGGCAGCTGCCACAGAAACAAGGGCTACCGTACCCACATCAAGCGCCCCCCTGCTCCATCTCACCTCCAGCACTGCTATGAGCAGCATACGGCCATCCTCCTGTACTACCTTTCCCACGGGTTCTACTTCCCCACATCGAGGCAGTAGCTCTGTCTGCAGAGGATAAAGAGGCCTGTCAGCCCAGCTCCTTCAGTATACCACACCTCTACCCTCTGGAGTCCCAGGGGTGGTAGGGGGTCAGGGGCAGCATGGGACTCACAAAGAAGCCACAGGAGGCCTTGACAGTAGGTGCCTCAGGGAACTTGAGGGCCAGCACAGCTGTGGGAGAGGCAGAAGCAGATCAGATAGAGCCTGAGGATCCTCCCAACGGGGCCCCAGGCCCACTTGTCCAACTACCCCACTTACCACACTGGAACACAGCTTTGACATCCAACCGTTCACACAGGAACAAATCTGGCTTCCGCTTCAGAGCCTGCAGGAGGTGGAGCTGGTAAGCCCAGCCCCAGCCAGCTGCAAAGACCACCCCCCCACTCACCTGCCACCCCAGGGCCCAACTTCACACACCACAGGTAGATGCTGTCAAAACCAACTACCCAGCCATCTCTGGGGACACAAACCATCCCAGAGTTCCAGAAGCCAGGAGAGGAGCAGCCAAGGAATGCTGTGTACATGTACGTGTACATGAATGCACAGTGTATATGAGAGAGGTTGGAGGTCGTAAGGCAGATAGCTTGGGTCCCAAGTTACTCCCTGAGCAAACACCTTCCCCTCTCCCCTCCATCAGGGCCAGATTCCTGCAGGCTCAAGTACCAGCAGGGATTTCTCTTGATTCATAGAGGCAGTTTAGGCCCTCTGTATTTATTAACAGAGCAGCAGGAAGAAGAGATGGCAACTGGATGTGGAACACAGTCCAACAGCCTCCTCCCATGTCCTGTCACTCCCCAGACACCCTTTAGATCAGAAAGAGGAAAAATAGGGTAGGAGCCTTGGAGCCATGGCCCTACCTTTCACCCAGGATACCCTGTGTCCAGGGCCATCACAGCCATACCCAGCCCAGGATCCGTGTTGCCATGTGGGGGAATGGATGGAGTACAGGGGGCAGAGAGCCCGCCCCAAGTGGTACCAGGATATGACTGGCACATCCCCAGGTCACAGGAGATGCTCTGCACAGCTCCAGCAGTCATCAAATGCTGCTGTTCCCCAGCAGCCTCCCAAGGCATAACACACAGTCCCCTAACTCTCCAGCCCCTCACATACCTTCCAGTCTGCCATATTCACTCACACGCACCCTCATGGAAACACCCTACTCACCCTCAAACACACTTCCCTTACACACACACACACACTCTCCCACATTTGCAACGCACCCTCACTACATATTCACACACTCAAACCACCACATCCTCAAACCAGCTCCACACCCACACCCTCAATCTACCAATCTTCCAGCACGTGTACTCTCTCAACACATCCATCCACAAATACACAGTCAAACACCCTCACCCACAAAGATACACCCTCACAGATACCCACACATCTATTCATTCAGGCCCAGAACACTCCCTATTCCCCATGCCTTTTACCCTGCCCCCCAAGCAAACTATAAGTTACAAAACAGTAAGAATCGTGCTGCTTTTGCGCACCGTTATATCCTCAGCACCTAGCAGAGTATCAAGCATGTATTACACAATAAATATTTGTGGAATGATTAGTAAAAACCCCCACATTATTTACCTTTACCCACAGGATTCCCCCCAACCTGCAGAAGCCCCCAAACACACAGAACTCCCATATGCTAACCTCACATTCCCACAGCCCAACACATACCTTTTCCAAAACACACATACCCTAATACAGGTCTACCGATACCACAATATATATAACTATCCTCCATAATATACATTCCCACAGCCCAACACATACCTTTTCCAAAACACACATACCCTAATACAGACCTACCGATACCACAATATATATACCTATCCTCCATAATACACATCCCACAGCCCAACATGCACATGCCTCCAACACATATCAACATTCAAAATCCATCAATGCTTAACACACATCAACATAAAACACACACCAACACACATATCTACGTGTCAACTACAAATCCAACATAATACTCATACTACTTACAGCAGTTACATGATTTCTGTTCTCACCAAACCAAACTCAAAACATACAAAGTTCCGACACACTTATACACACATACAACCTAACACAGTCTCACAGTGGAGCCAGCACCCCACCTCCCAGAAGCAGCACAACCTGTCCAGCAGCCCGGCTCTGGGCTCTGGGCTCCATGGAAGCACATTCATCTCAGCCCCTCCCTTCGGAGCCTACCTCTCAAGAGTAGGCTGGAGGCACTGAGGCAGGCAGTTCCCGGCAGGAGCACGGGGACAATGAACCCCAGGCCCTTGAACGTCAGTGCTACTCCTGAACTTCTTGGGCACCCCAGCCACACAGGAGGTGCTGGGCACAGTGACCACCCCCTCCCTTCCCGACCCCCACCAGGCCAGCCCACTGCCTCCCTTCGGGGTCAGCCTCTCCCTGGTCTTTGTAGAAGACTGAGCTAGCTGAGGCAAAGGGGCACTAAAGGAGGATGTTGGGTTGTCAACTTCCACGGAAACAGATGAAGAAACTCTATTCAACTGAACAGAAAAAAAATTTGTCAACAGAAAGCTAAAAATAGGCTTAAATTGAATTTCAACATAAGAGAAAGAGAAAGAGAGAGAACAGAACGTGAATGAATAAAACTAAAACACACCTGTGCCAGGAGTTGCATAAATGAATCAACAATATCAGGATGATCCCTGGGCCCTAAAATATAATAAAGATGGAACTTAAGAAAAAATTATACAAACAGCAACTCAACCTCATATAGTTATGTGGGACTGAGAGCCTGCAGGGAGACAGCGTGGGGGCACATGAGCAGCAGGAAGCAAGATAAAGAAACAAAACATACAAAAACCATGAACTGGGAGAAGCCCAACAGAAAGAGACGGCAAAGTGAAGGACGGGCCTGCCCCAGTTCCCTCCCAAGGGGCCTTCCACCTACTCCCCGCTCCTCTAGGTCAGTCCCCCAAGTTGTCCTGTGGTGCTGGAGCAATGCTGGACTCCACAGAGCTGAAGAAACAGCCCCTGAATTCTTGCTTCGGCTTCTGGCAGTTTGGGGTGGCCCTAAGCTGCTTCCCCATCACTAGCCATCCGACAGGAGGGCAGAGCTGGTTGGTTCTTGGTACCTCCTTTGGAGGCTGAAATGGCCAGGGAACAGAACCTGAGTGGGTACCCCCTCACTTCAATGGCCTTAGTGCTCTTGGTCTGGCCATGGAAGGAAACCTACTGGGTCCACTTAAACCAGAGGGCGCCTTCTTGGGGAGGGCAGTGCCCAATATGCAGTGGGGATGGCCAGGCAACCCATTGGCAGGGCCTAGGGAAGGAGACTGCCTCTTGAGGCCAAAAAATGAAAGTCCCACCCGGCAAAGCCCCTCCACATGGACAAGGCCTCAGCAGAGAGCCAGGCTCAGGCTGAGGACCAGCTCCCACCACCAGCCCACATGACGAAGGGAACCCAGTTGACATGTCGCCCCATGGTGCAGTGGAGGGCAGAGCCTGAGGAAGGGAGGGCAAAACTGGGACAGCATACAGGTGAGGGGACCATCCTGTCCAGCAAGACAACCAACAAGCCCAACAAATAGGATGCTGGACACTATTCTGCCTCCAGTTCTGACAACTGTGGCAAGGACACGGCATGCGCCTGAAGCTCCTGCCCAGGCCACTCCACTCTCAGTTGCAGACACTGCAGGAACACCTGCCTGAGACACCACTAAGGAGCTGTGTGATCTTGCGCAAGCCACAAACACTTGGTTTCCCCACTGTAAAACAGGTAATAATCTCTTCCTTGTTTTCTTCTCCAGGCCACTGATAAAGCCCGCCTCTTTCACATCTGAACCCCGAGTTGCTCAAGTCCTGGAAAGTGAGGCCTGATGGGCCCCATGCATGGGTCACACTGCAGACAATAGGTTTGATATTCAACAGTCGCCCTGCTGGCTTGGGCCAGACAGTGAAGGAGAAAGATTCTGCGGTCAGGGAGCCCGCACCCTCCCTTCTTAACAGTGTCTGGGACCTGCTCCACGCCGGCCTCACTCTGGACACTGGGGATGCAGAGAGAGGAGACCTAGCCTTGTCCTTCAGGGGCTTAGCTTAGGGAGAGGGAGAGTGACAGACGTGAAGGCTGATTATTGAGTGTAACTGGCGCTGTATCAACCGTGTATACATGATGCAGTTCCAGCAGGAAGTTAGATTCAGAGAAGCTTCTGAGGAATGATGCATGGGTAAGGTGTGAAGGAATGAGAGCTCACCCAGTGAAGGGCTTAGGGTACTCCTGAAAGGGAGCAAGGCACAGGGATCAAATGGGACATGATAAGGGAAGAGTCAGGGTGGCTGGACAGCTGGAGGCATGGGGACACTGGCAGGAGAGGACGGTGAGAGGTATGCAGGCGCTACACTGTGTGGGTAGGAATGGGATGAGGGCAATTGGGAGCAATGAAAGGGTTTTAAGCCAGGGAGGGAAAATACTCAGATTTGTGTTTTATAAAGAACATTACAGCCCTAACCATTTGCTCAATGGATAGAGCGTCGGCCTGTGGACTGAAGGGTCCCAGGTTCGATTCCGGTCAAGGGCATGTACCTTGGTTGCGGACACATCCCCAGTCGGGAGTGTGCAAGAGGCAGCTGATCGATGTTTCTCTCTCATCGATGTTTCTGACTCTCTATCCCTCTCCCTTCCTCTCTGTAAAAAATCAATAAAATATATTAAAAAAAAAAAAGAACATTACAGCTGCAGGGTGCAGAATAAATTGGAGAGGAGGGCAGATGCCAGGAAAACCAGTCAGAAAATTGTTGAGGTAATCCGGACACCCTATACGACTTTGGACATGGAGGGTGGGGAGCAGGGGACAGACTGTGGGATAATCAGGAGGCAGGACCACCAAGACTTGTCTCCAGCTAGATAGGAGGAGTGAAAGGAGTAGAGTTGAGGATACCCACATCTGGCCTTCTGGCTCAGCTCTCTCCACACTTTGGACCTACCCAGAGCCCACCACAGCAGAGGACAGTGTCATGTGACCAGACACCAAGGACACAAGCAGAGAGCACTCTGGCTCCAGCTGAGACCCTTGGTGAGCCTCAATCCTGCAACCACGAGTCCAGGCACGATTCATGAGGCTGGTGGAGAGCAGTGAGTTTCATTTCCAGGTTAGAAGCCTGATTAGACAGCAGGGGAAGCTTGGAGCTCCCTTTTGCCAATTCTCTCAGGCTAAGGGCCAGTGAATGGGGACAAGGGGTGGGACCACAGCCATAGGCTTTTGGCCTGGAAGGGAATAAACTTTATGTGTAAAAGCCCCAAGCCAAAGGCCCAAAAGATGCTACTTAATGCCCACAATAATCCTATCAAATATAAGAAATCTCCATTTCACAGATATGGAAACAAAGGCTCTACAAAGGTAAGTGACTTGCCCAAGGTCACACAACTAGTTGGTGGTGATGAGCTTAGAATCTAGGTGTGCCTGATTTCAAAGCCCATGCTCTTTCTACTTTTCATTATATCCCAAAGAAAAGGAGCCAGCCTGGTACCCAAGCCCCTCAGAGCTTCTGGCCCCATCTTTCCCATCATCCAGACTGGCCCTCAGCCCAGCAGGCCAGTAGAAGACATCATTCACTCTCTTATCCACTTCAATCTAAGGTGTCAACTATTTGCAAGGTTGACAATTATGCTGTGCTCAATCCCATAATTTTCCCATCAAGTCCCATGTGCAACTCAGGGGACAGAGGAGAACATAGTGGGCAGCTTTGGCTCCCCAGTCAGGGAAGCAGAGGCAGTGGCAGTGGCGGCAGCAGCAGAGACCTTGGTCAGGACCTACCTTGCTGGAAGAGAGTGAGTGTGACGGAGGTGACGAGCAGGAAGAGGGCCTCGATTGGGGGAAAGTGGGCAGGCTCGTGGGCAAATATGTGGACCAGCTATAACAAAGCAAGAAATGCTGGTCAGCTGAGGCCCTGCAGCCCTGGAATGCAGGTGAGGACCTCTGGCAGGGCAATCATCAACCCACTCCACCCACCTACCCCATCCTGGTCAGACAGATCTCTAATTAGGATGAAATCCAGAAGACTGTTATCCTGATCAGAAGGCCCACCTGTCGAGTGAGGTCAAGAGCAGAGGCCTGGGGGATGGTGCTGTACATCCGACCCAGCATCTCACACAGCTGTGGCACCATGGGGGCAAAGTCATCCAATAGTGTCTTAACAGACTTCTCGAAAATAGCGCACACCGCCTTGGGAGGAAGCAAAGGGGCCCATGAAAGAGAAAAAAATATTGTATTATAATCATCAAATTTGCTAAGACACTAGATCTTAATTATGCTAACTACTAAAAAGAAATGCTAATTATGTGACACAATAGAGGAGCTAATTATGGCTATAATGGCAATTTTATCATGTTACAATATAGAAATGTATCAAATTAATATGTTGTAGACCTTAAATTTACACATTGTTATATGCCATATATATTTCAATTGGAAAAAAAAAAAGAAAAAGAAAAGGGGCCCTGGTCAGCAAGTCACAACAGGCTGGAACAGAATGGAGGCCTGGCACAGAGGAGGCCTGGAAGGGGCCCTTACCTATGAGCCTTGCCTGGCTCTGCGAACCAAGGAAGGTAAGGAAGTCTCCCCCTCACCCTGAAAGGCAGGAGGCAAAAAGGCCCTTTTCAGAGGGGCACAGATGGAACTTTGTAACTCTTCCTACTCACATCTCCACTATTTCCTCTCAGGGAGCAGCAACAGCAACAAAATCCTGAGTTAAAAAGAGACCAAAGGCAGGTCTCTGATGCGAAAGTGGACCCCTGACTGTCACTCAGCCACGTCATAGTCCTTTGGTTGAGCATTTCTTGTGATACTGGGAAGTTCTGAATGCCTTCCCAGAGGATTCCATGTATCTATGGAAAAGGATTTGCCTCCTTTATTTCCTCAAGACCATCGCAGGCTTAAGTGGGGCAGCAATACCTTCCTCCTGCTCCACCTCTGAGAAAAGTCACCATGGGGCAGAGAGCAAGGGTTGGGGCTCACCTCCACCACCTGGGCATCATTCAGCCATTTGCTCAGCACCTTCTGGATAAGCTGGAAGACCTGCTGCAGCACCACTACCACCTGCAGACACAGGAAGAAGATGCCCCCACAACCACTGTCACCCACTGGAGAAGGACCTGGTAGTAGGAAGTAGGCCAGGAGTTCAAATTCAAACCTATTACCCCAGACTGCGTATTGAAGACTCAATGCATGGGACCCTGGCAGAAGGAGTGTTTGCTCAATGCCCTATGAATGAAAAAGGATATTTGAGTACTAGGGATCCTCTTAGAAGAAGCCTCAAATTGTAAAGCAGGGATATTATGAGTGCTTTATAAGATTACTAAATTGTAAGGGGTATCGAGTGGGTGGAGGTGAGGAAGGCATACAGGGAATAAATGGTGATGGGACAAAAAAAAAAGAGGAAAGAGGAAAAAAAAGATTACTAAAACTTTGCAACTTCCTCTCTATTTCTGCTCAGTAAAACTCTTAGTGCCAAAAGCCCACAGGCTTGCCCCAGATAGGCTTAGAGTAGACAGCCCAAGGGATGCATAATACAGGCAGCTTATGCAGGAGCAGAGAGCAGAATGAGGTCCTGGGAGGTGAGGGAAGGCAGGATGATGACTACCATAGAAGGGGCTCTGTGGCAGAGATTTAATCTGGAGCCAAAGGGTAACTGAAACTAGGGTGGGGAGTTGAGCAGAGGGGCCAGGACACTGTGGCTCCCTTCTCTTAAGGAGACACACTAAAGGGGGTACAGGGAACAATGATCAAAGCAGTCCCTCACATTTGTACAAAACTTCACAGTATGCAGAGTACTTTCACTCAAGACCACATCTGCTACCCAACAGTTCTATGAGATGAGCAAGCCAATATTCTGATGTTCACAGTTTTGAGTGAGAAGCTAAGGCTTGCCCCAGATCAAATAGCTTATAGTGGTCACCCAACACCCTGTGCCTGCTCGAGCTTACCACAGCATTTATCACACTGCTTTGTGACAATCTGTTTAATGTATTTCCTCTAGATTGGGAGCAACTCGAAGGTAAAAACTATTACTTGCAGAGCATGTACCGTAAGCATCCTTGGTGCCCACAGGGAACAGTGAATGCTGAAGTAGAAAGGCCCTGGAATTAGGGGTTAAACAGGGGCCCATAATTATTACATCACTTAGGGGTTGAAAGATAATGTCAGTGTCCCTTATGGGGTGGGGGAACCACAATGACATCATCCTAGTTGGGCTGGGGACAAAGACACCACCCACAGGGTGAGATAATGACATCACTCCCCAGAGAGAGGGAGGCAATGATAAGCTCGTTCACAAGACCAAATGCATCATGCCACAAGGGACAATGACAATATTACCCACAGAATTGGAGGTGACAATGACATTCCCACAGGGTTGGGAGGTGGGGGCAATGGCAATGACAACATCACCCACGGGGTTGGGTCCCTGTGGCACTGGCAGCTTCCGGAGCTCAGAGCCTTCATGATCATCCTCATGATGACTGACATCCAGCGTGGTGAAGAGGTTGGAGAGAAGCCCCAAGATGTGGACAATGGCCAGCTTGTTGGAGGGATTAGGCTGTGGGGAGAAGAGAACCAAGTTCTGGATCTTCCAGTCCCAGCTTGGCCCCCTGGCCCAGCCCTGACTGCCACCTCCAACCCTATCCCTCAGCAGCATAGTCTACACAAAGGGTAGCCCCAGAATCCCACCCCTGCTCCTCCCTGGCCACATACACACACACCAGCTCTCACTCACTATCTCCTCTGCCAGCTTCTCCAGCTGCTGGATATAGGGCGAGATGAGTGAGTGCAGGTTCTTAAGGATCTCCTCCACCTGCAGGGCTGACAGCAGGAAGCCCAATGCCTGCATCAGCCACATGCACTGACTTGTCTGTGGGACAGAATATGGAGGGTCAGTCCTGGACACATCTGGTTGTGGATGGGAGAATGACCCAACTGGAAAGCTTCCAAGAACAGAGAGTAAAGAACAAGGCAGAAGATAGGATTTCTGTGGGTTCCTGCAATATTCCCAGGGAGCCCCCTAGAAACTTTTGAGCTCACCTTGTGGATCTGTTTCATTAGCACATCCTAGGGATAAAAAGAAGAAATACTGTATCAGAGCAGTGCAGAGTGTGCCTGAGGCCCAGTTCCTCCCAGGGCCCCTGCATACCTGGGAGACTGCCACGATGTTGGCAGCATAGGGTGGCAGGTCATACTTGCATTCTCGGCAGATCTTTTTGAGGGTGGACACAGAAGAGACAGAGAGCTCAGGATTGCCTAGGGCATGCAGTACAAGGGGAAGAACGCTGTTGATCATGACGGGGTGGTCGGCCAGCCATTCAGACAGAGCTCCTGGAGGAAGAAGGGAGAGAGAGAGGAGAGGATAGTTGAGGCAGACCATGTCCCTGTGAGGCAGGCAGAGCTGCCGGGCAGGGTCAAGTTGCAGCCCCAGTACAGAGCACTGTTCATTCAGAGGACTGAATGGGCAAATATGCATGCACATGATCAAACATGATCCTTAAAGCTGAGAAGCAGGACTAGCCTCACTGAATTGCAGGTCAGTACACTCACTAGGAAGGACCCTTAGATGTGCCAAGACAGTTAGTTGGTTGCAACACCAACTGTGTGTGTGGCCATGTGTATCTCTCATTTTGGATGGGACCCAGGAGGCTGGCTGTAGCTGGGGATGGGTGCCTATGGCTCTAGACCAGGGGTGGGCAAACTTTTTGACTCGAGAGCAACAATGGGTTCTTAAACTGGACCGGAGGGCCGGAACAAAAGCATGGATGGAGTGTTTGTGTGAACTAACATAAACTCAAAGTAAACATCATTACATAAAAGGGTACGGTCTTTTTTTTCAATAGTTTTATTCATTTCAAATGGGCCGGATCCGGCCTGCGGGCCGTAGTTTGGCCACGGCTGCTCTAGAATGTGCTCATGGGTGTGTACCAGGTCTCACCAATGGTGAACATGACGGTATCCGCCAGCTGCACGTTGCTGATGCTGATCCGTGGGATGAGGCCAATGAGCCCAGGCACCACATCAGAATAGTTGACATCAATGGTCTCTGCGATGGATTGGAAGCCATAGAGCAGGGCTTCTGTGTGCTGGGGAAAGAGGGTGCCACTGGCTTGGCCGAAGAGCAGGGTGTGACAGATCTGGGAGGGCTGAGGGAATCAGGCTTGAGGGGTACCTGCCAGGAGTAGGGCTCCTCTGAGCTGGTGAGCAAACGGCCCAGCTTGTCATAGAGGTTGCTGAGCAGCTCGGCCCCCAGCATTTCATAAACATACATGAGCGTGTCTGAGATGTCCACCCTGAGAAGCAGATGAAGACCTTGTACACAGCCTGGATCTTGCCCCCAAGCCCAGGAACCCACCCTGGTAACCTCACAACCATGTAAAAGTACCTAGAAAATAGAGAAAGGAGCCCCAGGATTCAGGAAGCCTGTGCCTGGGCCCCTCCCCTCGTGGCCTTCATTATATCAGGACTCCACTTAGAGCTAGGATTGACCTGCTACCATCACCTGTAAATTCGGAACTGCTCCTTCTCATCTGAGGACCAGAATCCATATTCCTCATCAGGAGGGAACTGGGCCTTGTGCAGAAGCACATCCACCAGCTGGAAGTAGACTGGCCTGTACACTTGCTGGTACACAGCCTGCTTCTCTGCCTCAAAGGACAGAATGTCATCCTGAGAGCCAGGGGAGAGTATTAGCCACCTCACCAGCAGCCACAGAAGCCCATTAGCCACCTTCTTCCATCGTGGCCCCCTCCTACTGGAGGTCACATAGACACACCTGCAGTGTATACCAGAAGGTGAGTGTCAGGGAGCTGGTGGTCTCATTGACAGGATAGTGGCCAGGGATACCCGTGCAGAACATGATCATGTTGACCAGGGCCAGGAAGCTCTGCCAGTGTTCCACTTGGTCAAGCAAGGCCCTTGGAGGAAGGAGATATAGAAGGTCACTCAAGAAGGCGCCATAACCTCCCCTCCTTACAGTGCCCTGCTATCCCACCCCAGCTGCTCCACTCCTCACCGAGAGTGGTTCTCGCCAAGGGCCACAGCAATGCGACAGATGCCATGGGAGGTCTCCATGTCCCCATTCTGCACGGCCTGTCGCAGTTGCTCCTGCAGTCCCAGCACCAGTGGGATGAGTTTCAGGAGTGTGTTCACATACCTGGAGGCATGCGGGGAGGAGACGCATCAGAGCTGTCTGCCCATCCCTCACCAGATTTGAAAGAAAGGTACATTCGCCCAGTTTTCCATTAAAGTCCCCCTCCTCACATCAAATCCAAAGCAAAAGAGAGATCAGGGCCTACATGGCAGCTGCCCATGTTGGGAAGAAGCTTAGGTCAGAGACCTCCAGGAAAACTCTGGAAAGGAAGTATAAGATCAGTATTATGGGTTGAATTGTATCTTCCTATTAGAATTGATGCTGGAATGCATTAAGACGTTGGGGGAGATTGGATAAGTCTTATCCTCTAGTTACTAGTACCTCAGAATGTAATCTTATTTGGAAATAGGGTCAATGCAGACAAGGTCACAGAGTAGGGGGCTCCTAATACGACTGGTGTCCTTATAAGAAGACATCCACGTGAAGACTGAGGCCTCCAGGGAGAATGACATGTGATAACAAAGGCAGAGATGGGAGTTACACAGCTCCTGCCAAGGAACACCAAAGGTTGCCAGCAAACCACCAGAAGCTAGGAGGAGGCAAGGAAGGAATCTCCTATAGGTTTCAGAGGGAGCTGATACCTTGATTTCAGACCTCTAGCCTCTACAAGCGTGAGACAGTAAATTTCTGTTGTTTACCCAGTGTGTGGTACTTTATGACAGTAGGTCTAGGAAACGAACACAGATACTGTTCGGGGAGAATGAACAGGATGGGAGATAGAAGAGTTAACAGGAACCATATTAAAGACTTTAAAAGGCAGCAATAGCTCTACGAGCATCAATCCTCACCTTCCACTTCACCCACTACCAAACCCCAATTCCTATGTAATCTGGTAGCAGTAAGAAGGGAAGGGAAAGCAGATGATGAACTGAGAGAGCTAGGGCAAAATGAATAGGACTTGATGATTAACTGGGTGTGAAGATGGGAAAGATTTAGGGAAAACCCTCAGGTTACTGACTAAACAACCAGGTGGCTAGTAGAACTATAGTCCTGGAGGGGTGGGTGGAGAGGGACAGTACCAAATTTAATGGGAGGCTGAGGGCGGTAAATTCAGTGTTAGGCATGTTGAATCAGAGGTACCTATTGAGATATGCAGGTAGAAGTGTCCAGAGAGTTGGTATAAAAACATGAAACTCAACAGAGAGGTTAGAGCAAGAGACATAGATGTTGGAGTCATCAGAGAAGAGCTGGTAATTGGAGTTATAGGAGTAGATGAGAACTGCTCAGGAAGAAAGTGTTGAATGAGAGAAGACGTCCAGAGAAGCACAATGACCCCTAAAGGAGGGGCAGAGGAAGCACAGTACACAAAAGAGACTGAGAGAAGCTAGCTCCCTCCCACTGGTCTCCTCCCCAGTAGCCTGCTCTGTGGAGACAAGATTAAACAGAGGAAGTGAGTGACACTCTCATCAGGGAATCAGATGCTTGGGACTCCTCTGCTGTCAATCATGCCATCACCATAGCAATCTATGGAGAGGAGGTAGGGAGAAACTGCGTGCCCAGGAGTTCAACATGGACTTGCCCCAAGCAGGTTGTTAGGTAAGTAACCTAATAATCTTAGGGGTAAAATGTGGGCAGAGGCAACCAGTCCAATATGTTGGTCTTCTCCACACCCCCGTTTTGGTGAGATAAGACATCCATACCAGGATATCTCAGACCAGAGACAGCCCCAGAGGGCGCTGCCTAGAGACAGCTGGGATAGCTTGTCTCATGACCCTGACACAGGCTGTACCACCAGACAATGGGCACCTTCAGGCCAGATCTGGCACAAAGAGCAGGGGCAGGGCCAAGGACAAGATCCTCAGAGTTCCCAGCTGCTGAGATGGGGGCAGGAGATAGTGCCTGCCCCCTAGCACTCCCACTGCATTCCAAAGCTGCTCACACCTGCCAAAATTCTTGTATACAATAGGTCCTCAATGAATTTTCTTAATTTCTCTTATCTGAGTTTTATAATAAGATAAATCAAGGACAATATAGCCCAGAAGGACTCAGAGTATTACTCAAGGTCATATAGCAAGTTAGAGATAGGTTCCAGGCTGAGAAAGACCCTTATACTGCTGTAGGTCTGCATCTCTTTCAGGGTCCAACCTGAATTTCCCCAAAGGATCTATACTGATCTCAGCCCATATCTCAAGTCCTTACTGATGGGGGCTTCCAAGAGCCCAATTCACCTTCTCTCCTCCCCCAGTCACCAATGAAAAGCTTTTCCAGAATTAAAAACATATTGGGGCGGGGGGGCATTTCAAAGGAGAGTCAGGCAAGCAGCGGCAGTTGTGGAGGAGAGGGAAAAGGGTGGCAAGTACAAGCGTAGTCAAGGGGAGGGCTGATGTCCGGAAACCTGGGTGAGGCGGTGGCTGGCTGACCCAGAAGTCAAAACCACTGAAGGTGACTTTCTCAAGCCAAAGCTAAGAAACTAAGACCACAACAGCAAGGTCCAAACTCGAACTCCAAGCTGGGTGCAGCCCACCCACTGGGGAAACTCCTGCATAGATTTCTTATCCCTGGGCACCTGTGCCTGAGACTTGTGAGTAGACAGGAAAGCACACCCAAAGCCCCTAAAGTTTGGGGAGGGAGATCAGAGAGGATGTCTTTAGTGCCATGGCTGAGACTGGGTTCAAGTGGGCTGACTGCAGTTCGTTAGCTGGAGCTGCTGGGGCAGGGCTGCTGGGACTCCTTAGCTGCCACTCACACTGAGCTCAGCCCAGACCTGCAATTACAGATCCAGGAGCAGAACTGAAAAGGGGAAGAGTTGCTAAGCAACAAAGGGAACTGCAGCCAATAGGCACTTAGGAGGCTGTGTGCTTTCTCACTGGCTTCTTGCTTGCTCATTGGTTCATAGAATAAGAGGCATCAATTACCTGCCAAAGCCCTAGAGACTGGCTGGGCGGGTAAACCTGGGTGTATCCAAGGACATCCCACATCACCCAGGCACTGGCCCTGGCCAATTCCCCTGACCCAACTGTCTGAGCCCAGCCAGCACTTGAGCTCTGGCTGCCACGGAAGGCCTTGACCTGAGCCTTGCTACCCACCTTAAGTTGAAAACGTGGGAAACCAGGGGAAAGGCATCATAGTAACTGCTCATGCAACAATGATACTAAATACTAGCAAATGCGGTTTCTGGAGTACACAGGAACCATGCTAGACCTTTCACAGACCTCCTCTTATTTAATCCTCATAACAAAATATTCTTTACAGAATACCAGGGACAGGCCCTGTGTACATTATTCTAGTTAAATCACTAAAACTCTGTGAGGTCAGTATGATCACATGCATTTTACTAATGAAGAAAGAGGTTTCCCCAAGGTCTCAGATCTAGTAGATGGACCCTCTGGGATTCAAGCTCAGATGTGATGAAATGCCAAGGCGAGTGCCATTAACCACTCCCCTATGCTGTCTTGTTCAGTGTTATTTCCCCCTCCGATTCTGCCAGGGGTTCCCAAAGTCCCATTTCTGAAATGTTAGTGTCAGGCCTCCAGTCTTCCCCCGGCCAATTCACCTTATTCCAAAAATCTCATCATGCCATTTTCTCTGCTTAAAATCCTTTCATATTTTTACATCATCCTCAGGATGGAAACTGAAATCTTAAACTGACAAGATTAAGGCTGATAAGGTCCTACAGGATCTGGGCCCAGATCTCCTAATAACTGGCCCTTAAACCCTGCTGTCTAATCATACCTTTCATCTGTCTGAAATGTCCTCGCCATATCCATCACCTCCATCTGACTAACTCTTACATAGCCTTCAAAGAATAGCTCAGTTGTCACCTTTTCTGGGCAGCCCTTCACAACCCACAGACTTGGTTCTTACAGCCCCTCTGCTCTCTCCATTAGAGTATTCATCACGTTGACTATACTTGCCCATTCATGTATCTACTAGGTTTTGAGCTCCTGATTTGCAAAAATCAACTCATTTATCTTTATGCTCCTAGTCCTCACTACAGGGCCCAATACACAAACAGGTGCTCAACAAATGTTTGCTGAACACCTTACTACTCTCATTTTCTTCGGAGTCCTTGAATGTGCATGGTGTGTCTGACACAGGTCTTTGCACCTGCTGTTGTTTCTGAAGCTTGTAACATTCCCTACTCCCCCAACCTCTTCCACCCCTTGTCACTTTGGCAGCTCCTACTTTTCATCTGTTCAAAAAATATTGAATGCTACCAAGTGCTGCAGGCACAATATGACCAAATAAAATGACAGAGTGCCTTCCTCACAGAGCTGAGAGACTAATGGGGAGACACACATTAATTTATAATGAAACCATGTTATGGACTAAGAAGGAAAAACACCGGGAGCTCTGAGATAAAATAATAGAAAACACCAAACTTAGTCTTAAAAATCATGAAGAACGTGAAGTTTAAACTGAGACAGAAGTGATGTGTCAAGTACACGTGATGGTTCAGAGCCTGGAAGGAGCATGGGACATTCAAGGAATTGAAAGGACTGTGAGAGTGAAGAAAGCAAGGAGATTGGCATGAGATGAGGCTAGAGATGTCATATTGTGCAGCATCTCTGTGAATCAAATTAAGGATCCTGAACTTTACCCTATGAGCAGTAAGAAGCCACAGAAGGGTTCTGAGCAGAAAGGAAATACTGCATACTCATTTTCAAAAGATCACTCTGGCTGCTGGGTGGACAATGAAGGAAGGAAACAAGAGTAAAAACCAGGGGATTAGCGAGAAAGCTCTACAATAACCTGGGGAGAGGTAATGACAGCTTGAACTAGAGTGGTGGCAGTAGAAATGGAAAAAATAGATTTGTAATACGGTCAGGGGCAGAACAGCCAGAACTTGGCTGAGAGAAAAAAGAGTCAACTATTTTAACTGAATAATTCATTGGATGGTTAGTTGTCTAGTGTCTGTCTGTCTCCCTCTCTGAACCATGGGACAGGAACCATGTCTCGACTGGTTCCTTGCTGTATCTCCAGCACAGGACCATGCATGCAGTAGGCACTCAAACAGTGTTTACTGAACAGATGGATGGATAGATGCATGGATGGCCAAGCAGACTGCCCCACACTGGGAAGGTGGGGACCAGCTCACCTCTGGGCATCAGGCTGTGAGATGGCATTGACAATGGCCTCCACACTGCTGTCAAAGAGCTCCGAGTCCTGCAGAGCAGCGAAGGCGGCCTGAATGAGAGCCTCACAGTCCTGCAACGGCACCTCCAGCTGCACCCAGCTGGAAAAGCACTTGAGTACCTTCTGACGCACACAGCTGGGTGAGCTGGGCTGCTGCAGCAGCTGCTCCAGCAATGGGAAGACAGCCCCACACTCCACGGCCAGGCTGGCCCGCACCAGGCCTTTGCGATACTGGGGCAGGCGGCTGGTCTGAAATTCCTCAGGCAGCACTGTCAGCAGCTCCAGCAGAGCCAGGCAGCGACCCTGGCCATCCACCGGTGAGTCCTCAGCCTGGAAGAGTCGTACCATATCTGCCACAGCACATGGCCAAGCGTCAGGCATCATGCTGAGAGCTAACGAGGCCAGCGCCACACACAGCCGAGTCAGCACAATCTTGGAACCACTGGCGAAGCGAGTGATCTGAGTGAAGAGCTGCGCCTTTAGACTTTCATATTGGTCAGTGGGGATGTCACTCCAGTAGCGAGAGATCTTGATGTGCAGGGCACTGGCCCCAAAGTACTGGATCTCAGGCACCTTGTCAGGCTGTAGTAACTGCCAGCTGAAGTGCCAGGCCTGTGGGGAGACCTGGGCCTGCATCAGCCACTTCTGAGCCAGGTTCTTGTTCTCAATGTTGGGGTCGTAGTAGAGCTGGTGCAGCGCCTGCGGGACAGCACAGGATTGAGCAGGTGCTGGCCACTCTGGATCCTGCCAGAGCCCAGAAAACAGGGTTTGATTTGGTCCCGCAATACCGCTCTCTCTTTCTGATTTGGGGGGGCTGAGCAGAAAGGGAGAGCTCAGGGCTCTGCAGTTTCCTGGGCCCAGGATCCTGCCGATATTTTGAGAACCTGAATTTTCTTCATGCTCTACTATAACCTCTTCTCCTTATAGCAAAACGTTATGGATTCAAAGAGTGAACCTCCACAGGATAGCGCGCTCACACACACACACACACACACACACACACACACACAAAGGGGAGGCTGAGCTCATCAAAGGGGAGGCATGTGAGGTAAAGGGCAAGGCCCAGGTGGAAGGAATGGCTCCACAGGGATGAAGCTAAGCCTGAGAAGAACATGAAACAGCCTGAGGGGCCCTGACCCTCCCAGGCACAGCTGTTCCAATCAACTCCAAAAGCTCCATTTAGCTCCCCCAGGATCATCCCTAGGTCACTCCAGATGCTGGCACCACAGCCAGTGTGAAATCTGAGAAGGACTAAGACTTTGCCAGGCAGCCCTTGTGCAGAAACAAAGTGGAGAAGGGGATGAGAAAAGCCCTCATAGAGCGCCTGGAAGAGCCACAGAACTGGTCCAGAGAAGTCTTAGCCTGCTGCCTTGGCAAGTGCCCAGCCTGGAATTCTCAACTAGCTGAATCCCCAGGGTCCCCATTCCATTGGGACTTCACACAGCAAGAAAATAGAGGTTTATCTCCCTGGTAGCACACGGAACAGTGCAGCACCATGCCAACACTGCCCAGCCCCATGGGGTGGAAGAGTGAGACCAGGCCTCAGGCGGCCTCAGCAGTCTCCATCCAAGTAGGCTTAGCCCTATCTGTCCCTCTGACCACCAGTTATAGCCACCGTTGCTGTTTGGCTGCTCCAGGAGGCAGAGAACAGAAGCCGAAGGGATGCATCCTCACCATTGGGTATGGCAACAGGGCTCCAGAGTAACAAATGAGCATCTGCAGCTATTCCTCATTTCTCATCAAGGCAGCCCTACCTCCCCATTAATCCTGGGGGATGGAGGAGGTCATTCTGCATTCCAGGCCTCTGTGGGCGAACCCAGAAGAGAACCAGAGAAGCAGTGTCCAAAAGAGATGGACTGGGCAGTCTGGGAGGGCGCTGGCAGGAAGCTCGATGGGCAGGTGGGTAGAAAAGAACCCCGAGGCTGCCAGCAGAACCAGGCCCCTGGGACCCAGCGCAAAACAAAGGGGGCCAGCCTTCGTCCAATCAAGGAAGGACCCTTCTCCAAGAGAGACTGAGAACATAACCCAGACTGTTTTAGTCCCCGGTTATTTTCTGAGCCCCTGGCTCAACAAAGAGGGTCCAGGACGGCTCAGCATCGGCATGGTTCCTGGGGACTGAGCCGCAGGTCTCCTGGGTTCCTGGGTTCCCACTGCACTGGAGCTGGAGAAGAGCCAACCTGGCTGCAGGTCTAAGCCAACAGACCCCCCCGAGTATGTCTCCACAGAGGACCCATGTCTGAGGAAAGCCACATACAGCCCCTTACGACACTGTAACACTGCTGTCCTGCCTGCCCGGAGACAGCAAATGCCAGCTGTCCTGGGGGCACCAGCCCAGCGGGCACCCAGCCCAGGCCTAGGCTCTGGCCTTTGCGTCAGTGCCCAGAACTTGTGCTCTGTCACCGGAGTGCCCACCCCGGGGCCCTCATACCTTCTCCACGTTCTCCACAGTGAAGTCCAAGGCTGGTGCTGCTCCAGCCCCTGCAGCCCCCGGCTGCTCCTCCCGCCGGTCCATCTCTGCTCCTCCCCAGCAGGGAGGGGGACCCTGACCTGACTCCTGCCCCAGCCCCTTGGCTGCCGACCCCCTGGCTAGACCCCGGCTTGAGGGCCCAGGGAGTGGTGTGGTGACAGGGGACCCAGGGTGGGCATGGCTGCCGAAGCCTCCCCACCTCGATTGGGGATGGGGGCCTGGCCAGAAACCAAAAGGGGTGGTCTTAGGAGATCTACAGAGCGGGGTGCCGAGGGGGAGCCCTCAGGGAGGAGTTCTCAGGCGGGGGTCCCAGTGGTAGGTCACGGCTCTGTTTCCAGAATCTACGGGGAGGAAGTCATAGGGGAGGGAGGCCTGTGGGGGAAACCGAGCCCCAGCCCGTGAGAGGTCACAGGGTCGATGGCCTGTACCCACAACACCCGCGTCGGAGTGCGCTCCCGGGTCCTACGAGGAGGTCACTGGGGTGGGAGGTCACGAGAGAGAGCCCTTGGCGGGTTACGGAAGGCGTTCCAACGAAGCGCGGGGGTGCAGCATCGACACTCTGGGGCGAAGAGTCCGTAATGTTGAGGGGTGGTGGCAGAGCCCCTCCGCTGGGCCTGGCCCTCACTCTTCTCACCGCCCGGCTCCGGCCCCGCTA
>NW_006289819.1:3200116-3200374 GCF_000327345.1 Myotis davidii | reverse complement strand
CGCGCCGCTCGAGGCCCCCGCCGAGCCAAGGTCCCGTCGCTACGCACCCTGGGAAATGTAGTCTATACTGCGCCTAGCGGGAGGGCGGCGCCTCGCGGCGGAGGTCGGGAGCACGTGGGCTGGGGCACCCTCCCCCGCGCCTGCCCTGACCCGGCAGGCCCGGCACCGCCCGGCTCGGCCCAGCGGAACTGCGCGGAAACTCATTCCGGGTCTTTGGGCCTGTCCTCGTGCCAGCCCTCGCGCCCCTGCAGGCGACGG
>NW_006289819.1:3190520-3200013 GCF_000327345.1 Myotis davidii | reverse complement strand
AGTCAGACATCCTGGTTTCCATTTCACCTTTGTCCTAGTTTAACGTCAGGTCTCAGATCACATAACACAGCTTCACTGTACACCGCTTCTTACCTGCGGTCCTTAGGAGTGTGTGACTCAAGGGGCGGATGGCTGGAGGTGGGAGCCCAGGTCGGAGGAAAAGGTGTGTGTGTTGGGGGCGAGGCGGGGAGCCGTGTGGAGGATCGGTCGCTCTGGTGCTCCGCTGCGGGTGCACCCGGAGGCCCAGGAACCGGGCCGAGTGGAAGGAAGCGTCAGTACTAGGAGAAGAAAGGAGGCTCGGTGCGCCTCAGGAAGGAGAAGGACGGCTCTCGGAACCACCCAGTGAGCAACCAGGGAACCACATACCATGGACAGTGCTCGGAGAATTTCATAAGGTTCTTGGAAGCAACTTCTATTTACGTGTAATTAGAATAAGACCAGTTCACACCTAAGTGCTACGAACAGTACTTTGCATACCTTACGCATCAGTTCTCAACAACTACAAGGCGGGGAATTTTATGCACCATTTTCAGATGAGGAAACAGGTTGGGGAAAGTGGAGCTCATCTTGGCTCTGGACACTCAGGGTATCAGAGATCACCAATAGATATGCTCAGGGGCAAACCCCAGCAGTCCCTTCTCTTTACCACTTGTCCTTTCTCCTTAAAATAAAATTTTAATTGATTTTATAGAGAGGAGGAGAGAGGGAGAGAGAAGAAATATCGTTGTGAGAGTGAAACATTGATAGGCGGCTTCCTGCACGCCCCCTATCGGGGATAGAGCCAGCAACCCTGGCATGTGCCCTGGCCGGAAATCAAACCAGCAACTTCTTGGTGCACTGCAGGACAGCCAACCAACTGAGCCACACCAGCCAGGGCATCACGTATCCTTTATTAACTCTTGCCAGTTACCCCGGAAGGGGCTAGTGGAGAGGACCTCTATACCTGTGTTCAATGGAGGAAAACAGCATTGGCAATAGCCACCTAGGCCTGAGAAGGCAGAGGAAGGCTTCCCTGAGGAGGAGAAACTTGAATGGGGGAGGGGGTGCTCAATTAGTGGGTTAGCAAAGTCCAGGTGGAATCCAGTCACAACAAATCTTTATCAAGAAAATGTTTAAAGTACAGTTAGTAATTTGTGTTCAGGCTAAGGCATGGGTTCTCAACCTGTGGGTCACAACCTCTTTGGAGGTCGAACGACCCTTTCACAGGGGTCGCCTAAGACCATCAGAAAACACATATATAATTACCTCTTGTTTTTGTGATTAATCACCGTGCTTTAATTATGTTCAATTTGTGACAATGAAATTGGGGGTCACCACAACATGAGGAACTGTATTAAAGGGTCGCAGCATTAGGAAGGTTGAGAACCACCGGTCTAAGGGGATATAGGTGAGGTGAGGAAGAGGGAGGGATGAGTAACAGGTGAGGTTGGAAAGACAAGTTGGGAGCAGTAGGCATTTGAATGAGTTTAGACTTTATCCTAAATGCAATATGAAACAGTCATGGGATTTCAACTGGGCGTTGATGACTGGATTTGCATTTTAGAAAAGTCTGCCTGTAGTATGTAGGATAAATTGAAGGAGGAAAGAGTAGAAGTAGGGGAGATTTGGAAGAAGGAAACAGGAAGGCCAAAATAAAGTAACTGATTCCAGGTCTGTGCCTAGGGCTGTGAAATGCCATGGCTCTGATGCGGACTGGAGATTTCACTGTGCCAGAAGGAGACTGAGGGGGAGGGTTACAGGACTTGGGCCTATGTTCAAAACCCGTCTTTGCCTCTTTCTAGCCCTAGACCTTGACTTCTTCTGAAACTCACTTTAAAAGATTGACAACAAGCCCTGGCTGAGTAGCTTAATTAGTTAGTGGTTCTCAACCTTCTGGCCCTTTAAATAGAGTTCCTCATGTTGTGACCCAACCATAAAATTATTTTCGCTGCTACTTCATAACTGTAATGTTGCTACTGTTATGAATCGTAATGTAAATATCTGATATACAGGATGGTCTTAGGCAACCCCTGTGAAAGGGTTGTTCGACCGCCAAAGGGGTCGCGACCCACAGGTTGAGAACCGCTGATAGAGTGTCATCCCGATACACCAAGGTTATGAATTCAATCCTTGGTCAGGAATCAACCAATGAATGCATAAATAAGTGGAACAACAAATATCTCTCTCTCTCTCTCTCTCTCTCTCTCTCTGGTAAAAATAAAAATGAGAACGGTAATTCCTCTAGTGAAGGAAAAACTGAGATGGTACATGAATAGGGCTGAACCTAAAGGCGACAATTAGGTGAATGTTAGTTTTCTTCCTGCTTCCAATCCAGGACTCTCCTCATCCCTGGGGCTCCCCTGGAGAGAAAAATGCCAATCTCATTAACAACAGCTCCTGAACATGTTTCACAAACACCACCTAGGACAATTGAAAATAGGCCTGGACCCTGACCGGTTTGGCTCAGTGGATAGAGTGTCAGCCTGTGGACTCAAGTGTCCCAGGTTCGATTCCAGTCAAGGGCATGTGCCTTGGTTGCGGGCACATCCCTAGTGGGGGGTGTGCAGGAGGCAGCTGATTGATGTTTCTCTGTCATTGATGTTTCTGACTCTTTATCCCTCTCCCTTCCTCTCTGTGGAAAATGAATAAAATATATTTAAAAAAAGAAAATAGGCCTGGGGATGTTGGAGATACTTTGGGGTGCCAGACCAAAAGGGACATCTAAGATGTGGATACCATTCCAGGATAACTTAGAGCAGCAGTTCTCAACCTGTGGGTCACAACCCCTTTGGGGATCAAACAACCCTTTCACAGGAGTCGCCTAAGACCATCAGAAAACACATATAGAATTACATATTGTTTTTGTGATTAATCACTATGCTTTAATTATGTTCAATTTGTAACAATTGAATTGGGGGGTCACCACAACATGAGAAACTGTATTAAAGGGTCACGGCATTAGGAAGGTTGAGAACCACTGACTTAGAGCCAAGTGGAGAATGACACGGGTTCTTCTAAGGGACAAGAGTAGGATATATAGGAGCCAGAACCTGTGACAACCCTGGGACTCGTCCTCAGATTCAGGAGAGAGCATTCTAAAGCTGTATCTACAACAAATTAACTTCTCAGTTTGAAGTTTTTCAGCCTTCCAAAATAGTGTGAATCTGGTCTGCAAAACCAAAAAAGGAGTGCTTATAGTTAAGCATTCTCAGGGAAGGTTTCCCCGCTTCCACTTAGCACCAAGGTGAAATAAAGGCAATTTTCTCTGTAGTCCCCAGGTTTGAGGGAGAGAGGTTAGGTAGAGGAGTGGCCAATTTATTTCTATTTCATCCTTAAGTGTGGGCATGGCCTTTGGGGCCCCGGCCCTATAGAGAAGTTTCTGGGTAGATGCCATAAGCCCAGGAGCCCTCACAAGCCAAAGCTCAGGTTCACCAGGTAAGAAACATGCCCTCACTGTATTGTCATATTGCATATTAATTAGCACATCAGTAATGTACAGGGAAGGTAGATTAAATATTTTGTATCTAAGAAAAAAAACATGCTCTCCAGGTGAAAGCCAACTACTAAGCTTCCTACTTTCACTTACTATTACTAGAGGCCCGGTGCACGAAATTCCTGCATAGGAGGGGGGGTCCCCTCAGCCCAGCCTGCACCCTCTCCAATCCAGGACCCCTCGGGGGGACATCCGACTGCTGGCTTAGGTCTGATCTCCAGGACATCCCTCTCACAATCCAGGATGGCTGGCTCCTAACTGCTCACCTGCATGCCTGCCTGATTGCCCCTACCTGCCCCCCCTGTTGGCACGGTTGCCCCCAACTGCCCCCCTGCCATTCTGTGTGCCCCCAACTGCCATCACCTGCCAGCCTGGTCGCCCCTCACTGCCCCCCCCTCGCCGGCCTGGTCGCCCCACACAGCCTGCTGTTTAGTCATTACTGTTACTGTGATGGTGTCCTGAACAATTTGCATATTCCTCTATTAGTATAGATTATTAGCCTGAATATTTCTTGTGTTTTCCAGTTCATAGATAAACTTTTTAAATATATATTCTGTCTAATATTTTTAGTTGTTTTCAGCAAGAAGGTTAGCCTGAGTCCCTAGGCCACCATGTTGCAAGAAAACCCAATGGGCAGTTTCAGTCCTTGTGTGACTTGATTTTTCTGCTGCATTTGGCCCTGTTGACCGCTCCTTCCCCCTGTTCTGTTTTTTTTTCTTTTCTACTACTCTGATGCTCTTTTTGGTCTCCTTCCCAGGCTTGCCCCTCTTCCTCTCCCTGTTCCTTAAATGCTGGTTCTCCAGGCTTTGTCCTCTGCGTCTCCTCCTCTTCATCAATATCTCACTACTCCTTTGGCTTTGAGCTGTGATGCCCAGGTCTCTCTTGCCCAGACTTTTCTGAGTTCCCAACCCTCATATCCAGCTGCCACCAGGTTCCTTGCCCTCTGAAGGTGTCCTAGACACCTCAAGTTGAACTCATGACCTCCCCTTCCCACCTTACTCCCATCACATGCTAAAAATACTACAACCCCTAAGTTCCTTACCAACCACCCAAGCGAGAGCCTTGGAAACTCTCCCTTTCATCAAGCCCTCACAACCAGTCCATCACCAAGTCCGGTTTATTGAGTCTCACATCTCTTCTGTCCTTCCACACAGCTTCTGCTCTAGATCAAGACCAGCATTTGTTTCCTGAACAGTTTTCATTGTAGCAGCTGTAACTGGTGTCCACTGTCTTGCCCCTTCTAGTTCATATCAGACACAGCAGCCAGTGATCCATCTGAAACACATCTCTAGCCAATCCCACTTAAAAGCCTTCAGTGGCTCCTCTCAGGACAAAGTCCAAGCTCCTTAGTATAACATGCAAGGACCTTCATAATCTCTCAGCCTTTTTGTCTTGATGTGGGCCTTACTCCAATTCTATGTGAAACCGCTGGCTATCCTGGGACACACCAGGCTGTGCCACATTTCCCTGCCTTTGTCCATGCTACTGCCTCTACTGAGAAGGCTCTGTGTCAGGTTGGGGCCAATCAGGAGAAACCACCCAGTAAGTACACAGGGACAGTTTATTTTTTTAAAAAAATATATATTTCTTTATTGATTTCAGAGAGGAAGGGAGAAAGAGAGAGAGAGAGAAACATCAATGATGAGAGAGAATCATTGATTGGCTGCCTCGTGCACACCCCGCGAGGAGCACTTGAGAGACAGAGAGAGGAAAAGCAGCCCAAGCGTAGTCTGAGAATGAACAGCTGGAGGGACAGAAGAAAAAGAGAGTATGGGATCAAGACAGTCGATGGGAGACAGGTTTCCAAGGAGGGATGACAAATTTGAGTACTTCTGAGAGTTCAGAGGACAAGGCTGAGAAGTAGCCATTGGGTTTAGTAACGATGAGGTCACTGGTGACCCCAGCAAGAGCTCTTTTGGTGAAGGAGGACAGTATATATACTTTCACAGTGTCAATTTTATTTAATGCTGTGTTACATTTGAGCAGGCTTAAATTAAGAGGGAAAGGAGATATTCAATTTTAAAAGGTTGAAGAATGGGGAAGCTTGTAAATAATTGAGACCGAGTACCCTGATATGGAGTCCTGACTACGGATGGAGGAATTATTTTAGCTACAGGAGGACATTAATGATAGTATCTAGAACAGAGTATGACACCTCAAGGGCCATGGATGCCTAATTTGGGAATTTTTTAAAAATATATTTTTATTGATTTTTTACAGAGAGGAAGGGAGAGGGATAGAGAGTTAGAAACATCGATGAGAGAGAAACATCAACCAGCTGCCTCCTGCACACCCCCTACTGCGGATGTGCCTGCAACCAAGGTACATGCTGTTGATTGGAATCAAACCTGTGACCCTTCAGTCCACAGGCCGGCACTCTATCCACTAAACCAAACCGGTTAGGGCGGGAATTTTTTTTTAAATATATTTTTACTGATTTCAGTGTGGAAGGGAGAGGGAGAGACAGATAGAAACATCAGTGATAAGAGGGAACCATGGATCGACTGCAGGTCTCACACTGGGAATCCAGCCTGCAACCTGGCCATGTGCCCTGACCAGGAATCCACCTGTGACCTCCTGGTTCATAGTTCGACACTCAACCACTGAGCTACGCTGGCTGGGCAACTCCTAAGGAATTTGAATGAGCTGCAGCTTCTGTGAACCCCCTAAAATTGTTTACCAGATCTATACATCAGAGGTTTCCAAGCACTTTTTTTTGCGGGGGGTAGGGGAAGATCCTTGGCTTTTATCATATTCTCTAAGGATTCTCCAACTCCAAAACAGGTTAAGAAGCACTCCTGTGAACAAGAAAGGTGATCTCCTATGGCACAATTCTAGATTGTTCTCTGATCTCTCAACTTTCTACCCATCTTACGCTTTTCAAGATGAGACCTCAGTCACCCAGTCCACATACATTCAATCACAGGGGTCTTCAGCCGGGGAAAACGGCAATCCTGGGGCAAGAGAGGAGAAAGCAATTGGCAAGGGTGGAAGGAGCACACGGAACGCTGAACCTTGATTCTTGAATGAAATAAATCTAGAGGACAGTTTTGGGTGCTCCCTGAAGTGGAGAAACAGTCACGTCAAAGAGGTCTGTAGTTCTCTGTCTTACAAGAGGTAGTGACTTGATACCCTTTGGAGGAGACCATGCCGGTGTTCTGGGAGGGCCACTCAAATGGGCATGTTGTTTTGAATGTAAAACAAAGACTACAGTTGAAAATGGAGACACTAAAGCCACCTGTGGCCCCGGGGGTGGAAGTTCTCTGCCTGGTGAGGTCAGGTGCCAGGTGCCCTCTACTAAGTTGTATGAAAAGAAGTGCAGCTCTTGGTTTTTTTTGTGTTTCTTTTTTTTTTTTAGTGCAGCTCTTGTTTTCTTTGGGGAAATGGCTTTATTATGTTGTGTCTTGTTTAAAAGAAGGGTTTGAGTCGTGGTGAGCTGCAAACTGAGACTAGCTCTGTGGGAATGTTACTCTTGGAGACGTTGCCATTTCATCTGGGACTTTGTGAAATGTTGGGTACCATCTCCCTGGTGTCCACAATGCAGCCTTGAGTTGGGGGGACCCTACTCCCTCAAGAACTGGCAATTTGGGGATGTTGAGAGCCAGCACCTTTGGCCTGAGTTCAGTCCTGCCTCTTGCTGTGAGCATTTTCAGAGATGGCTTTAGTCTGTCTCCTTAAGTGGCACTGAGGGGCGGGGGTTGGGGGATATGGGAACTAGGCCAAGCATTCAAGTCTTTCCAGCAGGGCTCCCTGGCCCCACTGACCTTGGAATTAACAGGATGTCCCCCTTTACCCTCAACCAGGGCCAAGGAGGTGTGTGTAAACTGTATGGCACTAGTGCCATTTTCTTTGCGGGGGGTTGGGAGTTGCAAGGGTGTTTGGAGACTGAGGATCCTGAATCAGTTTGGAGGTAGAGGGGCCAAGGGGGTGTTTGAGGGTAGCAAGAGAGCACCAACATTTGGGGAGCACCTAGAACTGGGACAGTGAACACAGAGGAGTGGAAGCACAGCTTTCTCCTCCTTGACCCAGAATGAGCACAGCCCTCAGAGGGCTCTTGCCAGCACCTCACTCTGGCCAAAGGGGCCCCTGTGCCAAAGCAGGCAGGCATGTGGGCAGTCTGGAAGCAATGTTGGTCAGCAGTGTCAAATGCCGGAGGGATCCCACCCGGACCCGCCTCACTCTCACGATCCTCTTGTGCACCCTGGCTAGGGCTACGGCCTCTGTGCTCACAGCTGCCCAAACGGCCTCCAGCCCAAATCTCCCTCCTCAGACCCAGACCAGCATAGCCCACTGCCTCCTGACCGCCCCTCTGGGTGTCCCGTGGTTCCTCAGACTCAGCATCCTTTCCAAATACACGCCCCCATCGTATTCCCAAAGGAGAAAACCATCCAGGACAAACGAATAGGACCCAGGAAACAAGGTTTTGTGGGACATGCAGAGACGCTTAGAGGGATTGCACTGCCTTTTTGGAGGTGACTCAGGGACAGTGTGGAAGGCCAGGGTCAGCATTAACCTCTTCCCCCTTCCCGATGAAGGTGTGTGACTCTTAGCTTCTTGTCCCTTCTCATACTCTTTGCCAAACTGCATTTAAATAATTATTTATGTAATTATTTAATGGCAGTCTCTCCTAGTTTAACCTTAGGGCAGAGATCATGGCCCCTTCTCTTCTGTGTCCCTGATGTCTACCCAGTGTCTGACATAGGAGAGATACTTAATAAATATTTGTAGAATGAATAAATGAATGTTCTTGTTCATCACCCAAGATGCAGGTCCCTCTCGGAGCCCTCAGTCTTTTCCTGCATTCCTAGCCCTTTGATGCTCTGTGCTTCGTCCCCCCAGCCTAGCCTCCCACTGGCCTTTTCAGATGCTCTCTTGCCCTGGATTGCTTCATGCAATGTGGGTGGTGAGCTCGCCATACTGGACCATCTGCAATGAGAGGCAGCGAATACTCCTGTCAGAGTGCCCTGAGGGTAGGGCACTGATCAGTGCCTGGGGTGTGGTAATGTGTGGTTTTTTGTATCGTTACCCATGAAGCAAGGCCCCCAGGATGCCTGAGGTCACAAGGGTCGGGCCTTCTCTACCAGTAGCCCCAAGCCCCAAGTGCTGGGGACTGTGCAAGGGGTTGTAAGCCAGCCTGCCAGGATTGGTGAGCGAACCTTGGCCACCCACTCTGTGTGCCATGGCCCTACCAGGACTGGTGAGCAAACCTTGGCCACCCACTCTGTGTGCCATGGCCCCACATCGCAGAGTTGCTGGTTAGAGGAAGCAGCTGGAGATCCCGGATGGCCAGGCCTGGGATTGCTGAGTCAGCCTGCAGTTGTGAGTGGGAAGGAAGGTCGGGGCATGATCTCCAGCCAGCTGCTTCTACCCACCCAGCCCCCACTGCCCAGGAAAGGATCTGACAAACCACAGAAGTAAATAAATAACTTAGAAATAATAAATAGGGGTCCAGGTCCCAGGAGTGAGTACCAGGCCGCTCCACCATCGGCACTTCAGCAATGCGACTGCAGTGTGTCGCCTCCCATTCTGTCCCCCCAGGCCGGGGCGGAGGCTGGGACCGCAAACTCTGCTGGGTTCTCCGGAGGAGGAGTCCTGGCTCCGTGGCCTGCTCAGTGCCAGAGTCTGTGCGAAGCAGTCCTGAGGTCTCCGGAGCCGAGGTCTCTGGTGTCTGCAGGGCTGGGACTAGCAAGGTGAGGACTGTCGTCCCTCATCCTCCAGGGCTGATGCCCATCACCAGCCCGGCTGAGGCCTCTGGCGTCCATCTCCGGTTGAGGCCCGTGGTCCCTTCCGGGCAGGAAGCGTCCCCATGTCAGGGTGCCATCGCAAATCCTTGGAGAGAGCTCTCAGCCCACGCAGTCGCAGGCAGTGGCTGAGAGCTGGTCCACGGTCCTCCAGGTGCTGTTGACATCCATGAAGGAGACAGCCTCGTAGCGCGTGGGTCGGCAGCAGGGCTGCCTGACCGGCCGGGAGCCCGGCGGCAGCTGCAGGGCCCCCTTGTCCAGCAGTTTGGCGAGGCTGAGA
>NW_006289819.1:3185057-3190305 GCF_000327345.1 Myotis davidii | reverse complement strand
GCTGCGGGGCGCGAGGCCCAGGGAGGCCTCAGCAACACTGCTCAGCAGCACCAGAGTGGCCAGCGACGGCCACAGGGCAGGCTGCGCAGAGAGACAAGGTGGAGCCTCAGGGAGGAAGAGGGCACCCAGGTGGTCTCAGGGTGGAGGGAGCCCAGGGAGGGCTGGGGCCGCTGAGATCAGAGCGGGGCTTCTAGTTGGGTGGGGAGAGTCGGGAAGGGCTTAGGTTGGAGTCTGCTGCCTAAGGGAGCCAAGAGGAGAAATCACCTGAGGGCATCAACCTGCCCCCACACCAGCGGTTCTCAACCTGTGGGTCGCGATCCCTTTGGGGGTCGAACGACCCTTTCACAGGGGTCGCCTAAGACCATCGGAAAACACATATACAATTACATATTGTTTTTGTGATTAATCACTATGCTTTAATTATGTTCAATTTGTAACAGTGAAAATACATCCTGCATGTCAGATATTTACCTTACGATTCATAACAGTAGCAAAATTACAGTTATGAAATAGCAACGAAAATAATTTTATGGTTGGGGGTCACCACAACATGAGGAACTGTATAAAAGGGTTGCGGCATTAGGAAGGTTGAGAACCACTGCTCCACACGTCGGGTCCCTCCCTGACCACTTTGCTTTTCACTTCTGACTCCTACCCAGGGCAAACCCTGCTCCTCCTGCCGGATCCAGCCACCTCCCTCAATACCCGGTGGGAGTCGCTGGGAGAACCACTCACCTGCCGCCTAGGCGGGGGCCAGCGGGGCAGCACAGGAGGGCCTCCATGTCCAGGCTCCATCTCTGTCAATACCAGGATCTCCCATCAGCCTAGTCGACTTGTTCCCCCACCCTCTTCTTGAGGCAGCTTGGAACACTGAGAGAGGAGTTATCTTTGAGAAGGTCATCCCTCCATTTCAGTTTCCCCAGGTGAGGAACAAGGGGTTGGATAGGCGGACTCAACCCGGGAGAAGTAGCTGCATCAGGAACTTAACTCCGTGTTGGAGCTTTGCACCTGTTCTCTCTTCTCTCTCTGTCCTTACAACTCCATGAGGTAAATGGCATAATCCCCACTTTCCAAATGAGCTCAGAGAAGGTCAACAAGCTCACAAGGCTAGACCCATACAGCTGGGGGAGGGGGTATTTGGAAATATCCTACCCGCCTCCCCAGCCTTCCTGCTGCAGGGCTGGAGCTGCCAGAAGGGAGTAGCTGGACCCCCTTGGTCCCCCCAGACAGCGTTCTCTCCATGCCATACAAGAAGCAGCTGTGGCCTGAAGAATTAGGGTGCTTGCTGGTTGGTCCAAGTTTTCTTATGATAGGGAGGTTCAGGCCTCAGCCTGTGCTGCCCACCCAATGCTGCCGAACCTTGTTCCTCTGTGATCTTTGGACCCAGAGCCACATGAGTTGTCTCTTTGGATCACAGATGTCCTTCAAGAGCCAGCAGATGGGCCCCTCTAAGAACCTGGGGCCTGGGCCATGGTTCCCTATGGCCACCAGGGGGCAGCATCTGTCAAGCACGCAGACTCAAAGTGGGGTGGGCTTTTCCCTACCCTCAGCCAGACTCAGGCCTGAGCAACTCCCAGGAGGGCCAGCCAAAGCTCCACACCAGCCTGGCCTGAGAGCTGAGCTGCTCCGAGCGCTGGTGCAGGTCTGTCCCCCCTTCCTTCCACTTTCCTGTGGATCTAACAGCTGGCCCCACTCTTAGAAGTTTCCTGCATGAAACTTCTTTCCTGAGCCCAGCTAGCCTTTCTGAGCCCCACCAGATTTCCTGAACCCCAAACATCCTTGGGGCCCCACTAGCTGGCCTGCTGTTGGGTCCCAACTGTCACCTGCATGTTTGTGGGTCAGACCTCCACAGGCCTTCCTGGCGTGGTCCATCTCAGGTCCAGGTGTGTTCAACTAACTGAATAGGGCCACGGAGGGGCCGGGCCAGCGACTTTTCTCATTGCTTGAGGGAAAGCCAGGCAAGCCAGCCCTCAGGACCTCCTGTGCTAGGGGGACTCCAGGAGCAGGTGTCTTGAGGGCAGCTAGCCCCTCTCTCCCTCCTGGTGGTTTGGGGCCACTCGGTCCCCCAGCCTTTGCCTCCCCATCGGCAGCCAGAGACTCACCATGAGGGTCCTGCACCCTGTTGTTCTAGGCACCGTCCTTGGGACCAGTGCTGGACTTTCCCCGCAGCTGAAAGGCTCATGCCCAGGGGTATGCACCTGGCGGTGCCTCTTTTAGCCAAAAGCGTGGCCTTGGCAGCCAGTCTGCACCCAGTAGCGGCAGCAGGAGCCTCACATTACAGTGGGTTGGCAGGGCTAGCACAGTCCCTCAAGCGACCAGAGGGACTGAGGGAGCTGGGAGGGGCAAAGAGCTGCACTGGGGCCAGGAGAGGGAGGATGTGAGAAAGTGGTGGGGCCTCTCCTGCCCGCTCCCCCTAACTCCAGGCTGGGATGAGGGTGGGCCAACAGCCGGCTTACCTCAAGTGCAGGGCTCTGGGTCCAGGATGCAGCGAGGGCTGGGGCCCGAGGGACCTGCTGCTTGTGGAGCCCGTGGGCCGTGTCTGGGGGCCGGGCCCAACTCCATCCCTCAGCAGCCTCATGCCTGCCGCCGCCGACCGGTGTCAAATTCCAGTCTCGGCGTCACCGGATCCCGGGGTGGGGCCCAAGCGCCCCCGCCCCGCCCTACCTTTCAGGGTTCACCTGGTTGCTCCACCCGCTGGGATCCGGTCCCCCCCTGGCTCAGCTAAGTCCCCCAAGGTGAAGGGGCGGACACTGGGAAGTGGAAAACCCAGGACACAGCGTGGAGGACTTGAGCGGCGGAGAGGCGAGGAAAGTGGGCGTTCAGTTTATAGACACGCGAAGTAGGGAGTTGGGAGGCCGGGCTGAGGGCGGGAGAGGGAGGAGACAGGGTAGTCCCAGCCTTGGGCCACCGGCCCTCCAGTTGGCGCCGTCTCAGGGCACTGGCTGGCCACCCTGCAGTGACTGCTCTCTGCTCTCCGGTCCACTGTTAGTTTCTTCCTTCAGCAGACCCGCGGATCTCCTTGGGTGGGCCAGGCCCTGTGCTGGGGCTTTCAAGTCTGACCCCGCTCCAGCCGCCCCACCACCCTTCACCCTGGCAGCCTGGGGCTTGGAGTAGAGAGACACACCTGTAAACACTGCCGCTAGGAGTGGGTGCCCAGTGCTGAAGAAGGGGCGGGGGGTGCGGTTCACGGAGGAGGAGTATTTCATGTGCTCATGAGCTGGGGGATAGTATTTCAGAAGCCTAATTATGGCAAGTTGGCAGGTGGGGTGGAAGTAGGGTGAGTAACATGCATAGAGGTAAGGAAAGGCCAGATGCTGTGTCATACCCGCGAGTCTGGACTTTATCCTGATGACACGGGACCACAGAAGGGTTTCAGGCAGAATAATGGTGCATCAGACGTACATTTCTCTGACTGCTGCAGTGGGGAGGGTGGTTTGGAGAAGAGGGGTGGAGATGTCAGGAGGCTGCTGAGGGAGTGAGTGGGAAGCAGAGTGGTGGGGAGAGTGGGGGTACTGCACGGGTCTTTCTGGGTCACAGCTCTTTGAGAACCCAGCTGGTGCGACTGATGGGCTGAGGGAGGGCAGACACTGGCATGCTGCAGGCCGGGTGACCAGGTGGAGGGGATGCATTCTGGCAGAACTCCCGGGGGCGGGGAGCTCAGGTCAGTGGTGGACATGCTGAGTCAGGAGGACCTGCGGATTCTCCTCCTGGAAAAGTTCAGGATGCTGCTGAACTTGCAGCCTGGAGTGGAGTGGAGGGAGCTGGGCTGGAGATGGCACTTTGGGAACTGTGGACCAACTGACAATTGGAAACCGTGGGTGGAAATGGAAGTGCTCAGGGAGTGTGTGTGGACCAGCTATGGCCTGGCCAGGCGTTAGAACACCCGTAGGACCTCTTAAAACTGCCCGCCTCCGGGCCCCACCCCAGCCCTGCATCAGAACCTGGTGTGCGCATGTGCTGGTTTCCAAGTCCGCACAGGTGTTTCTGGTGCCAGCCAGGGCTGAGACCACTGCTTTCGTGAGAGCAGTTTCTGTGCACAGGGGGAGGCTACAAGCCAGACTGCAGAGAACTGCGGGTGGTGTGGGGGCTGTCTGTGGGCCCGAGGACCCCTGAGGGGCAGGAGGCCAGGTGGTGAGCAGCTCCACTGTCTGCTCTCTCTCACAACTGGCTGCCCAGTTGGGTGGCTTCCCTGGGGCTTTACCAGCCCTGGCTGTGGCTTGCAGGCATGCTGCCTATGCCCTGTACAACTCTAGGGGGCACCATTCACGCAGAATACGACGTGCATTGGAGTGCTTCGCAGCCGCCCAGCAGATCCGAAGGAGTTTCTGGTTTTGCCTGTCCCTCAGTCAGGGCCTTGCTTGCCCCTCAGTGGAGGAGGCTCCTGCCTGAGAACCAACCACAGCAGCAAGGACACACGTGGGAAGGCGGCGGAGTGGATGGGGATGGCAGGTGAGAGGCAAGGGTCCCAGCCAAGGCGGCAGCTCTGGCCGGAAGCTCACTCCATGGTCTCAGCTGCTGGCCTGTGCTGGGCCCATTCTCAGGCCTGCATGGGGATTCTAGGGAAGGGTCAGGGGTCAGGTTCCAGGGCTCTAAGGGGTAAGGTGGGAAGAGACATCCGTTCTAATAGTCGCCAGAGTGCCTAGAGCTGGGCTGTGCCTTCCTGTTCTGAGAGAAGAAGGGGCAGAGGAGAGAGGGTGTGCCTGTGTGCTCAGGTGGGGGTAGGACAGCCCTTTCCAGGTTCAGCCGGGGGTGGCAGGAATGGGTGAGGTCTGTGGGCTTCTTTGTGTTGGGGGCTCAGCAGGGTATCCTTCCTGTACTTGCAGGAACCTGTCCCTGCAGTGATGGGGCTGTGGGACCCAGAGGCACTGTCCTGGAACGTGAGCTTCAATCCTCTGCCCTTTGGGCAGGCCCTGAGGCCCCCGTCTACTTCTTTTAAGGCAAAGAGGGTGCAGGACTGTGTGGGAGGAGAGAGGCTCCAGAATGCCCCTGGGCCTGCAGTCGGCACCGAAGTGAAACGAACCCAGGAATCTGAGCCGGAGAGATGACCCTTGGGTTTAGCATAGTTGCTGAGGCCCCAGGTTCCTGTTTCTTGCAGGAAAGAGAAAGCAAGCGGAGGCTAGGCTCAGGGAAGAGCTTTATTGCTTCCATGATGGCTGCCCAGGATGGCTGCCGCAGCCTGGGTAAGGTCCTTAAGCCTCACTTCCCTCTGGTCCAGGCTCAAGGCAGAACCCAAGGACCGGCAGTCCTG
>NW_006289819.1:3179946-3184905 GCF_000327345.1 Myotis davidii | reverse complement strand
CTGCTGAAACCCAGAACAGCTGCCAAGTTGGTCAGTCCAGGCCTGGGCACTGTCCTATGGATCAGTAGCAGCTGGGGAGGGGCCATTCCCTTCGGGCTGGGCCAGGCCTCCTGAGCTCCGAGTTCTCTCTGCTCTAGCCCAGGGGCTGTCTTGTTGGCTTAAAGAATGGCTCCGGGGTTTCCCTGTGGACAGTGGGCAGCTGGTATGTGGGAGTATCCCATCTTCTCCCCAAGAAAGGCCAAGCAATGCCATGAGCTGCAGGGGGCTGGCATGAGCTCCCGCCCAGCTCCCTGCAGCTCTTGAGCAGAGTACAGGCTAGTCATGGCACTCCCACTCCACAGGGAGCCCATGGCACCCCTGCCTGGTGGGCCCTCTCTCTGCATGGCAAGTGTACCAAACTCGACATCTCCAACCTTATTTAAAAATAAATTATCCCCACCCCCCACCCCAATTCACAAAATGATAGTACACCAAACACTGATTGGAGAGATAATTCCGGCAGCCGCCTTGCCGCCTAACGTCCACCTCTGGCATGCTGGGCCCGCGGGGCACGGCCAGCGGCCTCCTGGCGCTCTGGCTTCAAGGATCCAGGCCGAGAGTGAGGCCGAGGGCTGGTCTCTGAGCAGACACAGCTCTGGCTGCCCTGCCAAGGCTTCGCCACCCCTGGGGGCCACTTGGCACTGTCCTTCTCTGGGTCTCAACACTCCTGTGCCTCTCGGGCAGAGCCAGACCAAGGCCAATGAAGTGGGCAGGTGGCGGTGGCTGCTGCCTGCTTGTGGCAGTGCTGGGACCTCCGTGCCACGTGCTGGGCCCATCTCAGATGCCACTGGTTAGGTCAGTGATGACGCGCGCTTTCACCAGCTTCCGCAGAAACTCTTTCTCCCGCTCAATATTGTGTGTCCAGGACTGGGAGGAGAGAGATGGAGAAGCGGTCAGTGGGGCAGCCGCGGTGGCTGCTAGGGCACGGCCCCACTAACAGGTACCTCCCAGGGTTCAGTGCCCTGTTCTGACGGCCACCCTCCGACGCTCTGTGCCACAGCTCACCCCCCTCCCTCCCCAGAACTGCCTCTTAACTTCTTGTAACCTTAGGAGGTACAGGCTTTCCAACCGTGTTCGCAAAGACCTCAACCCTCCTTGTCCAGCAGCAGGTCTGGGGCACCTAAGTCCTAGGCAGACTGGCAATGTGAGTCACCAGGCCCTGCCCAGGCCTGGGGGGTGGACCTGCTGAAAAGAGCCTCTTGGGGTGGCTTAGTCACTCTCTGGCCTGATGCAACCCACTTCTCCGGGCCTGGGGGCCGCTGATGAAATCCTGCCTCTCAGGTCAGAGGAGCCCAGAGGCCACAGGGCAACGGGCCCATGTCACTGTTAATGTGGAAATTACAGGGAGGATGCTGCCTTCTCCTTGGGTGAGACTGCACCCAGGCTCCGGTCCTTTCCAACCCCAGTCCTCATCAGGAAGCTTTGGTGACTAAGTCTCTCAAAGGAAGAAAAAGGATTAAGTGAATGAACGAACGCCAATAGCCTGGTTTGGGCATTCATCACCTCGTCGGGTGCAGAGCTTGTACCCACCCGACTGCTCTGCTGCGTCTGTCGGCACTGAGCCTCACCACAGTGACACCACAGCCGCGAGATCGCGGTGCTGAGACCTTACAGCCCTGTCCGGTCCTTACTCTGACCCAGTAACTCTCTCCAACCTGTCACTACACTCCCTGCCTTCAGCGCGTTGCCCCTGCTGTTGCAGACTCCTGGGTGACGTGCCCTCATTTCTTAGAGATGCAAGCATCTGCCTCACCCTCTGAAGGCAGGGACAATCTGGCACAGAGCAGGTGCTCAATAAGTATGTGTCGAATGGAATCAGATTTTATAGGTAAGTCGATGGAGGCCTGGAGGAATGGCAGGGCCAGGATCCAAGCAAATGGAGACACTCAAACAGCTCGTTCCTTACCCACCCCTTCACAACCCCCAGGGAGAACCAACCAGTCTGACAGATCAGCTACAAGGGCGCCCCCTGCGAGTCACTGAGGAGTCAAAGGTCAGCAAAGGACTGGGTATTTGATGATATGAAGAAATTATTAATTTTTCTAGGTGTCATCGTGGTACTGTGATAGTAGAAAATAGTCCTAATCTTTTTGAAAAACTTACTGAAATGTTTTTGGCTGAAATGATATATCTGAGACTTGTTTCCAAATAATCAGCGGGGAGTAAAAGTAAGAGGAAGAAACAGATGAAACAACACGGGCTGTGTGCTGATCACTGGGGGGTGAGAAGTGAGGAGGGCCAGGTGGCAGCTACATGGAAGTTCGTTCTATCATTCTCTGTGTTGATGACTATGTCTGACGGTGTTCACTATAAAAGAGTAAACACGTCTGCCTGGGGTGTAGCTCTCTTGCCCAGGCAATGCCACCTCTTGGGTGCTCTCTCAACTCCTCCTCCGGGCAGGCGCACAGATGACCGGAGCCCTCGACACTACGCTGTCTGCACTGTCTACGGCCTGGAGTGTGATTCTGGTCCCGTGCCCCCAGCCTCACCGGGACCTCTGATTTTGGAGGCAGATGTCCATCCCACTCAGCGGCCACTCTCAGAGAGCCTTCCTTCGGACAGCTCTTTTTCTGTCTGATGTCTGCTCCTCCTCCCTCACCCCGTCACTAAATGTTGGTGCTCCGAGGGTGCCGACTGCCTGCACTTCCCAGTCTACTGTCTCTCTGGGAAATTTCACACACGCCTGGCCTGTGTCTGGACATGCAGTTGTGCTTACAAGTCACAGATGTACATTTCCAGCCTGGATTTCTCCGCTGTGTCCGGGTCAGGAGTCTTCATCTCTTGCCTCGACTGCTGGGCAGCCTGCTAACTGGTTTCTACTCCTGCCTTGCACACCTCGATTTCACGCTGCAGCCACAGTAAGCCCACTACCTGCTGATCCTCGGCTTAAAATGCTTCTGCCTCTGTGGCTCCCTCCAGCCTTCAGAGCAAAGCCCAAACTCCTTGCCATGGCAGAGACAGCCCCCATGATCCAGCGACGGCTTACGTCTACGGTCTCTCAAGTTTACATGGAAGTTCATTGTTATTCTCTACGTTTATGAATATGTCTGACAGTGTTCACAGTATTTGTGTAAGAGAGCAAATATATAAGCAAACAGACGCCGGGGGCAGGTAAAAGCTGTGAGAAGAGTTTGGAGTGGGTGCTGGCAGGGGACAAAGAAGCAACAAGACACATCAAGAGACAGAGCTGGATGACTAATGGAGTCGGGGTAATGAGGGGGCAGGAGCCGCTGGTGAGGGCAAGACAGTTCGGGAACTGACCAGGAGGCGCTTTCCACTCCCGAATCCCATTCCTGGCAACGGGAGGCCTGGGGAAGACCGTTTCTGATTTCCCATGAGACTCCCAAGTCTTTCTTATAAACTTGAAATAGGCTCCCATTACTTGAGGTAGCCTGAACGAACCAAAAGAGCCACAGACAGTCCAGATGGTGACTGGGGCCATGGCTGGGGACAGCAGCCTCCTGGAGAACCTGCAGTGCGAGGAGAGGCGGCCTGGGATGGAGGCCGGGCTGATGCTGGCTCTTAAGGGGTGGACCGCAATCAAGGACACCGAGCCAGAGAACGAGGGAGCCTGGCGGGTGAATCAGAGCACCAGAAGCTACTGACCCAGAAGCCTCAGCAGGAGAGGGTTTCAAAGAGGAAGGAGAGGTCAGCACAAGTGTTTGAGAGACCGGGAAAGGTGGGACTGCCACGTGTCCGTCGGATCTGGAGCCTGGAGGTAAGTCACTGGTGACCTTGGTGGGAGTCGTGTCAAGTGAAGGGGCAGCCAGACTGCGTGGGGCGAAGGACCAAGTGGGGGTGAGGAGTGCACAGGAGACACCCAGCAGGAGCGGACAGTCCCCACTGCAGCCGTGTTCTCACGGGAGGGACAGGGGGCTGGGGAAGGGCGTGCGCTGTAGCTATCCCTGGAGATGCCCTGTGTGTGTGGGGGGGCAGGAATGAGGGCTGGCTGAGATGAGGACGATGACAGAGTTCCTCCAGCACCCCCACACCAGTGCAGGAGCAGAGAAGCTCCTCCACGTGCTAACCCCAGAGGTCCAGGTTCTAGGCAGGGGCCAGGGCAAGGCTAGCGGTAGAAGTGAAGGTGGAAGAGGGACTGATTTCCTCGTGAGCTCTTGCCGTGAGGGAGATGCGGGAGGCGGCGACAGGCTGGGAGACCTGTAAGGCTTCTTCCACTTGAAGGAGCCTGTGCACATGGAGCACCTGAGAGGTAATTCTGGGCTATAACGAGCTTCAGGGCTTGGCCATGGGGAGGGTGGAGGAGGTACAGGGGTGTCCTGAGACCCGGAGGCAATGTCTGGGGGTTGTGTGAGGAGTCAGGAGTCCTCTGGGAGAAAGATGACTTGAGGTAGAGAGGGTGGCTCTGAGCTGCTGCCAAGATTAGCGTATGACGGCTGGGGAACCGCAAGGAGGAGGCAGGTGCGGGACCAGGGCAGGGAGAGAGCTGGAGAGGGAAGGTTCAGGAAGGAAACGGGACAGGGTTCTGGGTTCTTGGGGAGGGGCACAGAGGATGCTTCGTGGTCAGAGGCCCGCAGGCAGGAATGGGCCTCCTTCGCTGGGTAGTGGCACCTTCCTGGAGCTCTGGGCAGCCGGAGCAGCCGCTGCCTCATCTCGTCACCATTCACAGTGAACAGTCAGAGCTGGTCCTTGGTGCTGGAAGTGCCCCCCTTGGCCCTGCCTACCCAGCCCCTCACCTCTTTGATGGCTGACATGCGCACGGTCTCATAGTAGTGCAGGGGTGCGTTGGGTGTGCTCATGTCGTAGCCAAAGCCTGCGACCGCCACTTCGTCACAGCCATGCAGCGCCATGGTCACGGCCACACTGCCCAGGGTCGGGATGTTCTGCAGGAGGGGCAGGCGCAGAGTTCAGCTGGAGGGCTGAGCGAGGCCGAGATCCTCAGTTAAGCTCCCCAGAGCTGAG
>NW_006289819.1:3173368-3179881 GCF_000327345.1 Myotis davidii | reverse complement strand
CCCGTTCCTCTCCCCGTTCCCCCGTCCCCGCCCCGTCAGCCTGTCCTTTCTTCCCAAGGTCCTTCTGACCCAGTTCCCCACCCTCCCCTGGCCTAGCCTCTCACCCCACGGCCCATGAGGCCATTGTTGAAGGGCAGTCCGATGAGGGTGAAGGCAGCTTCCTGGATGAAATACGGGTTGAGGATACGAATCTCAGGGGGCTCCTTGGGCACTCGAGTGGCCACAGATTTCCAGAAGCCGTCCGATGCACTCTGTGGGCACAGCACAGCTGGGCATGAGCTGGGCACAGGGCTGTGAGGGGACTATGTGAGTGGCGGGACTCACAGTGTTTACAGGCAAAGGCAAATGAGAAACAAGGTGGGGGACGTGACGTGTACTGGAGGACCCGGGGCAGGTGGGAGGACGTGGTGTGTGCTGGGGACGCGGAATGTGTGAGAGACAAGGGTGTGTGGTGGGAACAGTGAGCAAATGGTGGTGCCACAGTGGGTTATGAGGGTCCAGAGTGAGCTGCATGGCAGAGCAGAGGGTGTGGGACGCTCAGGCGAGCTGCTCTGCCTGAGGGGGTTCTTGGGTCATCAGCAAGACCCAACGGCCCAGCTGGCCCCCACCCTGCGCAGCTACTAAGGGGCCCAGGAGGAGCCTGCCCTCTCTCTCCTATCTGCTCTGCTGGGCTCGCCTCCTTTCCCTTGTGTTGTCTCTCCTGGCTCTCAGCCAACTGTTCTAACGTGAACCTGAAAAATAAAGACAGAATGTCAACTAGTACGGGACCCAGAACAACACTCCAGGCCCAGTCCTGCCACTGACCAGGCTGGTGGTCACGTGGCAAGCTCTCTCAGCTTCAGTTCCCGTAACTGCAAGATGGGACCATTCTTCCCTCCGTGATCTCAGGACCATACAGGACCGGCTTCCGCTCTGAAACCTGACATCCCGTGTGCAGTCCAGGGCCACCACTGCCCCTCCTCACGCTCCCTCCCTCTAGGCCTCAGCCCTGCCTTTCTGTTCAAGACCCTGAAGCATACACTTCAGCTGCCCTCTCATGAGTCAACTCCCTGCCCACTGCCTCCCTATTGCCCCAGCCCAGGGAAGCCCTGAACTTGGCATCCGCTCTTTACCACCCTTACAGCGGGGCTCCTGAGTACTGCTGGAGGAACTCTGACCAGCCCTCAGACTGGAGGCATCGCCACGCCAGGGGCTCCAGCCTGTTATTTGCAGGGAGTTTGTTATTTGCCTAGAAAACCTAAAAGAATCAATAAACTTAATGGGTAAAATAATTTAGTAACAGGATCTGTACTCCAATAGGAAAGTCACTAGATATAATATAAAAGACATCCCATTTGCAATCCGAACAAAAAAATAATCAAATACTGATCAATAAACTTAAGTATGTGGGATCTGTAGTAAAAAGGAAAAAAAAAAGCTGCAATCCTTTGAGAGATCTAAAAAATTACTTGAAAAAAAAAGGGAGACAAGCCATATCTTGGATGAGAAGGCTGAATATTAACACAATGCCACTTCCTCCCAGATTAAAGTAGGCTTAACTTAATTCTAAGAAAAATCCCAATAGGATTTCTTTTTTGAAATGTACCAAAAGGATTCTAAAAACCCATCCAAATATTTAACAGATAAATTTAAAAGTTAGATATGAGAGTATATTATAAGTCTGCAATGATTAAAGCACTGACACATGTCTAAGAACCAACACAAAGATCGATGAGCCAAGACAGCCCAGAAGCAGGTCAGCCTGCATGCACGCGCTTAGGTTATGTGACGGGAAGCTGCACCGTCCGTGGGAACAAGGCGAGTTTCTCAGCAAGTGACATTTGAAAATTTGCTACTTAGGAAAAAAAGAGCCACTCACTGCCTCTCCTGCTAAAAGGGAAGGGAAAAGGAAATTTAGATGCATATTTTATCATTGAGCTTCCTAAACACTAGTGCAATGTTAGAAATGAAGAAGAAGGTCAATGAATTCTGACTTTGTAAACACTTTGAGTGCTTTGGTTCATAAAAAATATAATAAGAAAAATTGGGAAGGAAACAAAGAAGTGGGAAAAATTGTCATAAATAATACACATTTTAAAAATTCATAAAAAGTCAACAAGACCCCCCCAAAATGGGAAAAGAACATAAAATAAGGTTAGTAAGCATGAAAAACTCATTAGAGATAAAAATGCAAATTTGTGTAACCAGATACTATTTCTATCCTCTAAAATACAGGGTGTGGCAAAAGTAAGTTTACAGTTATTTGTATGGAAAATACAATAATTAACAAATGATAATACAAGAATAAACTCCGTTTTGTGTGCTCACAATTGTAAACCTGCTTTTGCCCCACCCTGTGTGTGCGCGTGCGCTCACCTATGTGTGTCTCTCAGCTTGCAGTGCTGAGCTGAGGTAGAACTCGCCTACACTGCCATCTGAATATGAAACAAAAGCTTCAAGGCTGTTCATACCGATGACTGAGTGGCGAAGACCTCTGTAAAAAGCTGTTTAATACAGTGTTATTTATAAGAGTGAAAAACCTGAAAAAAATACAGAAGTGTATAACAGAGATTTGGTTAAACAATACATCTCTTGAAATAAATGTTACAGACATCAAATGTATGTTTCCTAAGGATTCTGTCATGGGGATGTACATGACGTATTTAACGTATTTCCCCACATCTGCTCCTGCTCCTCCTGTGCTCCCTCCAATGAACCAGAAATCTCAGATTCGACTTCAGAGTCTTCATCTCCCCAGCCCACCCTGTCCCACTGGTCATCTAGTTCTTTTGATTTTATCTTCTTAGAACCCCACAGACCCACCCCTTCCTCCCAAACACACTGCTTCACGGAAATCCGGGTCTCATCATCTTCCAACGGGACTACCCTAACAGCTGGCCATTTACAGCATCTGTGTTGTTGCCTGCTCAGAGCCCAGAGTCGAGCAGAGTGACTGGAACATACAGTAATTATTAAATTCCATCCATTTAGTGGACAAACATGTAATGAGTGCCTGGATGGGCTGCCTCTGCCTCGAAACCACTGTCCTCTCTGCCAGATGCTCGTTCTATGTACAAAGCAGCTCATACCGCCACTGCCCACAGACCTGAGCTTTCCAGCCAGTAAGTCGTCTGCCCCCCCGTTTCCATTCCACCCACCCGAGGTCCCCACCTGCTCACTCACGACTCCATGCTTTTGCTGTGCCGCTCCTTCTGTCTCCAATGGCTTCCCACATCTACCCACCTCATCCACCCCACTTATTTTTTAAGACTCGGCAAATCCTTCTTCCTCACGTCTTTCCTGGACCCATTCCTCCCAAGGCATGAATGACCTCTAACCTTTGGGAAGTGATAGAATATAGAGTTATATCTGCTATGGTTTGAAGGTAACCCTCCTCCCCCTACGTCCCCAAAGTCAAGGTGGTGGTATTAGGAGGTGAGCCTTTAGGAAGTGATGAGGTCCCAGAGAGATCCCTTGCCCCTTCCACCAAGTGAGGACATACCAAAAAGAAGGCAGTCTAGGAACCAGGCAGCCCTCAGCAAATACCAGCTCTGCCAGTGCCAGGATCCTGGGCTTCCCAGCCTCCAGAATGGTGGGCACAAACGCCTGCTGTTAATAAGCCATCCAGGCTGTGGCGTTTTGTTATAGGAGCCTGAACGGACTGGATGCAGCTTCGGCTCTAGTCCCTCACTGTGGGGAGACCCTGGGCAAGGAGCTCACCACTTCCTCTGGGTAAGCCAGGATACTATCAGGGTTTATCTTAAGGTCTGTTGCGGGAATTAGGTAATTCACGCTGAGTGCCAGCTCACAGCCACCCGATCGGCTGTTTTCATCACCATCGTTAGCGGTGTATCGTGACCCTAAGCCATGCAGGGCCGAGGGTCACACCGGATCCATGTCTGTAGCCCAGCACAGCCCCTGGCCGTGAGAGTTAAGGGGGCATGAAGTCCACCTGAGGCTCCTCCATTGCTCTCAGCAGCAACAAAGAGCTCCCCTCTGGTCAGGACGCCTTTGGCTTATCTTCCACTGCCTTCTGTGGGCTGACTCTGCTCCAGCCACACCTCCGCACGTCTCCCCACCTCTGTGGCAACATCTCGTTCTCTGGTCAAGTCGATCTGTCCTCCCAGCGTAGGCTCTTGGAGCAGCTTCCCTGTGTCCCAGCACTGTGAGACTGAGAGCAGCCTCCAGTCCGTCTTGCTCCTGTGTCTCCCTCTGTGTCCAGGAGAGGTGCGTGTGCAAGGGGGTAAAGATAGGGACACCAGGACCCGGTAGGAAAGGGGAGGGTAGAGAAAGGGCCTAGGTCTGATACAGAGCTGGGGAGAAGCCCCTGCTGGGAGGCCCAGATGTGGACCGAAAGGAATGGCAGGTGCCAGCCTGTGCCAGGTGAGGCACAGCCCCTGTCCCCTCTCCAGAGCCTGGCAGGCCCCAACAGTGCCCCACCTGGGGTTCCTGTCCATGCCTGTCCCACACACACCTGAGGACGAAAAAGCGCAGGGGCTGCTTGGGAGGGGGAGGGAGAGCCAGGAATGGGCACAGCCGGGGGTGTGCCAGGCTCCAGGCTAGTTTTCACAGACATTATTTACATCTCATCAACCTTCACCAACTTCACAGGGACGGACTCAAGATGAAGCAATATGTTCAAGGTGATGCAAGGGCTATGCCAAGACTCAAACACAGTGTCCTGACTCCAAGATGGGTGTTCTTTCTGCCACAACATATATTATCGTCACTGCTCTTCCCCGCTCAGAAGTCGAAGGTAAGGGTCCCACACCCCGTTTCACAGAGGAGACCTGCCCACGATGCACACACAGCTGGAGAATCAGAGCTGGACCCAACCTCAGAACCTGGGTATTTCCGTGACATGAGATGCCATCTCTGAAACCATGTCTCTCGGCTTTTCCCAAGCGCCGAAAGTCCCGGATGTAACCACCGTGTGAAACTGTAGGAGGTTACACTCCGAGAATCTGACAAAAGCTTCAGTGGGGGGTGGGGGGGGGGGGGGGGGGGGGGGTAAAGCTTCTGCCTCTCCCACCCTCACCCGTTCCTGGGCAGGGAGTACGTGGAGGTAGAGCCTGACCCCTGGGAACAGCATCCTGGTCTCTGCCTGCGCTTGGGTCTCAAGCCCCAGTCAGCCTGCATTGGAGCAGTGGGAACCGGCGCAATCAACGGCCCAGGGCTTCTATTTTATTTTCCCCAACTGTCACTGTCCTGAGGCAGAGCCCCTTCAGGAATTTAAGGGAAAGTAGGACCACAATATGATTTGGGCATTTCCGTGTTTCCCCAGCCATATATATAAAAAAAAATCAAGTACTAACAAAACCTCAGTCTGTCTCCTATAAGAAAAGCTATAGCTTCTCTTTTCACAAACACACACAGGCACACACACATTACAGTGTACACCCTACTGTAGAAGGTCACAGAATCCCCAAAGTCAAGGGCATCTGCTGACTTGAGATTAAGAATCTCTGGTAAGGGGCGAGAAGAGACGGGAACCCTGAACAGAATCCTGTCAACACCACCATGTAAGGAGCAGGTTGACACAGAGGGGCCGACAGAGGAGACTGAGGACAAACAGAGAGAGAGAGAGGTCAGAGGCACTGGGGAGTGTATGGTGCAGGGGAGACCATGGGTCCTGGAGTCTGGAAAGCCTGGGTCACACCTGGATCCTACATCTGTGTGACCTGGGCACGTCCTGTAATTTCTTGAGGCTTCATGTTCCTCATACATAACAGGAATGACAAGACCTACTTCCCAGACAGTTGTGAAGATTACATACCACGTTTGGCATATAGTAAGAGCTCAATAAATCATACCTATGATGGTCATGAGTGAGTGTCACAGAAGCCAAGAGAGTGAAGCGGAGGGTGTGGCTGGCGATGCCTGGTGCCAGTAGGAGGCCAGTCCACAAACAGACATATTCAAATGGGGAGCCAGATTCTCCCTCTGGGCCCCTGCGGGGGCGGTGGGCACACTGCCGCTGGGCCACACTGCCCAGCCTGCCCCCAGGACACAGCCCTGCCCCAGAAGGCCTCATCAGATATGGCCCGTACATCTCATTCCCTTGATCCACAGGACATAGCACAGAGGCCTGTAAAGCCGCCAGTGACACCGGCCCGGGACGGTCAAACCCCTCCTCAAGGCCAGCTGTGGACGGCATTCTTTGTTGAATCCCTCCTCCTCCAGGAATGTCCCTGCCTCAGTCAAGTCTGGACCCAGCTCATCTGTGTGCAGCCGCCAGCCTCCTGCTGATGCAACTTGTTCTGCTCTTGTCAGAACAGCCGGGAGCAGTGGGGGAAGGCATCTGGGAAGAGAGCGCCTTCCCAGCCAGGCACTGCAGCCTCTTCCTCCTGCTGTCAGAAGAAGCCGTCTCAGGGCCGCCAGGGCTGGTTCCTGCTGCCACAAGTAGGGCAGATGGGTTTGCTCCTTCTGCTCCCTGCTGCTCACACCTTAGGCCAGGTCCCCAGCTCTCACCCTCGCAGCCACCAGTCCTCCCTGACTCCATCATGCCTTCCTTCAATTCCTTCACTTCCCTAC
>NW_006289819.1:3156322-3172575 GCF_000327345.1 Myotis davidii | reverse complement strand
TACACAAATCTGATCTTGACCTTCTCAGGGCTAAAATCTTCCATGGCTTTCCACTGCCCACTGAGACAGCCTGTCTGAACAATTATGAGTGTAGGTCTGGCATGGCCGGTGTGAGTGGTTGAGCGTTGACCTATGAACGAGGAGGTCACGATTTGATTCCCGGTCAGGGCATATCCCCGGGTTGTGGACTGGATCCCCAGTGTGGGGCGTGCAAGAGGCAGCCAATCAATGATTTTCTCTCACCATTGATATTTCTATCTCTCTCTCTTCCTTTCCCTTCCTCTCTGAAATTAAAAAAAAGAAAAAAAAAAAGAGAGTATGTCTGTTTTCTGTTTTCCTTACTCCAAAGGAGATGTAATCCAGTAGAAAAGACAGGGTTGTGTAGAAATATCTCAGTACATGGTATGATTATGATTAAGTGAGAAAGAAACAAAGATAGGCTTAAATATCTGCTATACTTATTTAAAATATATACATATAAGACATATCAAAAAATGTTCACATGCATAGCACATGAATGGAAGGAGAGCCAGGTAACATACTGAGAGAAATATAAGCAAAATGAAGAAGAGCTCTAAAAGAAGGCTACTTTTAGATGTAAATGTTTCAGAGCTAAGGATTAACCTGGGTCAACCAATCTACAAATACCTGAGTGCTTGTTACATATAAGCCACTTACTTTTTGTACAAATATATGCTACTAGAGGCCCAGTACACGAAATTTGTGCACTTGCAGGTGTGTGTGTGTGTGTCCCTCAGCCTAGCTTGCGCCCTCTCGCAGTCTGGGAGCCCTCAGGGGATGTCCAACTGATGACTTAGCACTGCCACGGAGGCAGGAGAGGCTCGTGCCAGTGCTGCTGCGCTCGCCAGTCATGAGCCTGGCTTCTGACCACCTGTGGGAGCGCACTGTGGGTTTCTCCTGTGTTGAGCACCTGGCCCCTGGTGGTCAGTGCGAGTCATGGCAACTGGTTGTTCCATCGTTCGATTTGCATATTAGCCTTTTATTATATAGGATAATGTAAACAATGAACAACCCTCAAAACATGGATTGCAATAATATAAAAAGAGACATTTAAGAATGTCTTGTCCAGTCTTCTCCTAAAGAAATGAAGCCCCAATAGGCTTGTTTCATTAAGAAACCTATTTCCTATGACGGAGCTAGCCACCATTTCCCCCCTAACAACTCAGACTGGAGTCCTCATTCTCCTATGACCTTTCCCTTTCCCTCGTCCCCGGCAACCAAGCAAATACCCATCTGTGGCTATGGCTTCTGGTGGACCCATCCCACACTGTGCCCTTCCCACCATCACGCTCGCTGTCAGCCCACCTCTGCCTGCAGATCAGGCTGCCCCAGTAATTATTTTTGAACCCTGATGTCCGAACTGCTAATTCTGTGTCCCTTGGCAAGTTCTTGACCCTTCCTAAGTCTCATTATCCTCATCTACAAAATGCAGGAAATAAGACTAGTTAATTTGTACCCCGCAGTGTGTGTGTGGTATGACAATTAGAAGTCAGGCACATAATATGTTTGGCACAAAGTTAGCTCCTTAGCTTCTGCTATCATTGGTCCTCAAGATAAAGTCCAAGCTCACTGATGTGACTTTGGCTTGTAAGAACCTTCCCTGTCTGTTCCCTGCCTACCCAGCCTCATCTCCAGCCCTCACGTCCACATCCATGTAGGCTCATCCTTAATATTTGTGTAGCCAGGGGCTAAATTACAAATATAAGTCCATGTATCACATGTCTACATTTTAGGTTCTAAATATTTGAAAGTCACAAATCAAGGTATCAAACTGTTAAATGAAACATATTCTATCCTCCCTGAAAAATGACCTGGAAGGCCAGGTTTGAATTTAAACTTCTGCCTCTGAGAGATCTGTGCTGGACCACGGTGGTGTATGGAGAGCGAGGTCCAGCCTGCCTCCCTTCTGTTTCCCCTCTTGGTCCCAGCCCACACATGACAAGTACTGTGCATGTGTGTGTGGATTGCCCAGCCAGCACATCCAAGTGCTACTCACAGCCTCTGCAAACAGCCTTCCTTGGGCTGAGGGAGGTGCATTCTGCCCTCAGGGGGATGGAAATAAACTTGGTACTGGCTGTGAGGGCAAGAAATTCTGAGGTCTCTAGAACCTGGTAATAGTCTAGCAAGGGAGGGTGGGTGGGCCTGGAGTGGCCATTTTCCTGTTGATCCTGCACATTCCTCTTCACTCCATGGCAGAGAGTGTGGTGGAGAGCCAGGCACCCTCATTGCCCAGGTCTCAGGGCAGTACTGCAGCCATGCTACCCAGCAGTTATACTCAATTATTTCTAATTCACTAAATCTACCGCTTATTGCCAAAGCTGTTCTCTGTGCCTGAAACTTCATCATCATCTGGCCAACCACTATAAGAAACTGGGGCAAGCAGCTTGATAGAGATCAGGGCTTACGTAAGTGTCCTGGAGCCCAAAAGTGGGTGCCTGCACCTCTGGAGCGGGGTGGCATGTACTACTCTGTGCCAGGTGCTGCTGATCTCATTTCCACGCTCATCCCTGGGCCCTGTGGCTGGGCATTCTGCCCAGTGGGCAGGCAGCGCTTGCCTTGCTGAATCTCACGTCTCTGAAGGTGATCGTCATCTGCAGATGAGCACCGTCTCGTGCACGATCGCACTCACTCCTTACCGTGGTGCAATGGGGAGCCACTCAGGGAAGCGTTTACTCTCCCCATTGTACAGCAGGAGAAAATGAACCTCAAAGATGTGGGCTGAGACAGAGCAAGAGACTGGTTTCTGTTTTCAATACTGATTCCAGCCCCAGCAGGTTTGGCTCAATGGATAGAGCGTCAGCCTGTGGACCAAAGGGTCCTGGGTTCCATTCTGGTCAAGGGCACGTACCTTGGTTGCAGTCTCCTTCCCTGGTTGGGTTGCATGTAGGAAGCAACCAATTGATGTGTTTCTCTCACATCAATATTTCTGTCTTTCCCTCTCTCTTCCACTCTCTCTAAAAACCCTCTCTCTTCCACTCTAAAATATCCTTGGGTGAGGATTAAAAAAAAATAAAAAATCTGTAAGTAAAAATCAATAAAAACGTATTGAAAAAATACTGAGTCCAGTGCTGTTTCCCAGCTTTACCTGCACCAAAGGACAAGGGCGAGAATGGCAGTGATGGCTGCTCCAAGTGCCCACACAATCTGTAGACCCCTGGACGCTGCTCTACAAGACAGCAGATAGAACCATAATTTGCATAATAAACTCCTTAGGTTACATCTGGGTTTGGCCATTACAAGTAACACAACCGGCCCTGGCCGGTTTGGCTCAGTGGATAGAGCATCGGCCTGCAGACACAGGGGTCCTGAGTTCAATTCCGGTCAAGGGCATATGCCTGGGTTGCGGGCGTGGTCCCCAGTGGGAGGCGTGCAGGAGGCAGCCGATCAATAATTCCCTCCCATCACTGACATTTCTATTTCTCTTTTCCTTTCCCTTCCTCTCTGACATTAATAAAAGTATTTTAAAAAATCTTTGCATGCAGATTTTTCCTTCCTTTGGGTGATTGCTCTTGGTACCAAGTTATCATTTCCTTTCCAAAAAGCTTGACCCCATTTACACCCTGACCAGTAGCCTTTGAGCGCATCTGTCACTGCACTCTTGCCAAGATCACGCATTACAATTTAAACACATTCTTTAAAGATGTGGTGGGTGATAAACGGCATCCTGTTGCCTTCACATGAATTTCTCTGGCTGTGAGGAAAGTTAAACATATTTCTGTTGTTTACTAGTTTTATTTACTTCTGTGTGATCTGTTCAGTCTCCTGCCCGTTATCTGCCAGGGTCCTAATGGTTTTCTTGTCAACGTTCGCAATAATAACCATGTCTGTCACATTTCCTAGACTTTTAAGCATCTTGGCGGTATTCATTCTTTTTTGTTGTTGCTAATTTATAGTTTCATGTGTTTTTTTTTAATATTTCATACATCTGATTTCTCCTAGCATTACTGTCCCTTACAAATTCTTTCCCCTCCAGGGATTCAATTTCTATTTTACTTTCTTCAAAATTTCCTTTGGTTGTATTTGTATGTCTTACTTTTTAGTCCGTTTGGAATTTATTTTGATGTACGCTGTGAGGAGGGTCAAGACCTTTTCCAAAGCTATATTTGGAAAACGCAATGAACAAAAAGAGGAGCCGGCTTGAGGCCGATTTTGTGATGCTGACAGACAAGTTGAAAGAGGCAGAGTGCCAGGGACTGTTTAGTTTTCACTTCGTTATCAAGGACAATGATCTTGGAACCGCAGAAAGGAGATCAAACATGGCTAAGAGGAAAGGGATGCCTGGGAGAGGCAAAGCAGAGAGCAAAAGGACACAAGGAAGATTCTGAATCTAAAAGAATGATCTCCCAGGGCAACGGAAGAGCAGAGAGACCTCACCGAGAGGCAGAAGATTTGGGCTGGAATCTTGACTTTGCCAGGAGTTACTCCTTACTCTGGGCTCCAGTTTCCACGTTTACTCATTGATATGTCAACTATGGAGGTGATGGACTTACAGAGATCAATAGGACAGTTACTGCCCTTCAGGGGCTTGTAAGAGTTAACAGGTAAGTAAACCCTCAGGTATAACAGAGAGTAAGGACTGCTACGGAGAATCAGAGGAACTGAGCATGCTTCCCAGATTTTGACCATGAGCTTTTAAGAGTCAAGGGCCATCCCTGGAACGAAGCCCTGTACACAGTAAATGCTCACTGAATATTTGCTCACAAGTTGTTCCTTTGAAGCAGGGTGGGCTACGTCTGGCCCAGGGGCCGTATAGGCTGGTGAAATCACTTGGTCTGGCCCTGCCACGGCATTAGGGGTGAATTAATGAAATGTTTCACCGAATACAGCAGGCTCATTTTTAAGCTGATGATTTTGCATGGCCTGTGAATGACGTTATAAATATCCAAATGCCCCTTGGCAGAAAAAGGTTCCCCACCCTCGCTTTAAAGGAAGACAGAGACTGAGTCCACTGGATTTGGAACCAGAAGGTCACTGTTGGTGGAGAGGCTTGGAAGCTAGGCTGGAAAGGGTTGAGAAATAGAAGGAAAAAACATGGAGGCGCATCATGGACAGGTGATGCCTCTCTCTAGAAACCTGAAAGAGAAGGGAAGGAGAGAGGGTGAACACAAGCTAAAGAGAAGGACTTTATTTTTAAGGAGAGAGAGACCTGGACAGATTTATAGATGTGAGAGGAGGATCCAGGAGGCAGGTGACAAAAGAGATAAACAAGATAAGACAGCTCCGGAGAAGGTGGGAGGAGAGGCACCCAGAGCACAGGAGACCACTGGCTTTGAACGGGGGAGGCAGAGAAAGGATGGTGGAGGAGGTACGTAGGGGTGGATGGGGATGCAGGTAAGTTTGTGGATTGAAGGCTGGGAAGTTGAGTTCTTGACTGGTGATGACCTTTATTTTCTCTGCAGCCTCGATGTGAGATGTCTGCTTAAAATAGGGATGGAGGTATAGCAGAACTGAAGATGGTGAGAGTAGGTTCTGAGAAGAGCTACCAGGGACAGGACACAGGAGTGGCAAGCAGCAGCAAGATGCCAGTGAGGTAATACCAGCAAGCGCTGCCATCTCAGCTATAGCTTCTCCCTCCACGGTAACTCCCTGGTGCTGGAATGGCTGGACGAGAAGTCATGTGAAGAGAAAGTGGTCAAGTGAGAAAGACAGTATTGGAAGCATGGGGCTTCACGTGATTATGGTGATTGACCTGGACTTGCTGAATGACTGAATCAATGAATAAATGAGAGGTGTTATAGTGCGGTGGTTAAAGTGGGACAGCTTTGGTCCAAAACACTGCTCTAGCACAAGGCCATGGAGGTAGGTGCCAATCAATGGAGGATTCTCTAGGCAGGAGGGTGATGTGATCAGATGGATTTCTTAGGAAGATCCCTGGGACGGTCAGAGCTGAGTCTGAATTTAGCTCTGTCACTTAACTGGTTTTGTGCTCTTGAGCATGTAACTCATCTTCTCTGTGCGTCAGTTTCCTAATACCCACAAATGGGGATATAACAGTACCCATCTAATAGGGTCACTATGAGAATGGGATGAAGGAATTCAAAGGCTAGTAAACTGAAGAGTTTAATAAATGACAGGTATGAGGATGATGGACAGAGGAGGAAGAGGATGAGGAGGATGAAGAGGAGGGAGAGAGGCAGGAAGAGGAGATGACTGCTGATGATTATGAAATAGAGTAACCAAGAGGTCATAGATGAGAGTGACGAAGAGGAGCAGAGGGTGGTACTGACATGAGCCCAATTCCTGATCATTTTTTTTTAAAAAAATTTTTGTTGATTTTTTTACAGAGAGGAAGGGAGAGGGATAGAGAGTTAGAAACATTGATGAGCTGCCTCCTGCACAACCCCTACTGGGGATGTGCCCGCAGCCAAGGTACATGCTCTTGACCGGAATCGAACCTGGGACCCTTACGTCTGCAGGCTGATGCTCTATCCACTGAGCCAAACTGGTTAGGGCTCCTGAGCAATTTTTATCTAAGGGTGGAGGAGCAATGGTTAGAGTGTGGTAACAGGGAATAAAGATGGGGATAAGAGGTACACGTAAAGAGCAGTATCCACTGGAGGTGGCTGTGAAGGAAATGGAATCCCAGGAGAGCTTGTCTCAGAGGTTTGGAAAGGAGACTGTGGTGGGTGGAAACCATGGATGCTGGTCCCCCAGCAGAACCCTCATCAAGCAGTAGAGGCTGTGGTGTGTCCCAGCCTCATCACCCTTTTTACATGCCCTGCACTGAGTGCCCCTAAGGTGAGGGAGAGTATTCAGCTCCTTCCGGGCAGAGCCCATCCCAAGGCTCTGCATCCCTCTCAGGCTCAGGTCAGAATATACACGTAGGTGAAGATGGACATTCAATCCCCACCCTGGGCCTGGGCCAATAAGGCCTCCTATTACGGGGATCTGGTGGCCCTCTCTGCCTGTAGATTTCCCAGACTGTGAGCACCCCTGCCTTTCCCAGGAGGTCCCAAGTTTCTCTCTCCTCTAGGCCTGGCCTCTGACCTCTACTTTTAGGTTATTTCCCAGGTCAGGCTCTATAGCCTACACAGACAAATGTTTCACTCCCTAGTGCAATAGGACTTTCCCAACAGCAACACCACCAATAACAATAAAGTAACAAATAGCATTAATACTTAGCACAGATAGCACTTACTGTGCCAAACACTGTGCTAGGTACTTTTTAAAAAAAAATTCTTTATTAGTTAAGATATTTGTGTGTCCTTACCTGTCCTAACAAATTTTGCAATGATTTCTTTTTTTTAAATATATTTTTTATTGATTAAGATATTACAAATGTGTCCTTACCCCCCCACCCCCTTAAACCCCCGCCCCCTCACTCATGTTCTCATCTCCCTGTTGTCCTAGTTCATTGGTTTGGCTTATATACATGTATATAAGACCTTTGGTTGATCTCTTCCCCTTATCCCCTCCCTCCCCTACTTTCCCTCTGGGGAGTGATAGTCTGATCCCTGTTTCTGTCTTTGGATCTGTCCCTGTTTATCAGTCTATGTTGTTCTCTATAATCCACAAATGGGTGAGATCATGTGGTATTTATCTTTCTCTGACTGGCTTATTTCACTTAGCATAATGCTCTCCAGTTCCATCCATGCTGTTGCAAAAGGCAAGAGTTCCTTCTTTTTTACCACAGCATAGTATTCCATTGTGTAGATGTACCACAGTTTTCTAATCCACTCATCTGCTGATGGGCACTTAGACTGTCTCCAAATCTTAGCTATGGTGAATTGTGCTGCTATGAACATAGGGTGCATATATCCTTTGTGCTAGGTACTTAAAAAAAAATGTTTATTGATTTGAGAGGATGGGAGAGGGAGAGAAAGAAACATCAATGTTGTGAGAGAATCATTCACTGGCTGCCTTCCACATACCCCACACTGGGGATTGACCCTGCAACCTGGGCATGTGCCCTGACTGGGACCGAACTGTGACTTCCTGGCTCATAGGTCGACACTCAACCACAGAGCCACGCCGGCAGGGCTGTGCTAGGTACTTCTATGTTTCACCTGGTTTAATTTTTAAAACTCTGAACAATGGGCAGTACCACTCATATTTCACAGATGGGACTAAATCTAAGGGGCCTAAGTCATTTGCCTAAGGTAACCCAGCTAAGTGACAATATTCAAATTTCAAGCTAAGTCTACGTAACTCCATAATTGCCTTTCCCTCTTAAACCATTTTGTCTCTCCCAAATTCAGGGGCTCAGTCCCCCTTTGCATGAATGTGGGGTCCTGGCCAGCCTCTGAGGTTCCTCCCTCCTTACCCAAGGACTGAACTACAGCTGGAAGGTCAGGCCTGTGCCAAGACTACCCAGAGGCCCACCCCCAACCCTCATCCCCTCCCCTGTCCCTGCTGGCTGGAACCACTCCCACAACCCAGCCCAGGTCTCTAACCACCCTGAACTGATCACCAGCCAGAGGCCCCTCAGCAGTGAGGTCAGTCTCCCAGTTTTAGGAGTGAGGAAGAGGAGGGAAATGGAGGAAGAGGAGGCAGCCAAGGGGATTGGGAAGGCAGCTCCCGGGGAGCCTCTAAAGCCCAGGCACCCTGGGAAAGGGGTTGGGGGGCAGAGGTCGGAGGAATGGAGCCTGAGTGACTGCATGGCAAGCCCTGCCTCTCACGTGTCCTGTTCTCCCCAGGCCTTGGGACGTAAAGGGGGAGGGAGTCTCTAGCCTTCCTCAAACATCAGGAGGAGGATGCACAGGCCACAGCACCCCCACACTGCATTATATCTCTAGTTTGAGGACTGTCTCTCCCATCAGACTGTAAGTGACTATGGGTCAAAGACTGTGTTTAATTCATCTTTGTCTTCCTAGGGAGCAGCTCAATGATACCTGGCCAACCAGTGAGTGTGTGTAAGATGGAGCCAGGTGTATTTCTGAGAATTTCACAAGAGCTGGAGGCTGCCCCCTCTCACCATGGACTTACATATACCTACACCTTCATATACCTGCACCCTCCCTGCCAACCTCAGCTTCCCCCGTCAAAAGTCCTCTGGTGCTCTGAGCATACATGACCTGCTGGGAACTCCTCCCCCTGCTTGCTGGCTTATTCAGGGCTCCTGGGATCTGGGAGATAAAAGGCCCTGGGTATGCCCTAACCGGTTTGGCTCAGTGGATAGAACGTCGGCCTGCGGACTGTAGGGTCCCAGGTTCGATTTCAGTCAAGGGCATGTACCTTGGTTGTGGGCACATCCCCAGTAGGGGGTGTGCAGGAAGCAGCTGATCGATGTTTCTAACTCTCTATCCCTCTCCCTTCCTCTCTGTAAAAAATCAATAAAAATAAATTTAAAAAATAAATAAATAAAAGGCCCTGGGTAACTTATTTGTGGAGTTTTCGGTGCTACTGTTCAGTGAACAGGGAACCAAATGACCACAAATAGTGATGAGTAGAGGTCCCGTATGGATGAAGTAAGTATGGCCAGTCCTAACACAGGCTGTTTTGTGGGTACCAGAAAGTTATACACAACGAGCAACTGCTCACATAGCAAGCGGCAGTTTAGCAGCCATGGCTGAGGCCTAATACCTGTTCTCGCCCTGCCCAGCCTGGCCTTGGCTCCTGAACACAGAGCTGCCTCCTGCCAGAATTCTGCAGGTGAGGCTCCAGACAGGTGTAGGGAGCTCTCCGGTGGCTGCAGGAGCAGGACAAGCCTGTGGCTGGGCACCAGATGGGAGGGGCCTGGGGAAGCAGCCTCTCCCAGGTTTACGTGGGGCTTGGAGCCCAGAGAAGTGAAGAGCAGGGAGGTCCTCGGAAGGTATGAGCCCTGGGCTTGGGGCGGGAAAGGGTCCTAAGAGGAGGCTTCCTGCGTAGCCAGGAGGGCCCAGGCAGGTCCGCTCTAGTGCTGGGACTGATGAGGCCCTGGGCATCACTGGCTTCCCTCTGCCAGCTCATCTCAAGACCCACATTATCTTTGACATTAGAGCCTGGGAAAACTCACGGAACTTCAGAAGGTCCCTCCTGCCTCTTCTCTCTCCTCCCCACTCACCCCACCAACCCTGCAAGGAGTTCTCACTGACACAAGCCTGGTCCCAGATCCCTGGGCACGGCCTGCATGGGACAGGGCACAGACATCAGCACGGGTGAGCGTGTGCCTGCGTACAGCCACACGTCTTCATCCCACTGCTCCAGTGCCTCCGGTGGTCCTGCTGCCGAGGCCAGGCCAGGCGCGAGCTCCTCAGAGTCTTCCTGGGAAAAGTGAGGCCCTGCCCGGCCCCCTGAGGGCCTGAGCACAGTGAGTTTTCTGACTCTAGTTGGCTTCCTTCCTTTTCTTCTTTCTTTCCTTACTCCCTTGGATGAATTGTAAGAACCTTGAATTAACTGATCTTGATGTTCTTGGAAGGAACATATGATAAACACCCACCTGACTGGCCCTGGCCGACCTGCTGCCTGTCCTATCCTAGCAGGAGGCAAGACCTGGTATTTGAGCCAATTCCAGATCATTTATGGTGGCTTGGCACTGAGGGTAAAAAAAGCAAACGGGACCAGGGTCCTGCCCTCTGGGAGCTCCTCTGACAGGTATCTATGGGTAGAGGAAAGGATGTGCCAGGAGGGGGGTGGGCCGATGGTCAGAAGGCCAGAGTGAGAAAGCAGCCTCCAGGCTGCCTAGGGTTCACCACAGCAGACCCAATTTGCTCCCATTTCTCCCTTAAGAGTACCTACCCGTGAACCCAATTCTATTGCCTTCAGGACACAGAGAAGGGCTCTGAGGACACGAGGGTCCTAAAACTAGAGAAGTGCTCGCTCGGCCCCCTCTCCACCGGGTTTGCGTGGCAGTGGGTGGGCCTGCTGGCAGCTGGGGCCGGCCGAAACCAAACCCTTTCCTCCCCTTCGGGAGCCAAGCTGGACCAGCAGGGCCTGGCTGCCTCCTTCAGCCTGGCTCTGAGGTGGGTTCCCCTTCCCCGCTGTCCCACCTACCTGAATTTCTGGACCTGACTTCTGTCTTCTCTCTCGCTTGCTACCTACTTGACACTGCCTGTACTTGGCCTTGCCTGGAAAAGGGCTGTGGAGTTAAACCAAATTGCACTGAGACCTCCACAGGCAGGTTAAGCTGTTCCCGCCTCCCAATTCTCCTCTAAACGTCCAGAAAGAATTAGCTTCTTTCTGAAGGCAGAGGCCGTCTGTCACCATTCTCTCTGGTAGGAGGCATGGGTATCGGAAGATGAATGGGCTGAGCTCTGCAGTGCCCCCCCCCCGCCCCCCCGGGGTGGCTGGTGACAGCTGGTTGAGGGGAGAGGGGGGATGGGCCTGCACAAGTTGGCAGGTGTCCCTATAGATCCAGAGCTGAGATATAGAGGACTCCGGAGGGGGCTCGGTGTGTGGTCCACTAAGGAGCAGTCTGAGCCTACTTGGCCACATAAGCTCCCTGAAGAAACAGGCTCTGACCCTTGTCTGCCTGGACCATGACTATAGAATCTGATTATTCTCAGAGTGGAACCAGACTCAATGGCAAGTTGAAAACTGAACTGCAGGTCAGTGGTGAAAGTACAAAGTAGAGAGAGACCATTATACATGAGTTTGGGAATTAGCACTCTCAAGTGGAGGACTCTGCTGTCCCTGCAGAATGGCCCCAGGGTCCAAACAGGCCTTCCTCCTTTGGCTGGGAATGAGGGTGGACCTATTTGACCAGAGTCAGAGAGACCTCACAACGAGTAAGAGGGACTCGGGGAGGCAGCTACAAGGTCAGGGCAGGAGAATATGAAGATTAGATGTAACGCTAGAGCTTATCACATAATAGCTTTCCTTACCAGAGAATCTAAAGCAGAGAAGGCCTGCAGGGGCTGTTGGGGAGGGACTTAGTAGTTGGGTTGGGGGTGTGGCTAGAGAAAGCTGAGAAAGGCCCTAGCAGCGGTTCTCAACCTGTGGGTCGCAACCATTGAAAAACACATATAGCATATCAGATATTTATATTACGATTCATAACAGTAGCAGAATTACAGTTATGAAGTAGCAACAAAAATAATTTTATGGTTGGGGGTCACCACAATATGAGGAACTGTATTTAAGGGTTGCGGCATTACAAAGGTTGAGAACCACTGCCCCACAGCCTGGGTACCTAGAGGCAGGGAGCAGATACCAGGCATATCAACTCCAGAAGCCTGGGTAGCCCCCCTTGGTTGAGTCTCAGTGTCTTTCAACTCTGGGTCATTAATGCCTCTTTTGAAAGGTTCCTCTTTGCTCTCTGCTGAGTTCAGAGGAAGGGACTGACCTGGAAGCTGGGCAAGGCCAGGGCAAGAAGAGCAGGGAAGGAGCTGGTGTACAGGGAGCTCACCACTCTCTCTTTGTAGACGATGTACTTCAACCACTTGAAGTCCTGCCACTTGAAGCCAGCGAGGACGAAGAGAGAATCGCGTTCATACTGCTCAGGTCGCTGCATGGCGCCCTCAGGGTAGGTGATGCGCAGTGTAGTCTTGCTGCCCACGTCCTTCTCAAAGCCTTTCACTGGTGCTGAGTTCAGTCTACAGAGAGCGGCCCCAGTCAGGGCCTTGGGCTCACTGCATGTGGTCTGTGGTCTATGTTTGGGGAAGCACTCTGACCCCAGAACACCCCAGGTTCAGAGAACGGGGAGCCCACGTCACCGGGAGCCATCTAGCTTTCTGATCCAAAATCCTCCAACCCAGGACTCTTCTTCAGGCTTCTGCTGACCTCCAGCCCAACTGGCCAGATGGCCAGACAATTCTCAGTGGGCGCAGGCACCAGGGTCTGGGCCAGGACATGCAGGTGCCCGAGGCACTGCTTTGGGGAGTTTACCTGACCACAATGTCATAGTCATCAATTCGTGACCCCAGAGACTTGTTGGCAAGGACACCTCCGTTGCCTACGATGATGCAGCGGCGGCAGCTGAGGCTGAGGGAGAAAGGCAGAGACCTCTGGAGAGCTGTCCACCAGGTATCCTTCTCCCCTACCCTTTTGGCCCTTGACCCCATGCCCTTGACCAGGCACAGGCTGGGATAGAAGAAGAAAACGAATGGGCTTCTGGCAGTATTTCTGAGAAGAGGCCAGAACCAGACTGCAGGCAGCTGGGCCACCTGGAAACTCTCAGACATCCCTAGTCCCTGACACGTCTCCAGGAAAACATGGGTGTGGAAAGGGCTCAGACACTAGCTCCGTGCAGGTGAGAAAGGAGGCTCCGGTAAGATGGCACGCTGGGTTAAAGATTACCCAAGAGTTAGTGGGGTTTAGGCAGCTTTCAGGAAAGGGAAGTGGGCTGAGCTTGAGGCTATGCCAGAAAAGCAAGGACAGAGAAATGGACTGGAGGCTCCAGGACTTGGGGCTGGGCTTATATTCAATCCAGAAGCCCCCGTGCTCCCATAAAGCCACCAGGGAACTCTACTCACTTCTCTCTCCAGCCCCTGACCCTGGGGGTCCTTCTATCCGGGTTCTGATGGCGTCGGAGGTATTACTGCCTCCTGGGTGTAAGCCTTGGCCCTTTTAGCTGTACCTACCACCTAGCTCCGCAGTCCCAATGGCAGGCCCATCCCAGCCCAGAGTCTTCAGCTTTTACCCTCAGACCTCTGCTGTCTGAGGAGTGAGATGTCTTGCCAAGTGCTTACAGCCCACGGGTGCAAGCCCAGCAAGACGGCCCCACTTCTCTGCTCCCCCACCCCAGCGTGTGTACTGTGTGTGCACATGTGGATACGTCGGAGAATCTGCTCATGTCCAGGAAAGGCCAGCTGGGCCTCAACATCTCTGCACAAGGCAGCTGAGGGGCAGGAGGCCGGGCAGTGAGTAGCTCACCTGTCCAAGGCAGGGGTCAGGCGGTACTCTTTGGTGACTGACAAGATGGCTTTGATTAGATTATCTGTGGAGAGAAGAGGGAGGCTAACGTTAGAGGATCACTTAGGTTCCCATGAAATGTTTTCCGGGTAGGGTGGAGGTGGAGGAGCGGAGAGGGAGCTCTGGGCACAGGTTGGCTGGGCTGCTGGCTTTCCTTTCTCCCTGAGAAAAGGAGAGGGCGCAGGAGAACAGGCAGACACACTTGGCTCTGCCTGGAGCCAGTCCCCAGCACTGGCATGTAGGTTCTTCCCCAGCCCTTCCCTGGCAGTCTCACTTGGCTTTGGGAGGCTCTGAAGTCAGGCCTGGGACTTGCCCAGGAAGGGCTGGGCTGGCTCAGTAGAGGGCTGAGGTATTCTTGGGTCCCCTGGTCACATGCTATCTTCCATTTAATAGTTATCTTATTTAATTCTGACCACATCCTAATACAATGGTACTCTTCTCCCCACTGAACTGATGAAGAAGCTAAAGCACAGGCAGGTTAAGCAACTTGTCCAAGGTCACAGCTAGTAAAAAGGCAGCAGTGGGATCTGATCCTTCTGTGTCTGACCCTAAGGCTCATACTCCATCATGCCACGAAACAGCAGGAACCTGACACAGAAATGGAACTGTTACTCTCAGGATGGGAAAGTCTAAGTTAGGAGAGGACCACACGAGTGCGGACCCTACGGCAATGGAAGCAGACAGTTCTGAGACTATAGGGGAAAGACTGGCTTTGGGCAGGATAGGAAAGGCCTGGACAGGGACTAGGTGAAAAACATCGGGAGGGGTGATGGAGGAGCCTGGGGGCATTTGTGAGGGATGGCCTCGATTTTCTCTGGGATTTTCCATCTTATACCTAGTTCTCTAGCGCCAATATCTCTGGCACCACCTTTTCACAGCTCCATGTTCTTGCCTCATCAGATCCCTTACTGTCCTGCACTCTGAATGTCTTATCTCCACCAGCCTGAAGCTTTCTGCAGACAGGGACCCTATCTGTCGACTCCACTGTTGTATACTTAGCCTTGACAAAGTGCTGGGCTCTGAGCAAATATTCCATTTTTGAAGAGAATGTACGGCATTGTTGAGAGCAGGGGAGGGGGTGGACCCCCAGCATGGGCACTTCTGAGGATACCGCCCTGCCTGAAATGTAGGGAGATAAGTCTGGAAGATGAGATGTCAATGTAGAGTGGGTCAGGGTTCTCAACATACCTTGGCCTTTGATCCCAAAAGGCGGCACAAATTCTCGGATCCTTGCCCACTTGCGGAAAGAGTCATCCAGGAACATGGGTGCTGGCTTGGAGAACCTGGAATACAACAGGGTTGCTGAGGATTCCCAGATGCAATAGGCTGGAGTGCTGGCTGGCTCTTCTGTACACGTGTCTTGCCAAAGGCTCTGCTGGAAGCCACCGTTCACACCTCAGCATACCCTTCCTACCCCCGCCGGCTCACTGGGTAGCTGCTGTGTGGGTCTGACAGATGGTGTTCAGCAGAGCCTGAGTCTAAAGGAGCAGGGCCGGCCAGTCCGACGTGACCAGCTACAGGGGTGGAGAGCCCAGACCCCTCATCAGGGATCAGCCTTTCTGAGCTGGCAGCTCCCTGGCAGGCTGTCCAGGCATGCCACCCATCCAACAGTCACTGCTGCCCACACCGTTCCTGCAATCTGGGAACACAGAGAGGAGGCCCTGCCCCATGGAGCAGGAAAAGAACCCCAAACAGCCAGTGCAGGGAGACAGAACCCTGGAGAGCATCCTCAGAGGTGGGCCACCCAGGGTGCGAAGGAAGGGGAGTTCATGATGAGCGGGCAGAGCTGGTGAACAGCCACGGGAGACAGAGGTTTGGAAGAGAAGAGAGAAACGGCAGGACCCGGGGGCTGGGGGGCAGGGCCGAGGGGAGGCTTCAGACAAGCAGGAGCCTGAGCACATTTGCTGGCAGAGAGGAGGACAGCGGGAACGCAGAGCTCCTCGGGGGGCGAGGGACTGTTACAGAGCTTACGGAGAGGGGTGAGAGGGGTGACTTGGCCTGGAGGAGAGATGGGAGGGACAAGAGAATGAAGGAAGGGGCAAGTGATGCTGAGTTGAGGGGAAGGGAAAAGGCGAGTTTCACCTTTCCTGGGAAAGCGGAGAGCGGGCAGGCAGGGTGCGGGCGGGGAGGACAGGACGGCCACACAGGATGCGGAGGGAGCGAGGGCAGAGTGCGAAGGCACAGGAGGAGCAAGCTCCTCAGAGACGCGCGGACAGCGCGGCTTCCCATGGAGCCCAGCACCCTGGCGGCGAGGCCTTTGCCAGGGCACCCAGCAGCCTGGAAGGTGGCCGGCGCCTGGGCATCTACTATGTGCCGAGTCTGGTTGGGGGCGGGCTGAGGGCCTCCCTGGCCAAGAGTGAATGTGTGGAGGCCCTCGGCCTTGGTGGCTCTGTCTCTTTGTTTCCAGTTCAATGGAATCAGCCACTGAACAACTGCAGACTGGAGAAGAGGCCCTGTAAGCT
>NW_006289819.1:3143981-3154858 GCF_000327345.1 Myotis davidii | reverse complement strand
CCCCCCCCCCCCCCAAGTTCTCTACCTCAACTTCGCCTTTCCTATTCCCACCATCACTAACAATCTCCACGCCCAGGGGAAATTCTATCGGTAACCGCTTGGATGTCTAATATTAGAGTTTCTGAAGTGAACCTGAAAGAGGCAGAAAACTTTCACTCCTGCTCCGTCTCGCCGCTGGGAAGACGTGGTCACACTTGATAGCGTGGACAGCCCAGCCCCGCTCCGCAGCTTTCCTTTGCACTTCTGAGTTAGCACACGCCCCTCTGTGTCAAGGGTCACGCGTGTTTCTCATACCTAGCCTATAAAACCTGAATGATGGATAGATCTGATGCTACACTAGAAGCACGGAGGATCCTGGCCATAGTCCATGTGTAAGAGCAAAGGAAACAAGGTCCCTGGAAAAGCCTACAGCAAGAACCTCTCCTGTGTTGGAGCTCAGCTGACAAAAGTTTTACAAAGTTTCTCAGTCAGGCTTGGACAGGATTTTATCTGCTTCCAATATGTACTGGATGTCATGTGCTAATGAAATCTCCTACGATCTAGCCAATTTTTTTCATTTTCCTCTCCCTTCCCTCTTTTTCAGCTGATAAGAAAGTTCATGATGCTAATTTTCACTTTAAAAAAAATAACACCTTTTTTAAAAAAGATTTTTTTGTTTAAAGTATTATGCCTCCTGCACGCCCCCTACTGGGGGATCAAGCAGGCAACCAGGGCACATGCCCTGACCTGGAATCGAACCTTTTGGTGCACAGGATGACTGACGCCTAACCAACTGAGCCACACCAGCCAGGGCTAAAAATCCCCTCATTTTTAATGTCACTTATATGTTAATTTTGGAGAAATATACAGATAGGTGCACGCACACACAAACTTAATGAAAAATATCCACAGTCCTACAATACAGAGACAATTAACTTTTTGGTATATATCTGCACTGATTTTCCTTTTCCCGTGTTGTTTTTTAAACAGCTCTGTAGATTATTATTATTTTTTTTACTTTATAATATCATAAAAACACTGCTATGCAAATGGACACAACTTTCTCCTAATTCACAATAGGTCAAATAACCATAAGTTCCTGGTAATCTGTCACAAATCAACCCTCCAAAAAATCAAATGTACAAGGATACACCTTTCCCTGTCTATTTGCCTGGAAAATCCCTTCTTTAAGTCCAAATGCTACTTCCTCGGGACAGTCTTGCCTGACTCTTGCAGAGAGACTTGTACTCTCCCTCTAGTGTTTGTTTAGCCCCCGTTGGGGTGGCTCAGAGCCTGCAGAGCCTTGGAAGCTGAGCCTGGCAGTAAACAACAGGAAATGGGGTGGGGTGATGGTAGAGGTGGTGTATGTGTGTGTGTTTGTGTTAATTCTGCAGGTGGCCTGGGCAGAGCCTCACGCTGCACCTGGAATAGAATCCAGGGGCTTCTGTCCAGACTCGGGTGCCAGTTTGGGAGCCTGGAGAGGGCGGAGGTGGCCCCTGAGGTGCAGAATGACTGGTCAGACTAGCGGGTGTGGGATGCCTGACCTGCTGGCCCTGGCCTAGGGGGTAACAGGGCAGGGTGGGGCAGGCTCCAGTAGGCAGGCCCCAGCCCGCCAGCCCTGGGGAGAGCACCAGCACGAGAGGCAGCCCCAGGATTAGGTTTCAGGAGGGTGTGTGTGAGTGCGTGAGAAGGAACAGGGGAAGGAGAAGACGGAAGTTGCACTGGGACCGGCCTGTCTTTTCCCCTAGATCCTAGAGCATAGTAGTTTGGGGACTTGGAGCTTTAGAAAGGCATGTGCTGTGGGTGGGTCTAGCCCTGTGCCTCTCACAGCCAGGCTGGGACCCCAGGACCCAAGAGGCTGACCTGCCCATAGAACCTACAGACTCTGACCAGTCAGGAAGGGCAAAAGGATCTTCTGGCTCACTTAGTGCCCAGAAAGCTGAGGTGCTGTGTAGAAGGTACTGTCTCCAACTCTAGCTCATGGACCTAAACCATTCCCTCAGGCCCAGGACCTCAGCCTGTACCCAGAGAGCAGCAGGAAAGCTGACTGGGTCTTATTAGAGGTTGGGGACTAGTTGCATGTGGGCACCAGCAGCCTCACAGTAAGGTCTTCATCCCACCAACTCAACTGAAAAAGGTGCCTCCAGATGTGGGTTTGCTGTATTAGGGCAACACAGCGCCAGCTCTCCATCTGTGCCTGTTTGCTTGAGTGGCCAGCCCTCTAAGCCACCGTGCTCTTCCTCTAGTGTTTCCACTGCATTTTATTCGGCCCCCATGAGGTGGCTCAGAGCCTGCAGAGCCTCTAGCCCTCTAGCCACTGTGCCTAGTAAGTGTGAGCAGCCCAAGACGCCCAAGAGACAAAGGGAAGGCAGAGCCCAGCAGTGGGTCCTGAGAACAGGGCCACAGCAATTAGCCTATTAGATTCAGCCATAGGCCTTGGTCCCTCCAAAAGTGAGACTGTCATTCAATGGGGTAAAAGCCAAACCCCACAGATCCATCTTCCTAGAACCTGCTCTGAGAAGTGGCAGGTGGACAAAGCAGAGGGTCAGAGGTTTCTAGAATCTACCTTGGCCTTATTTGGGATCTTGCTACGGCAGCCCCACCATAAATAGCCCTGCACAGTAAGACCTTGGTACACGTCCAAGCAAGCAAACCAGCAAGCAAAGTGAGCACTTTCTAAATGCTTTGTCAAGCTTAACGCCTTGCTGCCACTCCCCCCACCGACCACCTAAATGAATCCCATGGGACAGCAGGCGTCTGAGGAGAAAGGATGGTAGCTCTGGAGGGCAGGTGGGGGGCATATGTCCAGGGGAAGCAGCCCAAAGGTAGAGGAGACAAACTGCAGGCATCACCCCAAGTGCCATTCCAACCATGAGCACGAAGCTCCTGCCCCGTCCAAAACGATTTGCTTACTCAGTGCCAGGTCCTGTGCTGAGTGCTGGCTGGGGACCTAAAGGTCAATTAGCCGTGGACCTTCCCTTAAGGAGCTGATGATAGACACAGGTAAACAGATAATCATAGAACGGCTGCACATCCTGTGTTCTGGAATAGGTAGGGATTCAAAGGCCTTACACAAACTTTGGGGAATAGGAGAATCTCGAAGGAGATGGCAAGACAGACCTGCGCCTTGAAAGACAGGTAAATGTGAGCTGCAGATAATGTTGGGAAGGGTATTCAAGGACAAGGGTAGTGTAGGCGAAGGCACAACGGAGAAGGGAACCTTCTCAGCAAGACAAGGAAAGAGACTGCTGAGGCTGGACAGAGTGAAGCAGCACCCGCCCAGGGCAGAGGAGCTTCTGCCAGGCTCCCCTCCCGGGGAATCTGCCCCCTAGTCCCACCCAGGCAGGTGGAGCAAAGGGTGAAGGAGCAAGTGGGCAAGTGCGTTCTGACTGGGTGTAAACCAAGCAGCGGAGGAGGCGTAACCTCTGCACAGAGGGAAAAGCCAGGGCAGGGCGTGCCATCAGCGCTGTCGGGGTTGGCGTGGTGCCCCGAGACTGTGTCAGGACCAATTTCAAGCTGGATCAAGGCTGGTAACTTGGGGCACTCAGTTCATGCTCTTTCTTGTTGACACACTGCAGTGGATATCTGCATTTCTTTCCCTTTCTCTGTAAGTGCATCCCACTTTTCATTCCATATGGTCCCAGTAGAGCTGACCCCACCACTACTACTGGGATGGGCCTATGTCCCAGGCTAGCCAATCAAGATACTTCGGCCCTCGGAACCATAGCAATTGGCTCAACAATGGACACCTGACCCAAGCGGAACCAATCAAATTCTTTTCTGAGATTTACTATTTGGGCAATGGGGGAATGTGAGAGTCTCTCTATTTTTCTGAGATAGTGAGCTGTACAGATCATGTAAGCCTAGAACAGGGCTTGTGCAAACTACGGTCCATAGGCCAGCTGCCTGTTTTTATAAATCAAGTTTTACTAAAGCACAGCCACACTCATTCATTTTACCTATGGCTGCTTCATTTAATGCTACAACGGCAGAACTGAGCAGTTGTGACCTGCAAAGCTGAAAATACCTACTACCTGGACCTTTACGGAAAAAATTTGCCACGCCTGGGCCTGAACTGCTGAGGCCATCCTCTGTGAGTGCACAGAGAAACCGTCTACACAACAGTCAAACCGGGAGAAAAGCAGAGCCAAGATACGGGGAGAAAGACACCGAGTCCTAGATTCAGATAGTTCAGCCCTGAACTTAACAGTTTTGTAAGGGTTTCTACCAACTGCACCTGCTACTAGAGGACGTCTGGCACCTGTGGTGTGGCACCTCTCCCTCCTCAGACGCCCCCTTTTCTCTCCTCCCTTTCCCTAAGCTCTAGCCATATCCAACCACTAGAGATTCTAGACGCTGCCGGCTTCTTAACACTCTATACTCGCTGTTCCCTTTGCCTGGAATTCTCCTCCCTTCTCATCCACATGCTGCGCTTCTGCCCATTCTTCAAAGGACTCCAGCCTCTCTATAGGTAGGAGTCTTCCTGGGTCACACGGGGCTGACTAAGCCCTCCTCAGGTCTCCACCCTTCTTCACGCACTCCGTCCTCACAGTGCTTGCCACACACTGATATACCCGTCTGCTTCCACCCCTAGCACACAGCCAAGCACACAGCAGGTGCTCGGTAAATACCAGTTGGCTGGAAGTGGGAGGAGCAGCTCAGGGTGACAGGCTCCATAGCGTGGCCAAATTTCTGCTCAACTGTGGAGGTCTGGGGGTGGGGGGCTGCCTTTGTGTGGCTCTTCACTTTGAATTCCCTGCTCAAAGGGCCAGGCTTCCAATGATATCTCTACTGTTTCAGAGCAAACCCCTTCCAGGTCAGAAATACTGCCAGTTGCTGCCCCGCTGCTTGCTTAGGGACTGTGGCCCCATCTGTGTCCAGACAGGCTGGAGCCACATGCATAACATGTATGACAGGCAGGGAGGCCTGTGCTGAAGGAGGAATGGAGAGGCTGAGACAGAGGCCCTCGAGGGGGCAGGGCCTTGGCTCCCACTGACAGGGCTCCCACCGACTGCTGACAGCCTGTACCGAGTGTGGACAGAGAAGGAAAGGAAGGGCCCAAACTTCCTAGTCAGGGGAGGGAAGGGAGGTGGAAGGGAGAACTATGAGCTGAGAAGACGCTATGAGGCAAGTGCCCCTCCCCCCGAGAGCCTGCATGATAGCTGGACTGTCGACAGAGGCCGTAGAACCCAAAACCCAGGGACACGGTCCCATCTGTTTCCAGTGCCCACCATTCATCTCTCTAATATGTGGTAAGCCCAGCTTATCCCTGGCACTGTGCTAGTTTTTGAAAATATGACAATAAACAGCTCTGAGTCCCTGCCTTCACAGATAATGGTCAAGGCAGCCAAATACAGACAGAGGCAATTGTGAAATATATGATGTATGCCACAGTAACAATAACAACAACAGTAATTTACAGGTATTGAGCTCTTACTATGTTCTAGACCAGTGATGGCGAACCTATGACACGCGTGTCAGAGGTGACACGCGAACTCATTTTTTCGGTTGATTTTTCTTTGTTAAATGGCATTTCAATATATAAAATAAATATGAAAAATGTAAGTCTTTGTTTTACTATGGTTGCAAATATCAAAAAATTTCTATATGTGACACGGCAGCAGAGTTAAGTTAGGGTTTTCCAAAATGCTGACATGCCGAGCTCAAAAGGTTCGCATCACTGTTCTAGACACTGTTCTAAGTGCTCTATGCACATTATCTTTTTTCACTCTCATAATATTCTCATGGATTGACACAATTTACATCCATATTTTTATTTATCGCATTGCTTTTGGGAATGTATTAAAGTCACTGGCCCCTTCGGGAGCATACATCAGGGGCGGAGAGGCGAGAGAAGCAGAGTGAAAGGGGTTGAGGAGAAAGAGAAGTGAGAAAGTAAGTGTTCAAGAGAGATCAGACCATTTCTAAAGAAACTTGGTGGTGGAGGAAAGGAAGAAAATGGAATGGTAGCTGGAGATTGGAGTGGGAGAAGGGAGAATGGAGCATGTTTGTATTCCTATGTGATGAAGACAAGCAGAGAAGGGGGAGGGGTGCAAGAGACAGAGGTAACAGCAGAGTGAGGCTCCAAGGAGTGGAAGGTGACGAGCCAGAATGTGAGTGGAGGGACACGGAAGGCAGGATGCCTTTACCCTGGAAAAAAGAGGGAGGGTGTGGAGATGGCTACTCTGGTAGGTGTGTTTCGAGAAAGGAGGAACCTGAGAGGATGCTCACCAGATTGCCTTTCTCTGGGAAATCTCTGGGGTTAGGGGTTGGGGGTGTGAAAGAGTGGACTGTAGTAATTTATGAATGGCAAAGGTTTGCAACAGTCACCATGCTAAGTCAGCCAGGGACAGGGACTGCTGAGCAGTGCTGAGTACTTGGCACAGGCTGGACACCATGAAGCCATAGAGCAGCGGTTCTCAACCTGTGGGTCGCGACCCCTTTGGCGGTCGAACGACCCTTTCACAGGGGTCGCCTAAGACCATCCTGCATATCAGATATTTACATTATGATTCATAAGAGTAGCAACATTACAGTTATGAAGTAGCAACGAAAATAATTTTATGGTTGGGTCACAACATGAGGAACTGTATTTAAAGGGCCAGAAGGTTGAGAACCACTGCCATAGAGGGATCAATGCAAATGTTTGTATGTCTCTGTTAACAGTTCAGCAGCCCAGAAGCAAAAAAGGTGGCTGGATAGATTTCACTGGTGGGCACTGCTGTGCGAGATTGTTGTAAGGACAGGAGTGTGATGGAGACTCAAAGAAATGGTGAGAATACCAATGGTGCATAGGACCATGTGTGGGGTGGAGGTTCTGGCTCTGATGGTGAGGAAGGCAAGGCTGGGTTAAAGTAGTTGATCAAGCAAAACCCAGGAGTCATTCTTTTTCTTTTTACCCATTAGCCCAGGATCATCACATTTTACAAAGAGGAACACCTATTTCACAAATAAACCAACTGGAGTCATTCTTGACTCATCTCTTTTTCTTGGCTGCCTTTCATCCAATTCATCAGCAAATCCTGTTAATCTCTAAATATATTTTAAATCCATCTACTTATCTCTATTTTCACTGCTACTACCCAGATCCAATTCATCACCTTTTTTGCCCCCTTAATTTTAAAAAATTTATTTGAGGGAAATGAAAAGAGATGATTTGTTGTTCCATTTATTTATGCATTCATTGGTTGATTCTTGGTCAGGGGATCGAACCTGCAACCTTGTTGTATTGGGATGGTGCTCTAACCAACTGAGCTACCTGGCAGGGCTCAAATAATAACTTCTTAACTATTGTAATGGTCAGTGACCAGCTTCTACTCTTGCCCCTCAATCCATTATCTAGAAAGGTCAGAATGGTACTCCTAAATATCAACCTTATTGTGCTACTCCTCTGCTTAAAACCTTCTCACTGCCCTCTGAATAAAAGCAAACAACAGGTTACATGGCCTAATCCTTACCTACCTCTCACTTCATTTCAGGCCCTCCCCTGTACTCATTCTGCCACAGTATACCGGACTTCTGTCCAGTCCTTGAATACTACACACTTTTTTTTCTGCACCCAGACCTTTCCAGAACACCTCTGGATCTCTCCAAGGCTGGCTCTTTGTTTTCATTCAGATCTCTGTTCAAATGTCACCTCCTCTGAGCGGTCTTCTCTAGTTCCTGTGTTGAATGTGGGTTTCCTCCTCATTTTATATCACTCATTTTATTTCCTTTATCAACATTTAGCACTATTTAACATAATCTTGTTCATTTGCTTAGTCTCTGTGTACTAGCTTCTCGATAATAATATGGAGAATGTAAGCTCTATGTGAATAGGACCTGCCTAATTTGTTCACTGCCATATTTCTCAGGACCTAGAACTGTGCTGAACAAATACGTGCTAAGTGAGATTAGTCTATCTTATACCCAGTCTGCAAACTACCTGCATCTTACTTCCTCCTCCTTCCCTCTTGATAAAACTGAGAAACTTCCCATTTTTCTATCAAAGATCAATCTTTCCACACGTGCAATGCCTTCCTGTCTCAATCAGGGTAAAGCGTCAAGTCCTTACAATGGCCTATAAGGCCATCCATGAACCTGACACCCCACTCCCCGTTTCTGCTTTAATTTCATCTCCTACTGCTCTCCCCCTGCTCACTTTATCAGTCACACTCCTCCCTGACTTCGGGTCTTCACTTGCACTGTTTCCTCTGCCTGGAATATTCTTTTCTTAAAAAATATATTTTTATTTCAGAGAGGAAGGGGGAGGGAGAGAGAGATAGAAACATCAATGATGAGAGAATCATTGATCGACTGCCTCCTGCATGACCCCCAAACTGGGGATCGAGCCCACAATTCACACATGTGCTCTGACTGGGAATCAAACCTTGACCTCCTGGTTCATAGGTCGACGCTCAATCACTGAGCCACGCAGTCTGTACTGAAATATTCTTTTTCCAGGTAATCATTTGGCTTACTCACTCACCTCCTTCTAGTCTTTATTGAGACTTCACCTTTCCCATGAGGTGAACTCCGATCATCCTATCTAACACTGCAACCTGCTCCAATCAACTTGCCATACTCTTTCTTTCCCTCTAAGTATTATCTTCCCCTAATTTACTAGACAATTTACTTATTAGTTGTTTAATGTGTGTGTTTACCTGTAAGAATATAGGCTTCATAAAGATAGGATTTTGAGATGAGGCGACTACCCTGGATTATCCAAGCGGACCCTAAATGCTTTCACAAGTGTCCTTAGGAGAGAGAGGCAGAGGGAGATTTTACCACATAAAGAAGGAAAGGCAATGTAGACATAGGAGCAGAGACTAGAGTGATGCAGCCACAAGCCAAGGAATGCCAGCAGCCACCGGAAACTGAAAGAGGCAAGGAACAGATACCCTCCCAAAGCATCCAGAGGGAGCATGGTCCTGCTGACCTTGATTTCAGTCCGGGGATGCTGATTTTGACTTCTGCCATCCAGAACTGTGAGAGAATAATTTGCTACAGAGCGACAGGAAACTAATAGTTATATTATTTTCAGAGCCCCATAGGTAAATAGAATTTCCAGAGAAAGGGGAAGGCCATTATTTTTCCTCTGCTTAGGAATGAGACAGAATGTCAGTGAATGAGCAGAAACTGATCTGTCAGATAAGACCACCTGCCTTCAGAGGAGGGGGTTGAGGAAGACAGCCCTAGTGAAGGGCACAAGGGCAGTCGTGGCTGACCACCATCTGCTCTGTATCCCACCACTGTGTACAGTCCCAGGAAGGGCTGAAAGAAAAAAAAAGACTGAAAAATATGACTGTTTCAGGAGGGTTCAAGTTCCAAACATTCAGATGCATATGACCAATTGGTGGCTGCTAAGTCTTCCTATCAAACTCAGGCCTATATTCTGAGTTCAAGAATTACATACACAACTGCATCTGGGCCATCTTGCCCCGTGTCTTACTGGTATGCTAGCTCAAAATATTTTTTTAAAAGAAGTCCATTATCTTCCCCTAAACCTATTCTTCCTCCTTTTTATTTTTTTTCCAACAAGAGTTCCCAAGTCACAGACTAGGGGACAAACCATCTGGCTGTTCACTGCCTCTGGGGCCTGAGTGTGGCCTAACTGCTTCTCTCTGTAGGGAATTGTGAAGGGTGTGTCTACTGCGTTGGCCAGGGAAGTCTGAAGCCCTTGAACCACCTAGGTGGATTACATCACACACCTCTTCACCGCCCCAGTGAGCAATGCATTACTGAAGACTGGTCTTGGAATTTCCCTAGCTGGGCACTCTGTTCCTACAGGAAATACTCCAGCTACCTTCTTTAGTCCAGGGGCTCCAGATTTTTCTTAACTTTGGAAATTTTGGGTGAGGCTGCAGGAGCCGAATTCTGTCTCCCCAAATACCAGATGAACTGCCAAATAGAATGGGTCAAGCTAGTGGTAGATGAGAACCCTACTGGCCTAGTCCTATTTTTAAGATGCATAGGAAGACTTGTCCTACAATAAAAATTCCAGCCCCTGGACCAACTCACATGCTGCTACTTCCACCACTTTGGCCATTTCTCACCTCTACACAGATGTCCTGGCCCCTGCCAACCCAAAAGATCCTATATCTGAACTCATGACAAGCTAAGAGTCACTTTGAGATGGTCTTATCACCGTGTCTTATCTTTGTTATCACATCCCTAAAGCTTAGAATTGCACGTAGCGTACTGTAGAGAATCAATGGACAAGTGAATAAATAGCCACAACAATGGGCCCTGCACATGGGACAGGGACCTGCCACAGCCTTAAACCCCTGAGCTGTGACATTCAATTTCCTCTTTCACACCCATCCACTCTGAGCTCCTTGCCATACTCCACATCCCGTGGCCATCCAACTAACCACCAGGAAGAGGACCAGAGGCTTGCTATAGGTCATTCTAGGCATCTTCCCTGGACACTGCCTATGTCTAGTAGTGAAGGATTCTGGAAACAAACAAGCCCCCTCCCATCTTGTTCCTTCCTTGGAAGATCTTCATAAGCACCTTATTATTGTTGTTACTGACTTGGGCTCCAATCCCTAGCCTTTCCTGCCCTCGGTACCTTATGAGGGCTTCTGTGACCTAATCACTCACACCTGACAGCCAAGACTCAATTCTGATGCTTGACTGGCTTTTGTCCCCCAGGCTCAGCTCTATGACCTTAGCTGCTGTTCTGATCTCTGCCAGCCTAAGGATATAGATGCCAGTGTTTGGCAAAGTCCAGCACCACCTTCCTTGGCAGGTCCCTCTCCCCTCAGTACAGGCTCAAGTGAAAAAAAAGTGAAGAGAAATTTGGAAGCAATGATCACCAGTCTCAATATTTTTAGTGTATTCCTTCTTCAAAAAGCAGGAAATAGGAGAGATGAGCTTCCTTCTATACCTAGAAACTAGTAACTCCAAGGCAGGTC
>NW_006289819.1:3141844-3143940 GCF_000327345.1 Myotis davidii | reverse complement strand
CCGCCCCGCCACCCCTTCAGTGATCTTATTCTCTACCCTACCTCAGCTATTTATTCCTCAATTGTATCCTAGACCAGGTCATTACTAATAACCAAAACCTTCTCTAATCTCAATCTCAATCTCCCATTCTGACTGCCTTCACCTATCCATATATTGATAGCTCACCTGGTCTTGCAGCTAAACTTCAACAGTCCCTCATCTTTTCTGTGTCCTTCAGCTCCTTATGTTCTTACTGCAATTCTTACCCACCTTAAATTCCAAATCAATCATTATAATCACTTCCTTGCATTCATCCTCAACTTGTTTGCTCCTCTCTCACTTGGTTAAAACACAACTCTGGTTAAATTCAATTTCCTACCTACTCTGGGCATATACCTGCACAGAAAAATGCAGCTGGCTAGAGAAAACTCATGCTCCTTCATCTCACCTTAGATTCAAGTGAAAGATATGAAAACAACCTAAGTGTCCATTGATGAGTGAATGAATAAAGAAAATGTCACCCCCCCCCCACAGGAATCTTATTCAGCCATAAAAAAGAATTAAATCTTGCCATTTGTGACAACGTGGATAGACCTTGAGGGCAATATGCTAAGTGAAATACCTCAGACGGTAAGATAAATACCGTATGATCTCACTTATATGTGGAATCTTAAAAACAAACAAAACCCCAAACTCATAGATACAGAGAACAGACTGGTGGTTGCCAGAGGCAGGGGTGGGGGTGAGCTGCACGGGTGAAGGGAATCAAAAGGTACAAACTTCCAGTTATAGTTCTTAGCATTAGAAAAAAAAACTCTATAAAGAATTTGCCCTAACTGGTTTGGCTCAGTGGATAGAGCATTGGCCTGCGGTCTCAAGGGTCCCAGGTTCGATTCCGGTCAAGGGCATGTACCTTAGTTGCGGGCACATACCCAGTGGGGAGTGTGCAGGAGGCAGCTGATCGATGTTTCTCTCTCATCCATGTTTCTAACTCTCTATCCCTCTCCCTTCCTCTCTGTAAGGGATCAATAAAATATATTTTTTAAAAAAAGAATTCTATAACTGTATGGTGATGAATGCTAACTAGACTTACTGTGATAATTTCACAACGTATACAAGGATTGAATCATGTTGTACACCTGAAACTAATATAACTTTACATAGCAATTATACCTTAATTTTTAAATATCTCAATAAAGCCAGAAAAAATTTTCTTTAAAAAATTAAAGTGAGTCCAGCAGGTGTGGCTTAGTAGTTGAGCATTGACCTATGAACTGGGAGGTCAATGGTTCAATTCCTGATCAGGGCACATGCCTGGGTTGCAGGTTTGATCCCCAGTGTGGAGGTGTGCAGGGGGCAGCTGATTAATGATTCTCTCTTATCAGTGATGTTTCCATCTATATCTCCCTTTCCCTTCCTCTCTGAAATCAATAAAAAACATTAAAAATTTTTTCAAGTGAGTGAGGCTCTTATGCTATCTGGAAATTGTACCATATGCTACTAGCCCAGTTATTCTCCCATTCTCTTAGAAAACTAGTCATACTTTCTCCTTTTTCTTCACATTTCCAACACCTCCTTCCTCCTTCTTATTTCAATAGATGACTTCACTTACCACTGCACTGACATAACGGGAACAATCAGAACAGAACTTCTACATGCTCCACACCACTACTTGCCTGCATTGTGACTACATTCTCTACTTTCCTTTCAATTTAAGTTGCTTATTTAAACTGCTTATACTTGTAACTAAGGCGAACGTTTGCTCCCAGGACCTTATCCTTCCCATTAGCATGCAAATGTGTTATTTTTCTCATATTAAACACTCCCTTTCATTAAAGCTTTAAATTTTTTCACTTTTCCTAGTCTATATATGAAAAAACCTCAAAAAAAACAAACAAACAGAAGAGTTGGAAGAACAGTACAATGATAACCTAAACACTTGCCTCCTCGACTCAGCCACCACACATTTCTTTCTCTTTACTGAAACACACCCTGAAAGAGTTATCTACACTTGCCATTGCTGACTGTTCTTCTCTCATTTCTCACAAATCCATTCTGACTCCTAAATTAATCACTTAAGGTCACCAATGATTTTCATGTTGCTAAATCCAATGGTC
>NW_006289819.1:3126037-3141519 GCF_000327345.1 Myotis davidii | reverse complement strand
AAATATTTTCATAGATTTCTGATATACTGTGTGTGTGCCAGTCAGGTTGCTCATTCCTGGGACCCTCGTCTCTGTGAATGTATTTCTGGGATGGTAACCTCACCTTTCTTCTGAGTCCAATTCCTTCTTTTTGAATCCATGATATCCAGTGTGATACTATGGAAAATAATTGCATACATACATATTTTTACTCCTTTACTCATCTCCCGGCCTCCCTCTGGCAACCACCAGTCTGTTCTCTGTATCTATGAGTCTGTTTTGTTTGTTCATTTATTTTGTTCTTTTGATTCACAATGAAGTGAAATCATATGGTATTTGTCTTTCTCTGACTGACTTATTTCACTTAGTATAAAACCTTCTAGGTTCATCCATGCTACTGCAAAAGGTAAGATTTCATTCTTTTTTATGGCCGAGGATTATTTCCCAATGGCCAATTCTTATTGACTTATCAGTGAAGCAACCATACAACACTCTGATTTGCCTGGGACGATGTTGGTTTATGTGTTTTATCCTGAAGCAATTTTTAATAATGTCCACTTTTACTCTCAAAAGTGTCGAGTTTGGACAATAACTTATATGATCACCCTACCTAGCAGCAACATATTACATTATTACTCCTCTTGAAATACTTCCTTAATTTGGTTTCCAGAATACCACGTGTTTCCTACCATCACACTGAGCATTCCTCCTTTGCAGTTTTCTCCTCTCCTGCACCACTAAGTGTGGGTATGCCCTAGGGCTCAGTCCTCGCTACTCTTCTCCGGCTAAACCAGGGGTGGGCAAACTTTTTGACTTGATGGCCACAATGGGTTCTTAAACTGCACCGGAGGGCCGGAACAAAAGCATGGATGGAGTGTTTGTGTGAACTAATATAAATTCAAAGTAAACATCATTACATAAAAGGGTACGGTCTTTTTTTTTTTTTTTTAGTTTTATTCATTTCAAACGGGCCGGATCCGGCCCACGGGCCGTAGTTTGCCCACGGCTGGTCTAAACTCACTCACTTCATAGACTGGACCTCTCCATGTGGATGTCTAAGAGGCATCTCAAACTTTGCACGTTTAAACTTGAGCTCCTAATACTCCCCCTAAAACCGGTTCTTCTTGCAGTCATTTCTCCTTCTTGGTAAGTGGTACCTCATTCCTCCAGTTGCTCAGGCTAAATTCCTGAAGTGAGCCTACATTCTTCTCTTTCTCTTATAACCACTGCTGAGATGTCAGCAAACCCGTCAGCTCTACCTTCAGAATATATCCTGGACATGACAATATCTCACCACCTCTACTACTTCTACTGTGGTCCAAGCCACGATCTCTCTCACAGATTATTACAAAAGCCTCCTTCCTATTGGACTCCCTGCCTCACAACAGTCTATTCTCATCAAAGTAGCCAGAGTGATCCTTACACCTCTGTTCAGAATCCTCCATCCTTATAATGACCTATAATGTCCTTATGCTTTAGACTTCTCTTAATTTTCTGATTTCATCTCTTACTATTTTGTAGCAACACAGGCTTCTTTTCTGTTTGTGGATCCTACCTCAGAGCTTTTGCATTGGCTGTTTCTTCTGCCTGGATCTCTCCCCGACCCCCCACACCCCATATCAGCATACGTAAATGTCACCTTTCCCAGTTATCCTCTCCAACTTTCTATTCCCCCTTCCTGCTTTATTTTTCTCTAGCACTCCCTACAGTCTCATATACTATATATTTTATTTATATATCTGGGTTTGGCTGCTTCCCAATTATGAGCTCCACAAAGGCCAGGATGTTTGTCTGTTTTGCTCACAGCTGTATTTCCAGCACACACAGCAGCACCTGACACCTAGCAAGCACTCAATAAATATTTGTTTAATGAATGAATAAAAAACAGGGCTAATAGTACCTCTACCTCACAGATGAAATGAGATAAGCATGCAAAGTTTGTGGCACACCATGTTGCTCAATAACTGTCCGTTCCTTACTTCCTTCCCTCCCCTCCCAGTTTTGGTATCAGCCATGCCCTCCTTCTCCCAAAGGGAGTGTCAGGTCAGAGGTAGGGTTGATGGTAGTACCTGACTTACCAACAACTGCCAACAGCACCCCCAGGACTCCCTCAGTGCCGGGCCAGGCTGGGCCCTGCTCTCAGACGTTGATTCCTCGGGGTAGAGGTGAGCCACCTGCTTTAACTCAGGAAGCTGAAGACTCCAGAATGACGTGAGGCACTCAGAAGCACTGTCCTCAGACCAGATCTTTGTATCAAGGGCCCAGGGACTGTTGTGCCTCCTACCCCAGCCTCCTGCATATACTCCACCGACACAGCTCCAGCAGCCCTCACCCATGGGCATGTTGTCTTAGTCTCACAGGCTATGCCGCAACACTGCCTGACTGCTTCCCTAGCCCCTCTCCAGGGTTCTCTACCAGGGTTCTTCTGGGCCCCTCCACGTTCAGCGCACAACCTGACAAGCACTTGGCCACCTCATCACAGGGAAGCCAGAGTGGTCTACCCACCAGACTATTGCTCCCACAAGCCGGGAGGCTCCTGGGAACTGTCCTTGGCCAGCTGTTCATCTGGCAGCAATGGGTCTGGCCATGGCTGCTCCCCCTGGAGTGGCCTGAGTCCTGTCTCTACCCCAACTCCCAGCACCTTTCTCCTCACTTTAGGAACAGAAGCTGTTTCCTACGGATGAATCCTCTGGGAAGCACGGTTAATCTGGGGCGGGATTTCTGATCTGGAGTTACTTCTTTCAGAATCTCTGTCCCTACACCTGGAGGACTAAGCCTGCTGGAGAAAACACGCACACGTACATGGGCTGGAGCCACTGCAGAGCCATGTCTCCCACATGGCCTGCTCTGCTGCCCGACAGTCTTTGGCCGCCTTAGTAAGCAGTCTCTTACACGCCCCACAGTAGTCTTACAAACATGGCCACCCTTCTCAAGCTTCTCTCTCAGAACCCTTCTGGAGATCAAAGGCCAACCCCTGCCCTCACTATCCTTAGAACAGTGACCCGTTGTATTATTTATGCCAGCCTTCTTCTCTGTAGCTCCATTTTTCCTGGCTGTGTACAGGATCCTTCCCACTGGCCGTCCAGACACCCACTCTACCCTCACGGCCATGCTTGCCAAGCCTCCAGACTCTCTTTCTCCTCCCTTTATAGGCACGCTCCCTGGGAACAGTCCACACACACCGACCACAGATCCTCACCTCATCAGCTCGAGGTCAGCTGGCTTCCACCCCCACCACTGCAGAGACACAGCTCTTACCAAGGACATCTCCATCTCTAGGTCCAAACTCTGAGGTCCCATCTGCCTTGCCTCCTGACAGGCCTCTCAGCATGTATCCTGACAGCAGACCCGACTAGCGAAGGCCGAATGTTCTCACCCTGCTTTAAGACCCTCCCGGGAAGCCCTATTCTGCGTTGTCCCAGGTCCCTGAGCGCTGACGCCCCCTCCCCAGGCATTTGTAAGCACTCCGGTTTTCAATAAATGTTTATGAATTATCATCGGCTTACTCTTACCTACTGTTTCTCATTATACTGTAATCCTTTCATCTTCACAAAAGCCATCTGAAATAAGCAGGATGGGTATTTCCCCTAATTTACAGATGTAGGAACTGAAATTCAAAGAGTTGAAGTGATTTGTCCTAGGTGAGAAGGGGGCAAACCAGGTCTGAAACCTGAGATTTCTGATTTCAAAGTCGGCGGTGCTTACTTGAAGGAGGAATCTGTGCACGGAGCTCTCAGACATTACTGTGGACGGTTGAAGAAGCATGCAGAAAATGATGGAGGTATGAGAGAGCAATAGCAATGTGGGCTAATGGCAGGATGGTTTGCAAGTCTGGTAGCTGGTGAACAGTTTTGCTCACGCCTGCCAGGTAAGTGACCAGACTGTTCTAGGCTTGTCTTGGTCTCTGTTTTATGTACACTGTTTGGACAAAGATAGAATGGCTTAATCATGAAATCAACAGAGAGGAAAGAAACAGCTTATGCTGGAAATCCAAGGATGATCCAAAGAGCTCTGAATAGGCAGCTACGTGGGCAGGCCTGGTTTGGGCCCATAAATTCTATCAGTCTTGAGTAGGAAGGAGATGTGGCCTAGACAACAGCACGTCAAGAATAGGCTTACGGTCAATGTGACATGACCTCTAAAGTAGTGTCTCTCTGAGGAACATTAAAAAATGGGAGGAGCCAAAACCGGTTTGGCTCAGTGGATAGAGCGTCAGCCTGCGGACTGAAGGGTCCCAGGTTCGATTCTGGTCAAGGGCATGTACCTGGGTTGCGGGCACATCCCCAGTAGGAGATGTGCAGGAGGCAGCTGATCGATGTTTCTCTCTCATCGATGTTTCTAACTCTCTCTCTCCCTTTCTCTCTGTAAAAAAAATCAATAAAATATATTTTAAAAAAATGGGAGGAGAGCTTATCCTGATGCTTACCATGTGGCAGGCCACCTGTGAGCAAGCAGGAACTCCACTCTGGGTGCCCCCTAAAGGAACAGTAGTAAAGCGGGCCCAACCCACAGAAGAGAACCTACATGAGAGGGCCTTCCAGAGCAGAGATGTCTGGCTACGGAGGACTTGAAGGCACATGATCACCAGCTTCCAATCTGAAGTCTGACAGAGAGGAGGGACTAGACTTGTGTCCCAGGCAAGCGGAACTAGGCCCACAGGTGGAAGTTATAGAAAGGCAGAGTTTGGTTTTTCTTAGTAAAAACTCTCCAGTTACTGAGTATCTTGAAGTGGATGGGCTGCTTCTGGAAGTTAAGAGCCTCTGGCTACTGGGCATGGGGGATGGACTAGGTACTCTCTGTGATTCCGAGACACACAGATTCTGGACCCACCAAGCCCAGGAAAGTGGCAGGAACCGTCTCCCCCTGGGCTGAAGCAAGTCCCAAAATGGCAGTAGGTCCAGCCTCTCGGTGCTAGTGTTGAGGACTTTACTGGAAGGGCTGCCTACAGTTTAGAGAACTTGTTTTCTCTCTTTAAAAGGAAAAACTTTATAAAGAGAGGGGTTGTGGGAGACTATTTCTATCTCGGGTGTCTATTCCAAAGCTCTGGTGTTTTGCCAGGATTTAAGCATGGTATACACAACACTGTTAAAAATAACCCTTTGATTGAACAGAAGGCATGGGAGAGAGGGGATAGCCAGGCAATTTTGCTAGAGGGTGTGGGAAGTGGGCAAGGAGAGGAAACGTGTACCCAGAGACCTTGGGAAGGGTTTCTTTCCTGAAGAGTTATGTAGACTCAAAGGGACTAAGGTCCCGGGAAATACTGTCCATAACCGCTCCTTTCCAGAGAACTGCCCGGTAACTGCCCTGTTTTGGGTGTGTCCAGGATACGAACAAGCTGCCAGTTTTGAAGGATTCTCCCAGGACCAAGTCTGCCACTTTTCAGTCCCTATTGCCAGCCTATGGGACAAAGGTCAGGGAAAGACGACAAGGAGCAGAAACCAAGAAAGTTTAACAATGTCATAAGCCACAGAAAGGTCAAAGACACAGACCCCAGAGCAAGTTCTACTAGATTTAGCTATTGGGAACTTTGTGTGTGAAGACTTCCAGACATTTCCTTCTATAACGAGACATTTCACATAAATGGAATTACATGTCCTGTTCTATAACTTGCTCTTGAAAAATTAATAAAAAACAACAACTGTGGGGACAAGGCAGTAAATATAGTCTGACATCATCATTTTTAATGACTACATATTATTTCATCATATGAACATGCAACATTTACTTAATCATTCTCAACTAGGAGACACTGATGTTGTTTCCAATTTTTTTGCTATTATAAACATGCTGCCACAAGCATCATATTACAATAACTTGCGTGCACAGATATGATTATTTCCTTATGTGAAATATTTAGAAGTGGAACTGTTGCATCAAACGGAATCCACATTTTATACTTTATTACATATTCCCTACATTGCCTCCCATAATTTTGAAGAGAATAAAATACTGTTCTTATGATTTCCTCCAATCTCTCTGGCCATTCTTTCCTATTCCTCATTAGTTTTTCCTCCTATGAATCCCTTTTGAGTTGGTATTCCCCAGAGTTATATCCTTCTGCTCTCTTCTTCTCCCGCTAAAACTTAACCTCAAATGCCTACAAGAGCCAACAAGATACTATAAATATATTAGTTGGACCAGATGTAAGACAACAAGAAGTGGCAGGGTTATAACAAGCTAGAATGACTCCATCTCTAAAATGGATGTAGCTTATAAGCTGCCAGTTTGGGACCAGTCTACACACCTACCCTATACTGCCTCACCCACTGCCAAAGCTTCCTCTACGTGCTGACAGCTCCCACTGCCTGGCTCTAGCTCTGATCTTTCTTCCTGGACTCGAGGCTCACACAAGCACGTGATCACTCCACCTCTCTCCTTCCGTGTTCTATAGGCATCTCAAATCATTACGTCCGCAACCAAATTCACAATCTCTGCCCTTTCCTCTCTTCTGACAAAATCAGAAACAACTGCCCTCCTTTTTGGGTTCCCAATCTCAATGAATGGCATCCCTATTTTTTTTCTATCTTTAAAGCCAGAAACCTGGGAGCCATTCCAGATTCTTCCCTCTGCCCAGCCTTCCTCACCCAGTTAATCATCTAAGCAATTCAGTAGGCAAAATAGGTGCAAGGGTTGACCACGAAGAGGAATGACAGGCTCCTGTCCTGGAGGGGTAGAATAACGGTGTCATGATCAGGTGTGGTGGTGGAGGGAGAAATGCCACACAAGATGTTCTGGGAAGAGAGAAGGGACACTTTGATTGTATTTCCTATGTGTTACCAAGTCTCTCTTCTCCATCCCTCAGGGACTGCCTTCAGCAGTTACTGTAAAAGTCTCCTAACTGCCTTCATGTTTCCAAGTTCCCTCCTCCAATTCATCTTCCATTGTTAGGTTAGAACAGTCTCTCCAAACAGCAAGTCTGATCACGTTAACTCTCTTGACTCTTGTCTAAAACATGGCAATAATTTCCCATTTTCCTCAGATTGTAATAAAAACCCTTTTAGAGCGACTTGTAAAAGGATCCCAGGCGCTGGATGGCTTCTCCAGCCTTGTCTCCCAGCATTCTAGGACACGACATCGTGCCCCAGATATGCCGAAACACTGGCAGTTCTCTGAGTGTCCTGTGGCTCCCATGCTCCTAGTTTATACGTTCCCTGTGTCTAGAAAACACCCATCATTTCTCAAGTGCCTAAGTCCTATGAAATCTTTAAGACTTGGATAAAATACCACTTCCTTCAAAAATCCTTCTCTATAACTACTTCGCCCAAAAAAGATGGCTTCTCAAGCTGTTCTCTGTTACATACACTCCCAGAGCTGCTGGCTTACAGTCGGGAGGGAAAGAACTGCCGGCATCTTGTCCAGGCTGCGGAAGGGGACCATGACAATGTCCTTACGTGGATGTCTTGGAGAACAGGCAGTGCTGAGAGAATACAGGGGTGTGGGGCAGACAGCGAGTGATTCCAGAAAAGGTCAGGGCCCCAGGAAAAGGCATAGTTCTTTGACTCTGGTTGGGTATGGCCTTGAGGGGCCCATGAACATTTCAGGGTCACAGACCACATATATTGAGTGACTATTTGACATAATCTATCCCACCCACTGACACTTGTAGCCCCTACTGTGGCTAAATACAAAACCAAAACAGAAAAAATGTTTTCAACTGAATGATGGTGAGATATCACTTATCAATGAACCAATGAGAGGATCATCTCTGGCTTTTAAATGCTAGAAGCAAATAATTACAACGAAGATCAAGAGGTACTGTCAATAATGATAGAAGAGGAATCCTCAGAAAATCCTCCTTAGAAAAACAAAAGCTTTCTCTGACTCCCTCAGTTTAATGTGGTGCCTCCTTTCTGTGTATTCACAGCATCCTATACTTTCAGCTATCATAGCATCAATACTCTGCGTGTGTGACAATCCTGTTTTTGTGTCTGACACCCCTCCTAGACTGGAGTTCTAGGGTAAAATTATGTATTACTCTGCATCCTTAGTTCCTAGCATGGTACCCACTATATGGAAATGCTTATAAGATTGGTGATAGGGGAAGCGGTGGGAAGGAAGTTTAGGCAAATACATTTCAAGTTGAGATGCCTGGTGATAAAGCGGGATAAATACAACAAGCCAGTATCAAGAGAACATTTCTTTCACATGAGGGAATTGTCAGGGAACTTTATAATGACTCATTTACATGAATATTATTCATAGCAATGTTGTTTATAACAGAAAGAAATTGGGAAACAAAATTAAAAGGACATTGGTGCTCACCTCTCTATGGGATGCTCCACAGGAACTTCAAGGTCAGCATTTCCCCAAATGAACTCAACAGCTGCCCCCAAACTTGCCCGCCCCTTTGATCTCTAGGTTAGGAAGTGGTGCAGCCACCTACCCCACTGTGCGAGACAGACTCTGGGGATCTGTTCTTAACCCTCCCTCTCACTCATCCCTACACCAGCCACCGAATGTCACTTCTCCTTCCCTAACATCTCACCAAGCCCCTCTTGTCTTATCACCGCCTCCCAGCATCTCCCTCCCCCGTGTCACCTCCTCTAATCCTCTCTCCTCCACTTCAGGTAATGACCTGAAGTACAGCATAGGGAATATAGTCAACAATATTGTAGTAACCATGTACGGCGCCAGGTGGGTGGGTAAAACCTTACGAGGGAATCACTTCCTAAATTGTATAAATGTCTAACCACTGTGTTAAACGCCTGAAGCTAATATAAAACAATACTGCATATCGACTGTAATGGAAAATAAAATAAAATAGCAAACTCCTCAGCATGCCTTCGTGGCCCCTTCCCATCCCAGCCTCTCCTCTGGACAGCCCAAACTACCTGCCAGTGGGCCTCCTTCCCCCGGTGTGACTGCCTATCCTAGTTCTCTGCTTGGCGGTTTCCAACCGTCCTCCGACAGCAGCGCAGGTGGCACCTCCTCTAGGAAGCCTTTCCTGCCCTCCGCTTGGTCAGGGCCCCTAAGCTGGGTGTGCATACCTCCTGGCTCGCTCTGTTACTGCAGTCATCACACTGTTCGGCTTGTCTTTCTCATCCACTCAGCCCCTGGGGGTCGGGGGGTATGGGCAGCAACCATTACTTATCACAGTCCCCCAAAAGCTCTACAAGAGGCTTGGAATGGGGGTGTTTAGGGGGAGGAGGAGGGTCAGGAGTGGGGCAAGCATTCACCCCAGGCAAGGTCTAAATGGGTATCTGCCAGGCGTGGTTCTGGCCCCCACGGAGGTGGAAGGATGTAGGAGGCTTTGTCCCATGCCCGCGGGCACTCTCTGCCACATGGGAGCCTCTGCAGGGACGCAAGGATTAAGATCACAGGCTGTGCAAACGGGCTCACTTCTGGAGCGGATGCTGGCTTCATGATGAAGCCATCATTTCCCCAAGCCATTCTTCATTCTTTACCGCCTCTGAACTGCAGAAGCAGGAACTGTTCGCCCTTCGTCTGAAGCTTTTCGTGACTCTGCGGAAGACATGCCATCAACAGCCTTTTGTTCGGGCTTGACTCGAGGGAACATGCCAAGAAGTCTGGCTCAGAGTCTTTTCAGATGTCCTTTCTGTCTCTCTGTCACCCTGTTCCCTGAAAGCTACCCACAGTTTTCCTGAGGCTCCAAAGCTGCCACCCTCTCGGTCCTGCCACAGCCCACAGAGCTGCTGTGTGGCACTCACTCGGCCACGGAGCGTGCTATTGCCATCCCAGGTCCCCATGGGTGGGGACCCTCAGTCAGGTCTCTCGCTTTTCCACTTGGTCTGAATGTCACTAGGACCCAGAGGGACAAGTTCAACGTATACCCCCCAGCCGGTGATCTGGCACCCTGCCTACATTTTTCAAAACCATTTCCCCAGTGTCTAACACAGGCATTTAATAAAAATGCATTAAACAAGTGAACAGATATGCAATTCCTAATTATTTGAGCGAACTGAAGGAGCCCATCAAACTAAATGCTCCTACAGGAAAATTATTTAGAATTTACTGTCTTCTTAGAATCATTCAGACTCTTCCCACAGTGGATGCCGGTGGTGTGGCTGCTGGGAAGGAAGCCCAGCGAGTTGGGCCGAGCAGTGGGGTGGGCCTGGATGTAGCCCGGGGCCAGCAGATGCCCCACTTGTGTTTCCCTCTCCCAGCCACGGCTGCTGTGACAACCGTGCTGGCAGGACAGACGGACGAAGGCAAGGGAAATGGGAGCTGTCCCGATTCATCCTCAGTAAGCGGCACAGGGTAAACTAAAGGTGAAAATTAGGCAAGAATTAGTGGAGGACTCAGGAGGGAGCCACGGAGCAACATGTGAAGTGTTACTGATGGAGATGCACATGGGGTTGTGAGAGCCCCGAGTCTAACTGCCTGGGGACCAGGGGAAAAGCTTCACTGAGGAGGGACATCTGAGTTGGAGTTGAAATGTGGAGACCGTGAGGAGGGACACGCCAGGCAGCACATGAACACGGTGCCCCCCAGGTTGAGTGCATGCCCCATCCAGGCCCCTTCGGAGGGAGAGCCTGCCACAAGCAGCTCTTTGATCAGCGATCACCGAGCTTAGTGCCAGGTGACAGTGAGCTGCTTGTTAAAGTCAAGGCAGTGGGTCCACGGGCAGAGAATTGGGAGATGAGCGTTCCAGGTTGGGAAGCAGCATGTGCACAGCCCAAAGGTGTAAAAGACTATGGGTTGCAGGGCAAGGCCACCCAGTGGTTAGGGCACTGGGAGGCATCAGTTCTCTGCGGCTCTGACGGCCCATGGCCCTGTCGGGTGGTCAGAAGCCTTTTTTACTAAATTACAAGATATCAGTTGCATCCTGTGTGGCTGGATTTTCCAAAAGTCACACTTCCCGATACGAGGAGGCATTACTGTATCAACAAACGCCAATCACCGGGGTTTGTAGGCACAGTCTACACAAGTCCTGACGGCTCCCGTCAAGACACATACCAGAAGGTCTCGATAAGAGCCGTGGCCGCCTGGGTGTGAGGAGACGGAACGGCAACAACAAGCACCGCCACTGCCTGAGCATCACTGTAGGTCAGCACCAGGCCCGAGGCCTCAGGGGCGTCAGCTCGTGGAGTCCCCAAACTGCCAGGAAGCGGGGACTGTCACTCCCACTCTGCAGGCGAGGAAGCTGAAGCTGGGCATGACTCAGGAACCGGTCCAAGGTCACTCGGCTAGCTAAGTGGCAAAGCTGGGATTCAGGTTCGCCCGACTCCAAACCCAGCTCTTTCATCTGCCCAGACTGAGGAAGGGGAGTCCCAGCCCCACTCAATCTTTGCTAAGATGGCATGAAGAGACGCTGTGAACCTGGCGTGGGCACTGGTGAGGCCTCGACCTCAAGGCTCCCTGACCCAGTGGTGAAGTCAGGTGGCAGAGAAGCCCCTGTCCACTTCCTCTGACCAACTGCACCCCAGCACCAAGCAATGATCGTCTGAGTGGGTTGGACCACTTCTGCCCCAGCTACGAAGCAATCTACTTCCTGAAATCCATGGCAGCCTCAGGAAAGGCTAAAAGGTAGCCAGTAATTAGGCCCAGCCATGGCCTGGAAAGAAAATGAACTGCCTTGCCCAGCCGGTGCAGCTCAGTGGTTGAGCATTTGACCTATGAACCAGGAGGTACAGTTCGATTCCTGGTGAGGGCACATGCCTGGGTTGTAGGCTTGATCCCCAGTATAGGGTGTACAGGAGGCAGCTGGTTGATGATTCTCTCTCATCATTGATGTTTCGCTCTCTCTCTCCCTCTCTCTGAAATATATATGTATTTATTTATATTTTTAAAGAAAGAAAATGAACAGCCTCCTGCTGGAGGGAACACAATGGCTGGAGCCTTGTAACCTGGGTTCCCATCCTACTCTCTTTGCATCCAACTCCCAAGTCCTGCCTGAAAAGGGCTCAAGGCTGGATAGCGACGAGACCTGCTGCTCACCCAGGTCAGCCTGGGGATCCAGATGCAGGGCAGAGAATGGCCGGTCCTGCCTTTCTTCCTTCAGCAAACACTCCTCTAGGGAGCTCCTGAGTGAGTACCAGACAGAGGTGGATGGAGCCAGGCTCACTCCTGAACCTGCACCCTATATGCAGCTCTCCTTGGCCAGACTGCAGCCCCTGAACTCTTAGCTTCCTCCCAGTAATTTGAGTGGCAGCAAAGGAACGCATCTCCAAGAGGGTGAGTGTCTTTGTCGGAGCTCGCTGGAGACAGGGCTAGGTCAAGGGCCAAGTCCCTGGGATGAGCAGTCTTTCCCCGCAGCTGCCAGCACCGGGGCATGGCCTGCTGTGCGCTGCCCTGCTGCCCCTTGCAGTACTCTTCATCCTACTCAGGAACGCTAGGCTACAGCAGAACTGGCTACACCATATTTTGCAAAGGTCACTGCCTCTGAGGAAGGATTCCCTCCGTCAGGAGAAACTAATCCAAGCAGTGCTCATTCTCACTGCATCCTCCCTCAGGTGTAGGGGAGGAGGGAGACAAGCCCAGCATGGGGGAAGGGGCCTGGATTCCAGGGGCACCTGTGCATGCAACAACCTCTGAGCAGAAAGACAAAGGCACAGGTGTGTGGGCAGCGGTTTTAGAGAGGGCACAAAAGGTTCTAAGGACACACACAGAGCTGAACAAAGTCCCGCCCTTAATCCCTCTTGCTTGTCCTGAGGGTGTGCAGGGGGGAGGGGGATGGAGGGGATGGGGAATGAGGTGGAGACAGCCCTTTATCTGGCTGGAACCTCGCTGATCACAGCCACCCATGGACATGTGGGAGCAAGGCCAGTGGGGGACAGCAGTCACAGAACCGTCTCTAATCAGGCCCCAGAGAGCTGTTCCTGAACCCCATGCACATGCCTTGGCCCATTTGGGGGATCTTGCTCCACTGGGGTATGCGTCTTGGAGCAGGCTCTGCAGCTGGCCTCCAGCCTAGACACTCTGTCTTCAAGGGCTGAGCAAGAGTGCGAGGTGTCCTTTCATTTCTGCCAACCATCTGTTTTCAAACTGTGTTCTCAAGTTGTACGGAAACTTCCCCAAACTAAGCCCACAGAGCACGGAAAGGGAGAATGGGTCGATCCCAACACAAGAGGCACAGAGATGTCACCGGCCAGCTGTCACAGGCCTGCCTTTGTCATGCTGCCCGCGGTCAGGCTTGCATTTTCCCCATCAGGGTCTCCCAAGAGCAGGGGCCGCGTTGCCCATTACCCTCCCCATCACCCTGGACAATCTCATCTATCCTCTGAGGTTTCCGCAAGGATTATCTCTAACTTTTTCCCTCCAGCCAGACCTCTCTCCTGAGAGATTCGCTGAACTCAGGTTCCCTGGGTGGGGCTGTGGCTTTCCTCTGGCTCCTTCATTTGCCTACGAGTAATTCATGACTCCGTGAATGGAATGGGAGCCGGGAGTAGAAAGCTCAGATGGCAGGAGGCGGGCAAGGACTGGTGTCCTGCCTGCACCCGGGAGAGGTGAGGCTACAGCCCTGCTTCTCTCCTGTAGCTTGGCTATTTATGTGGGGAGGCACCCTGTATGCAGCTGTGGCCCCCCCTACCCCAGCCCCTGGTGCAGACAGGGTAGAGAGAGCGAACCAAGTCCCCAAATGCCAGCATCCTCCTTTCGGCAGCGCTCCTGCCTCACCCTGGAAACTGTGTGAGTGGAGCTCACACCCGGGCGCTCCCTCATGGAGGAGCCGGTGCAGGGCGGTTCCTGGCCTGGAGCCTCGCACAGACTGGGAGAGGGGCCAGGATCACGTTCCCTGCTTTCCTCAGCTCTTGCTCTTCCCCAGCAGCACAGCTCCCCACGTGGGGATCTTGTACCTGAACCAAGAAAAGCAAAGCTGCTAATCTGACAAGATCAATCTCCAAATACCACAGGAATGCAGCCTGCCTGCCTGCTCCCATCAGAGACTCCGCTCAGCTCTAAGCACATCTGCGGTTCCTACTTCCCACAGTGCCCGGAGCTGTGTCTGCAGGGGAAGAAACTGCCCCCTCCCCCAAGTGTCTGACCTTGCTACTGAGGTCCCATCCTTCCGGGCACAGCTCAGACATCACCTGCACCAGGGAGTTCCCCCTGATCAATCTCTTATCACCCCTTCCCGCTAAGGGCCTCCTCTGTCCTCACCTCTTCCAGGGCACTGCTGCCTGGATATGCGTTTGTGTCCATGCACTGCCTCCCGTAACCCCAAGTGCAGATGAGGAAAGGGAGGCCGGGAAAGGTTAAGCAACCCAAAGCCTGTGCTCTGATCACCACAGTCCAATGCTTATCACACAATCTGTGAAGAAGGGCCAGTTTGTTTGGCTTTTTAAATTTCAACTCTGTCACAGAGTGACACTTTCATAAAAGTATAAAAAAATGAATCACTAGAAAAATTAAAACTTAAAATTTTATTTTTAAATTATTAGGGTCAACTGACATAAATTTACTTTCTCTAATTGCTATAGATATTCCTAAAACTTTATTATCAATTTCTCAAAAATTAGACCAGCTTACATCACTTTTGATTTCATTGCACACAACAGGCTCCCAACTGACAGATACCCTGCAGGGGAGTTTTCTCAAGGTATGCCCAGTGCTCACCTTCAGGAAAATTAGAGAAAAGACTAGACAAAGCTCCTCAGGTTCTGAACTGGGGGCAGGAGAACAGATACACCATCAGGAGCAGGTAGCAGACCGAGGCCTCCCACTTCGCCAGCAGCAGATAAATTTATAACCAGGAAAAAACCAACAGGTGGGTCTGCAGTATCTACCTGTGCAAAAAAGTGTGGGTCCCTAGTCATCTAGGGAAGGAGATTTGTTCAAAGAAAACACAACTTCTGGCCATCCACTGCAGACCCACCTATGAGGGTTGGAGGACAGAGAAAAGAGGAAGACGATGGGGTATGTAACTATTGGGTACCCTGGGGCTGCATTCCTTGAATGGCGGGGGAGGCAGAGACAACAAGTGAAATTAATTTAAAAGCAGAACATGGATCAGTTCCCGGAAGAGGTCAGAACAACTAACACTGAGGAACACATGAAAAAAAATTGATGGCCGAGAAATCAAGAGGACACAGATGGCCATTCCTCCCGTTTCAAGTTGAAGTCCAGGCCAAGGACGGGCACTCAGTCAGTCTAGCCCACACAGGGCTGTCAACCCTGAACACTCTGCAGAGAGGAGCTCTCTGCTCTTCCTGGGAAGGCCCAGCACCCAAGGATTTCACTTTAGGGGGTACCAACTGAAAATATTAAAAATGTTTTCCAAGCAAAAGGGATCTGCATTCCCCTACAGGCTGATGGTCCAGAGCCTGACGCAGGACATAAAGTGGGACTGGTGGGTTTGATTCCTGGTTCTCTGCTACTGTGACCTTCGGTAAGTTATAGCTTTTTTTCATCTGTAAAGTGGGGCATAACAACACTTACCGTATTTGCCGGCGTATAAGACGATTTTTTGGCCCTGAAAAATATGCCTCCAAGTGGGGGGTCGTCTTATACGCCAGGTACACTTCAGATAGACTGCCCATAGTGCTTGCCCCGTGCCATAGTGGCCTCCCGATGCCCGCCCACTTCATTCCACATACCGTTCAGGC
>NW_006289819.1:3124482-3125656 GCF_000327345.1 Myotis davidii | reverse complement strand
TTGCTAGGGACTTGCCCGGCACTTGCTCTCTACCTCTATTTGTTATCTTACTTCTATCATTGACAGTCCCTCTAGGTTGTGGGCTGCTTGCCTGTGTTCCTGAGAAGCATCTACGGTACCAGTCTATAGAGTGTGTTTTCTTTAGTGAATTACCGGTATGTTTACCGGTAATAAACTTGCACTGTTTTATGTATATGTTTGATTACATACAGCCTTGTGACAGTTTTCCTGCATGTCATAAGCATTTGAATATAAATTAAAATGTTAAAATCAAATCTGATATTGTTTTACCTTTTATTTGGTGTGTGGAAGGTGTGCGGAAGAGGGGGTAGTCTTATACGGCGAGTATATAACAAACTCTGTATTTTGAGTGGAAATGTTAGGGGGTCGTCTTATACGCCCAGTCGTCTTATACGCCGGCAAATACGGTACTCCACAGGGTTGTTGAAAAGACTAAATGAGATAATGAATTTACGGTGTTTAGCACAGTGATTGGCACATAGTAAGTGCTCTATAAAACTGTGACATTTTATATACACAGGCTGTCTTTGTTTCCCAATGAAATGGAGGCTCTTGAGAAACCAAGATGGCAGCATAGGTAAACACCTGAAATTGCTGCCTCGCACAACCACTTCAAAAATACAACTAAAAGACAAAACGGACATCATCCAGAACCACAGGAAGGCTGGCCGAGTGGAAATTCTACAACTAGAAGGAAAGAGAAAAGCACACTGAGACTCAGAGGAGGTGCAGAAGTAAAGTGCAGAGCTGTGCCGCATCTGGGCACCTCCAAACCTCAAACAAAGAAGAGGAATCTGCAGATCTCTCCATAGCTCCTGCTGGGTAGCCTCAGGCAGAGGCTAAATCAGCACCTCCTTAGAGATCCAAGAGCCAGTGTACCCAGTGGTCAGAGTGGGACCATCCATATTACTTTTCCTCAGATCCATAAGGGACACACTCAGGGGGCAGACTCAGTGAGCACCAAAGCCCCACTGAAGCAAGTCTTGCCCCATAAGGGTATCTCCAGCACAGAAGATCTCCCACCATAGACACAGCTGATTCTCACAGCCAATTGGCATGGAGGTCAATTCCTCCCAGTGATACCTACAACAATCAAGGCTTAACTACAACAAGACTGTGAACAAAGCCCACAAAGGGCCCCCACACACCTGAG
>NW_006289819.1:3113265-3123751 GCF_000327345.1 Myotis davidii | reverse complement strand
ACAGCAGACAAGAGGATCCCAAGAATCAAGTCAAAGATTTGAAATGCTGCAAGGTATTCTTTAAGAAGAGGAAGAAGAAAAAGGTAAAGATAAAAATTGTGAACAGCAAATACATATCTATCAACAAGTGAATCTAAAAATCAAGTGAATAAAAAATCTGATGAACAGAGTAAACTGGTGAATATAATAGAACCAGGGGCATAGAAAGGGAGTGGACTGACAATGCTTGGGGGAAAGGGGTGTGGTGGGTGCAGGAAGAGACTGGAAAAAAATCGTACACCTATGGATGAGGACAGTGGGAGGCAGGTAAGAGCAGAGGGTAGGGTGGGAACCGGGTGGAGGAGAGCTATGGGGGGAAAAAAGAGGAACAACTATAATAATCTGAACAATAAAGATTTAATTTAAAAAAAAGAAATGGAAGCTCTTTGTATACAATGTGTCTTATACAATGCTTGGGCATCTAGCCCTAAAAAAGTGTCTGGCACATAGTAGGTGCTCAATGAAGATATGCTGAATGAGTCCCAGCCAGTGTGGCTCTGTTGGTTGAGTGTCATCCCATGCACCCAGAGATCACTGGTTTAATTCCTGGTCAGGGCAGATGCCTAGTTTGTAGGCTTGATCCCCAATAGAGGGCATGCAGGAGGCAGTGGATCAGTGGTTCTCTCCCATTGATGTTTCTCTCTCTCTCTCGCTCTCTCTCGTCCTCTCTTTCTCTAAAATCAATAAAAACATATTCAAAAAAAGATACGTTGAATGAATGACATGGTAGCTATTATCACTAGGTTTATAAGAGAGTAGAGTTGATGTGGCAACTTGAGTATGATTAAATAGTGATATAAAGGAGTCAGTAAAGAGAATGAAGATCTAAGTTTCTGGTTCTTCAGGTCCAAGATCCAGGAGAGGCTGAGGAAATCAGAGGAGGGGGAAGGGACTGACCTCATAGAAGAGATATTCTAGAGCAGTGATGGCGAACCTTTTGAGCTTGGCGTGTCAGCATTTTGAAAAACCCTAACTTAACTCTGGTGCTGTGTCACATATAGAAATTTTTTGATATTTGCAACCATAGTAAAATAAAGGCTTATATTTTTGATATTTGTTTTATATATTTAAATGCCATTTAACAAAGAAAAATCAACCAAAAAAAATGAGTTCATGTGTCACCTCTGACACGGGTGTCATAGGTTTGCCATCACTGTTCTAGAGGGTAGAAGTGACAGGACTCAGTGACTAATTGGATAGTTGCTTGAGAAAGGAAGGAGAAAGAAAGACTCCCGGATTTTTGGCTCAGGTGACAGAGTGATGGATAGTGGTGTCATTCAGTGAAACAGGCAACGTGCTTGGACTGATCTGATTTACTGAAAATTCAATGAGGTGGAGATACTAATGTTGAGACGTTGGAGAGTCATCCAAGTGGAGCTGTCCAGCAGGAAGTTGGGTGTTTGAGTCTACAGATCAGGAGAGGTCTGGGCTCAAACAGATTTGGGAGTCATCAGCACACACGTGTTAGCTGAAGCAGTGGAGGGAGAAGGGAGCCATAATGGCAGACATCAACAGTTAAGGGTGGGCACAAAAGAAGGAGATTGTTTGCAAAAGAGACTGAGAAGGAACAATCAGAGAAGTAGTAGAACTGGAAGGGAGCTTGGACAAAGACTTTATGAGGAGAGTTTCAAATGCTCAAAACGGAGGAAGAGATGTCAAAATAAAAAGGAGAAGGTCTATCCACTGGCTGTGTCAGGTAGTCCTTTTGGTGACCTGGACTAGAGCACTGCAGGGAGGGGAGAGTGGGAGAGGAAGCTAGACTATAGACATGAAGCGTTAGCGGGATGTGAGGAAGCGGAGAAAGCAATTATAGCAAGCCTTCTGCACACGCAGGGGTGGGGCGGGGGCTCAGTTTGCTCCTGGTATGGAAGGACAGTGATTCTGTAGAAGTGGACAGTGCTCTGCTCTCCTCTGTAATTTATGGTACAGGACAAGCTTAGCAAGGATGCCTCTCAATCTTAGCTGCGCCCTCCCCGCCTCCCCCTCCCCCAGTGCTGCAGTGATAAAAGTCCCAGGATCCTTTTCTGGAATGGCAGAGAGGGAGGGGTTTTGGAATGTGGGGATACCAGACATCCAGCTACCCTGGCCAGGAGCCCACAAGCTCTCAAAGCCCCCAGGGCAGTGTAATAGGCCTCCTGTACCTTCTCACGCGAGGGTCCTAAAACAGGCAGCTGGGACTCTGTCAATACTCCAGACGTGCTGCCTCAGAGAGCTCAGAAAGGTTTCAAAAGCCATCCTTGTGCTCTGGGGAATTCATCCAGTTTGGACCATGCAATGACTCCTCAGCAGTGAGAATCACAGACACACACAATCACAGATAAACACCATGCACCCTGGCCTTCCTAGAGCAAAGTGTGTCTTAGGAGAAGTGAGGCTTTCCTTTCGTAGAGCTGTAGCAATTCTACATTGATACCTCATTTGCCACCACCAGGCATCTGGTAGACCTCTGCACTTTGACAACTAGCCAGCCTGCCATGAGATGGCAGCCGGGAGAGGACGCAGAATGCAGCAGGTAAGCGTGTGGAGTCTGTGGTTAGAGGGCTTGGGTTAAAACTTGGCTTCATCACTTCCTATCGGTGTGACCTCAGGCAAATCGCCTGGCTTCTCTACCCCTCCATCTCCCCCGATTTAAAAAAGGATTAATAACAATACCTATCTCATATGATTGTTGGAAGTATTAAAACAGGAAAAAAAAACAATAGGAAAAGGCCTTAACATAGGACCTGATACATCAATATGGATCCATCACTAGGTGTTAGCTATCCTGGTGGCTGCTGCTGGCAGTGCTCCGCAGCATGGCCGTGGTCGGGTTGGGTTCTGCTTCCGGCTGAAGGTGTCTGCCAAGGGCTTTGAGCCTGTGGGTGCCGCACTTGCTCCCAATGCTGAGTGGCCCCTCTGGCCACCATCTAAAAGACATGATACTCAATCTTTCACCAAAGCACAAAAAAAGCCACTCGAACACATGGAGCAAAGCATTGCCAGGAAAACGGGTGTGTCGATTAAGGTTTTATGAGTTGTATTTTTTTCTTTAAACCTACAGTGCAAAATGTTTACCTTGACCTATCTGAAATCTTTATTTCTTTCTAAAAAACTTACCTGATTATAAAAAAAGTCATTGAGAAGATGACAATTCACTTAGTAAGTGTCTAACAATTATGCTGAAGCGATCTTACATTTATAGCCCCAAGATATATCATCTCAATTCATCCTCTTGACTAATGAGTTAAGTAATGCTCAGACTTTCCAAAGATCACACAGCCTGTTAAGATATGAGAACTTTCTGTCTCCACATCTCAAGTCTTTCCAATCTACTGTGCATTGGTATGTGTCAAAATAATTATTTTTTTTCTAGTAACTCTCTCCATGGGAACAGTGTTTTATCAACATTCCTCACACCCTCACTTTCCTGAGGGCAGATATTAATATCCATTCATAAAACAAACAATAAGTGCCTACTATGTGCTAAAGGCTCTGCTAAGTGTTGGCATCCATGAATGTCTCTATTCTAAGAAGTGCAGAACCTACTATGGTAGAAGAAACATCAACAAATTATAAATACAATGAAGAGCTATGTATGTAGCACTGGTAATACAGATTGAGAAAAGAGTAACTGGGTGCATGCAAAGGGGTGGAGGTCACAGACGACTTTTCCATTCCATGAGACCAACAGATGAAAGGCCTCAATCCAATGTTTAGAGCAGAGAAGATGCTCAATAAATTTGAGTTCCTTTGGATCTTCTGCCCAAAGATGTATCCAGGCAGGCAAGTTTCAATAAGGAATGAAAGGAGGATCTCCCAACAGAGAGCACAAACATGTGAGAGGGAACAAGCCGGCTTCCCAGAGGAGCAGGACTCTGTAGCCTGGACCACAGGGCACATCAGCATCCCTTCCATTACCACTGCCTGATCCACTACCTGTGCGCAGGTGTGGGAGTCAGTGACTGGGTGAGCACAAGGAGGAAGGAGGCTTAGGATGGAGTGAGAGTGAAATAAGGTTGGGAAAAAAACAAACCAATAAAAACAAAAGAAGAACAAAAACCCCACCTGTGGGACTGATGGTATAATACATGTAATTGGAACCCTAAGAAGGGAGGTGGGACAGAAAAAAATATTTGAAAACAATGTCAACACTCCCAAATTTGATTTTAAAAATGAAGTATGGATCCATAGATCCAAGGAGAAAAATAAACACAAGCTAGGGTTTGTAAGGAAAACCATAACAAGATCATTATAATTAAATTACTGAAAATCAGTGATAAGAAGAAACACTCAAAAAGCAGCCAAAGGAAAATAAAAACATTATAAACAAAGTAAAAACCTACTAGAATAGCTAAAACTAAAAACACTGATGACACCGATGTAGAAAACCTAAAACTCTCATATACTGCTGGCAGGAAAGCAAAATGACGTAGTTAATTTTTAAAAAGTTTGCAATTTCTTATATAAAGTGAAGCATGCATCCTGTACACAAATGTGTATAGTGGCTCTATTTTAATAGCTAAAAACTGGAATTAACTCAAGTGTCTTTTGAGTGCTGAATAGATAAACAGACTATATGACATCCATACCAGGGAATACTATTTAGCAACAAAAAGGAACAACAGATACAACACATGAGTGAATCTCAAATGCATTTTAAAAAGTGAAAGAGGCAGACTCAAAAGGCTACGTACTGTATGATCCCATTTACATGAAATTCTGGAAATATTATAGGGACAGAAAACTGATTAGTGGTTATCAGGGCCGGCGGTTGGGGGGTCAGGGGAAGGTTAAGTGTAAAGGAGCACAAGGAAACTTGGGGGGATGCTGACAGAAATGTTCTATTGATGGTTATGCAATAGGCATGCATTTACCCAATTCACACAACTACACTAAGAAGCCATTTTTACTGCTTGTAAATTACACTTTAACAAACCTTATTTTTACTAAAAGTATGATACATCCCTACAATTATATATTATGAAATTATTTTAAAAATAAGATGGATCCATTTATACTGGTCATAGGATAATCTCTAACATACACTGTTAGGAGTAAAAAGCAAGATACAGAACAATAAATACAGTATGTTCCCATTTATGGTAATACTGACTATCTCTGGGGAAGGGACCTAGAGTGGGAGTATATATCCTTTGGCCTGTTTGAGTTATTTACTTTTTTTAAATCGCATGCTCACAGTACTTTCAATTAGAAAAAGTAAAAGAAACTATTTACAGGTCAAGGAAACTCACAGGTGTCTGGCCCAGAGGACTGAGAAAACACAGGTAAGAATATGGAACATAGTGCCAGATACTTAAGAGGTGCTCAGTAAATAGCTGGGGGAAGCAAAATATTTGGAATCAATTCAGAGGCAAATCCAGGACAATCTGAACACCAGATTTTCAGCCAGAAGGGCCCCTGTTTTACACAAGTAGCTGAGTTTGTATCGCTCAGTTAGAAAAAGAAAAGGAGCATAAAACCTGCATATCCTGGATTTATGCTTGGGCAGGCTTTATGTTTCTCAGCACCCTTGTGCAGCACACTCTGTGCCCTAACCGCAGCCTTCAAAGGGATGGTGTGCAAGCCCTTTCCCCAGAGAGCGCAGCCCACCCCAGGGCTGCTCCGGTGGCCCAATAGCTATTCATATTCCCAGAGGGTCCTGAGCAGCCTCTCCCCTGCCCCCCAGGTCAGACACTCCCATAATTTCCTGAAGAAACGAAATCACCCTGACAGTCTCCCTGTGCTCCAGGGTGCAGACAAGACAATCTCCGCACGTCAGGCCCAGCTCCACACGAAGGCTTCAGTAAAAGAAAACCCGAAAGGAAAAGGCAGGTCAGCAACCAAGGCCCCGCGGCAGCATTTGGTAAAAGGAGCTCCCAGGGTTTGGCACAGCTTTGTTCAGCAAGCCTGTGATCAAGGGAATCAGGAATCCAGAATGCAGAGTGGACAAGGAGAGATGGTGTCAAAATAGCCAGTCTCAGAGACTCCTCTTCGATCCCTGCTTTATTTGGCCTTGCCGCTCCTAGCTTCCAAAAATGTTTGACCATTGCCCTGGCTGGTAGGCTCAGTTGGTTGGGCATCATTCCAGTTCAATTCCTGGTCAGGGCACATGTCTGCCCGGGTTGCCAGCTCAATCCCCAGTAGTGGGGGCGTGCAGGAAACAGTCAATCAATGTTTCACTCTCACATTGATGTTTCTCTCTCTCTCTCCCACTCTTTTCTTCTCTCTCAGTAAAAAACAACAACAAAACAAACAAACAAAAAAACCTTTAAAAATTAAAATAAATAAATAAACAGTTTGGTCACTGATACTATAACTAGGCTCTCCTGTACTATGACTGGGCCACTGCCTTGCCTGGCTGCCTCTGGGTGCCTGGTTTCCGCAGGGCAACCACACAGGCTCTCCCTCTGCCTCTCCCACAGAACAAGCTGTGCAGGTAGGTGAACAGGGGATGCGATACAGCAAGGGCACGGAGTGGGATTGGGGTGGGAACCAACTAAAAGCAAAGTCCTTTCCAGGGACCCACAGACTCAAGGACACAGAAGGGAAGTTACGACAGAATCTTGTTTCCTCTGGAGCACATCACTTGCCCTGAGGGCAGGGTTTCTGACTCCCACGCCAGGGACCAGGCAGGCTGTCTCAGTGGTGGTGGTGGGAAGAAAGGGGGCGCTTACCGGGGGAAGATGGCAGTCATCAAGGCTGAAGCATAGCCAGGCTTGCAAGCTCCCTCTGAGAAGTTGGCGTACTTGGTGGCTAACTCCGCAGGCCTGTGGGAGGAGAAGGAGAGTCACAGCCTGCCAGGCACGCAGCAGTCAGGGGGTTGCTGGTTTGTGAAGAGCTGTAGGTGTTAAGCCTTGAATAAAGCTTCATTCCCTACCATCAGCATATAAGTCCTTCTTCTGCACCAAGGCTTCGGGGGGGGGGGCAAACCCCCCCCAAAATCAAAAAGCCCTAAAGGACTAGGTAGATAAATAAGCAAGGCCCATCCTGGAACTTGGTAAAAAGAACTCACTGGGTTCACATAGATTCTCTGCAGTCACCCTGATACCGAGGAAATCAGGAACTCCATCCAGGCTCCCAGACGGGGAAGGTAGAGCCTGGACACCTGAAGAGAGAGCTGCTCAGACTTCGGTCAAGTCAGCGGCACTGCCCTTTCCACATCCTTCTATATGCCCCAGGCCAGCCTCATCTGCCTCGATGCTTCCAGCCGTGGGAGCCACGCAGGGTGCCCTGAATACAGGTCATATGTACGCTGGGGCTGCTTACTGTGACCGTCAGACATTCAGCTGAGAAAGCTCTCGTGCTCTTCTATTCTCTCTGCCTGGAGTGTTCTTCCTTGTCCTCCTCTACTTGGCTATGCCCACTGGGTTTTCAAGACTAAGCTCCGATGTCAACTTCAGTGGGAGTAATTCCCTGACCTCCAGACTGCCCCCCGCCACCCACACTACATGCTAACTCCCATCAGCACTCGCTGTCCTGTGCCGTCATTGTTGGTAGCATGTCTCCCTCTTTACACTGTAATTTCCTGAGCTCAGTCTGATTGAACCCTGCGCCCCAGTACCTTACACAGAAATGGGCAAACAAAGACGCTTATAATTTTATTAAGGAACAAAAAGACCCCGAAAGTCTCACTGTACTTGGACTGGAGCCAAGACAGTCTTGGGAACCCACAAGTCAGAGATGGCGGAGTATTTTTCAGGAGACTTGTGTGTTTCAGCCCTGGCTTTGTTGCCATGTGACTGCAGACAAGTCACCTCGTACCTTTGGGCTTCAATGCCTTTGTGTGTTCAGTGTGGGGCTGGAGTAGTTTAGAGAAAACTACATGGGAAGACGAGGATACTTTCAGTGACTGTTGGGGCTGGAGGCCCTGCCTGCTGGGGCAGCTGAGGAAGTCCCGGCTGGCTGCCAGTTCCCAGTCCCAGCCTCCCCCCACCTCCGCCCTTGGACCTGCTGCCAAAACTGATCACTCTGATGCCCAGATGCTCTACTGTGCTGGGGCCGTGTGGCAAATTTCCCTTAGGGCTGCCTCCCGCAGGGACTGGGTGGGGTCATATAAGGTGGTGGTGTTGGGGGGGGAGGGGCTGGCACCTGCACTAGATAGCCAGACACAATGGGGCACTGCCTATCATAGGCCACGTATGACTTACTCATGTGCCCCTGAGGGCCTAGCCCAGGGTGGTACACAGAGTAACTGCTCAGTGAATTTAGACAAACTCATCTTTATCCACGTGCAATTTCTTCTAGAAGTCCATGTATTTTTTAGCCGTCCCTACCAATGAAATTTAAAGCCTGAAATGAAAAAGCAAATGAGGAGTGACAGGCCAGGGCAGGGACTTTATTTGGTAGGCAAAAGAAAGTCAAAGGCTTAATAAGAAAATTTACATAACAATATTTTTCTTATGGAAACAACTCTATTTCAGAAACAAAATGTCAACTACATTTCAATTACTAAACTTACTGGAAGCTTTGGACTAGGCACAGTGATGAAAACTATAGATTTTGTAAATTACTCCTCTCAATAGCCATGTGCTATTAATTATTAATTTATACACAAGCTCAGGAAGATGAAGAGACTTATCCAAAATCACACAGCTAGTAAGTGACAGATGCTGGATTTGAACCTGTTTCTAACACCAGTGCAGGAGCTCTTAACATGGCATTGCCAGCAGCGTGGATCGCAGTAAATGCCACCACAGGGAAGCGGAGTCTAGGGCTAGTGCGCAAGTGGCAGTGAATCTGGAGATGAGAAGAGGGTCAAAAGTGTGTATGTGAGCAGCGAGGCAGCATGAGTCCCTCATATTCTTGTCTCCCGATCCCCCACCACCTGCCTGCCCACCTTGTACAGTGGATACCTGCGGTCCTCCTGCATTCTAGAAAGTTTCACAGAGACTATGAAAGATGAGTGACAGTTGCCTCTTTAACACAGTGCACTGCGTAAATACACGTACAATAAGAGATATACCTTTGGCCACCTCTTTCCTCTCTAGTTTACACCATCAACTTTTGGCAAGGTGCTTCAAGAATAAGGGCTATGGGACAGTCCAGGGTCCATGGGCTCAGGTCACCTTTGGTAGAGAAGAGGGAGCACCCGCAAGACAGAGCACGGGGAGCCAGAACCCGGCAGGAAAGGCTCTTCCCATGGCAGTGCAAGGTAGTCACACAGCAAGGATGATCGGCTCTATACACCCCTCTGCCCCCGCCCAATTCAAAAAGCAACAGTAACTTCAAAAACACAGGGCCCTGGGTACAGTGGGTGGGTCAGATTATTACCAAATTAAAATGCCTTAGACGTGGCCTCCTGACTATCCCAGTAAGAGAAGAATAGGGGGAGTGTTGGGAACTCTGAGTCATACAGCAGGCTGGGACCCCTGGGGCAGTTGGCGGTCAAAACCACCAAGACTAACAGTCGCCAGCTCCCCGGGGCCAGAATGGTTAGTTTCTCTAAGGCACTCACACTCCAAATGCCAGGAGGCCCCCACAGATGTCTGATCCAATCATGCAGCCCTTGTTCTTCTCAGACTCTGCAGCTGGCCTTTCATTTCGGGAGCTTTAGCATTTCAAACAGTAAGAGCACCCATTGTCCCACACACGTGACTGCCAAGCCCCTGGGGTGAAGAGGGGAAACCGCTGCACTCTCACGAGGAAATCCAGATGGACAGCCTGGAATCTGAAAGGAGGAACCAGACCTCACTACCCCGCTTTACTCAGAAGCACCACGTTGAAGGAATCAGGCCAAGCAATGGGTTGTAAGAAGCGCAGGATCTGGAATCAGAAGCCTTCTCAGGGGACACCTGCGAGCTGTGTGGCCTTGGGCAAGCGATGGAAAATCGGATCCTCAGCTTCCTCATCTGCAAATGGGAACCCCTCCGGTCCCAGGGATCTTGGGGGGATGTGGTGAGAAAGCCCACGTGGAGGGCAGCACCACACATGTGCTGTGAGAGAGGAGGTGGCAGCGGCTGGCAGCCAGGCTTTGAACACTTGGCTCAAGTTGGGGTTCTGTCACCGGGAGAGTCACTGGGTGATTTCCAGTGGAAGAGTGCATTTTAAGGCTCAACATCTGGGAGACAAAGAGTAGCTTTAGCATTTAGCACTGCTAGAGGAGAGAGTGTGATGGCTCAGTTGCCAAGGGAAGGAAGTATCTCAAGAAGGACAGAGGGACCAGCTGTGTCAAACAGAGGGGTAGGCCTGGTGTGGCCCCAGGACTGACCGCTGGATTGGGCAACATGAGGTTACTCCAGACCTTGAAAAGAGCTGTTTCACTGGAGGGGTGAGGGCGAGGAGACGAAATGCTTATTTCATTGGATTTAAGAGAAACGGAAGAGGAGACATGGAATATAAACTGGAGTTTTGCTAAAAGGAAGACAGAAATGGGGCAATTAGCTGGAGGAGAAAAGCAAGGAAATATTTTCGCATGTTTATAAGCTGCTCAGAATAAGAGAAAACTCATGAGTAGTTGAGGGAACAGCTG
>NW_006289819.1:3110074-3113245 GCF_000327345.1 Myotis davidii | reverse complement strand
AGTGCCTTTGCGTAGGTGAGGGGAAAGGACTTAATACAAAAGAAGGGTTGGCCTTACCTCTGCTCACCCTGCCCTTCCCTGTCATCACCTATGCAGCCTGCAATATGCAGTTTCAGCACCGCTTCCTTCATGAAGCTTTTCATGATTACTTCCCTTCCAGGGTAGGACCAGCCCTTTCTGCCTGTGGACCCCATCTTACCTAGAGCTGACTTCACCTTCAGCTTGCCCACTTGTCTCCACACACTCTCTTTCTCTCCCACCTCCCTCCCTTCCTTCCTCTCATTCATTCATTCACTCACTCAACAAATATGTAGAGGCAATAGAGTGACTTTGGGCACGTTATTTAATTACTCTGTGCCTTAATTTCCACATTTTAAAAACTGGGATTACAGTAGTGCTTCATAAAGTTGTTGTGAGGATTATGTTGAGAAAAACGTGTTTACTACAATGCCCGGCACGTAGTTTCTTTCTAAATACATGTTAACAGTGACAGTCTTAGTGTTATCTGCCAGACACTGGCCTGGCATTAGGGCTAAGATGACCAGGACAGTCATGGCCTGGCACTCCTTACACTGAGAAGTAACTATCCATTTACATATATTTAAAATAATTAATTAATTCTTTATCCTCACCCAAGGAGTGAGGATATTTTTTCCATTGATTATTGAAAAGGATGAGGCAGGGGAGAGGAAGAGAGAGAGAAACATTGATGTGACAGAGACACGTGTGCCTGACTGGGGTCAGGGGTTGAACCTGCAACCCCGGTATGTGCCCTTGACTAGAAATGGAACCCAAGACCCTCTGGTGCACAGGTCGACACTCTAACCACAGAGCCACGCTGGCCAGGGCATCTACTTATCTTTTTCCCCTAGACCAGTGGTTCCCACATTTTTTTGGCCACGCCCCACCTAAGCATCTCTCAAATCCTGATGCCCCCCTGTGACACATAATTCTTATTTTTCAAAAAGTGAACTCCTATTCACGTGGAGGAAGCCTAAAAGGCCATGAACGTGGTTTAAACGAGCTTCCAAATAGCATGGCATCCATGAAAGAGAAAAATAAAAGAATGAAAGGACATCTGAAGTACTGATGAAGAAATCATTAAGAAATTATTTTAAAAAATAATATGAAGTGATATGAAAAAATAGCAAATAAAGCAAAACATGTAACAGAGAACTGAAATGCATAAATATATCACAATATGTATTTACTAGTATATATTGTATATGAGGCCCCTAGAACAATAAGAAATGCAAAAAATTCACTGATAGTAATTCATTCTCGAATTGCCCCCCTTAAAAATCAAATTGCTCCCCTGTGGAGGGTGTGCATCATGTTGGGAACAACTGTCCTAGACCATGAAAATTGAGCCTAGTGCCGTGGTTGGCAAACTGCGGCTCGCGAGCCACATGCGGCTCTTTGGCCCCTTGAGTGTGGCTCTTCCTAAGCCTTAGGAGTACCCTAATTAAGTTAATAACAGTGTACCCACCTATACAGTTTAAATTTAAAAAATCTGGCTCTCAAAAGAAATTTCAATCGTTTACTGTTGATATTTGGCTCTGTTGACTAATGAGTTTGCTGACCACTGGAGTGCATAGCACAGAGCACCATGCGTAGCACAGAATACATAAGTACCCAACAAAATGTTTGTTAGACTAAACGCAACTGGTTACCTTGACTTGAAAGTTAATTGACAAGAAATGTGGGGGAGAGGTGGGGACAGCTTAGGAAAATGGAGACGGGACTTTAACATAAAAGTTATTCCTGAGGACTCAATAGATCAGTGATGGGTATCTTGTGACCAGTAGTCTAATTCCTATGATCCTCTCAGAGAGGACTGAACTCAGATCAGCCCCTACTATGCACCCTCCCTCATTCTATCTGCTAGTTTACTGATGTGCAGGTCAAGAAACTGATTGTGAGCGTGAAGTAAAACCATGTAAGATACCATTCACACTGCCTGGCAAATAATAGTTAATAAATACCAGTTTCCTTTCAAGCAAATACAACAACTTAAAGGCAGCCAACATTACTGCTGGGAGGGCTTGCCTGAACACAGATAAGAAGCCTCAGCACAGACCTCACCTCCCACTGCTCCTTCAGGTCTGTCCCCTCTCACCGTCCTTACGAAGACGCTTTTCTCCGCTAACTAGAGGGTTGTTTCTGGGGCAATGACATTACTTCAGAAATGAAAGAAGCTGCTTAGGTTAGATTTAGTAATCTTATTCTGTAACTAAGCATTTTTATTTTAACTTATTTTCAGAAATAGCTTTTATGTAAGAAAAGGTAATACTGCCATAGATCCTTTTAAGCTCCAAGATGGAAACTTTTCTTCTTAAGGACAATTTTATCTCCTCTGACTCTCTCTCCCCTCCAACCCCATAACCCCATTGCTACAGGCCTGCTGGCTCTTGTTGCAGTATCATGAGTCTCTTCATTCACTCACATTTGAGGTGCTGTCGATCAATCCTACCCTGAGTTATCACGGACCCTTTGCTCTTTGTGAACTCCAGAGCAGACTTGGGCTTCTATACAGTTTCTGCCTCACAGCGATCAGTGATAAGCTCAACAACGCTCTCTTCCATCACTTTAAGAGGAACTACTTGATCTGAGCCATCTGGAATTTGTGGTATTTCCCAGCGCTGGAGGCCCTGCTTTCCATCTCTGGGTACTGGGCACAGCAAGAGATTTTCAACATACCAGGCTACTCTACTATTTGATTCAGTGATGACTGCATTTTAACTTCATCTCCAGGGTCTTGCAATGTATTTCATTTTGACTGGTTAGCATGCTCTCCATCCAGTAGGCTCTTGCTTAGCCTGAGCTATGTAGGCAATTCTCACAGACTCTCCGCCAGGGCTCTGTTGTGACCTCTCCAGTTCAATCTCGTTTCTTTGAAAATTAAAAGACACATCCTCTTTCTGGGTGGTACTGAAAAGAGCAAAGAAACTAAGATTTATTGAGCCTAAACCATGTGCCAGACAGTTGACCTAATTATCTGATTTAGCTTTACAATAATCCTCTATGACAGGATAGCCCTTAGACCCAGAGGACATAGTTGAAAGATGTGCTGTTCCATGTCTAAACTATGAAATTTCAAATGATACATTTTTACAGGGATTGCATTCAATCTGTAGATCGCTTTCAGTAGTATGGACATTTTAACAATAT
>NW_006289819.1:3108089-3110048 GCF_000327345.1 Myotis davidii | reverse complement strand
CATGAGATGAATATTTTTCCATTTATTTGTGTCCTCTTCAATTTCTTTCATGGATGTCTTACAGTTTTCAGTGTCTGGGTCTTTTGCCTCCTTAGTTAAACTTATTCCTAGGTATTTTATTCTCTTTGATGCAAATTGTAAATGGGATGGACTATTTTCTTAATTTCTCTTTCTTATAGTTCATTATTCATGTATAGAAATGCAACTAATTTTTGTGTATTGATTTTGTGTCCTGCTAACTTTACTAAATCTGTTTAATACTTCTAACAATTTTATGGTGGGTTTTTAAGGGTTTTCTATATCTTGTCATCTGCAAATACTGACAGTCTTACTTCTTTTTGGATTTGGATGCCTTTTATTTCTTTTTCTTGCCCAATTACTTTGACTAGGACTTTCAGTACTATAATGAATAAGTAAGAGTGAGCATACTTATCTTTTTCCTGATTTTAGAGGAAAAAATTTCCAGCTTTTCCCACTGAGTATGATGTCAGCTGTAGGCTAGCCATATGATGTATGACACTCTCTCTTGATGCTGGGCAGCAACAAGCTGTATCTCCCAGTCAGACAGGTGACTGCAATGGTAAATAACTGATACTCCACAATGCACTATGTTGCCAGCATTTTGGGGATATTGTGTTCTGAGCACGTTTAAGATAGGCTAAGCTAAACTATGATGTTTGGTAGGTTAGGTAAGATTATATGCATTTTCGACTTAATATTTTCAACAATAAGTCAAGGAGCATCTGTATAGGTATTTGTGTATGTCTACTTCTATGCTTTCTATTCTATTACCAATACCATGAACAGAATACTTGATTACTGTAGCATTATTGTAAGTCTGAAGTCATACAGCATTGGTCCATCAACTTTGTTCTTTGTTAGCATTTTGTGGCCTATTTTGGGTCTTTTGCCTTTCCATATCCTATATAATAAAAGTGTAATATGCAAATTGACTGAATGGCGGAATGACAGATTGCTATGATGTGCACTGACCACCAGAGGGCAAATACTCAACAAAGGAGCTCCCCACAGCTGTAGGCCCCAATAGCCTGATCGGGGCCTGCCAGCCAACCTCTCAGTCCCTCCCCCTTGCCATCAGGCTCCAATCGCCTGATGGGGAACGGGGAACTGGGGGTGGGTGGCGGTGGACATGGGCAGCGCCAGGCCAAAGCAGTGCAAGCAGGGACAGAAGGCAACCGGTGGGGGGCGGGGCCGGCTGCTGGCAGCTGGGGAAGGTCAGCCCTGATTGCAGGCCAGGCCTACGTACCTACCCTACGTACATGAATTTCATGTGCTGGGCCTCTAGTAAACTAGAAGGTTGTTGCTATCCACTAAATAACTTGCTGGGATTTTCATTATTGTTGTTGTTGTTAATCCTCATCCGAGGATATTTTCTCCATTGATCTTTAGAGAGAGTGCAAGGGAAGGTGGGGAGGGAAGGGGGAGAGGAAGAGGAGGAGGAGAGAGAGGAAAAAAACCATTGATGTGAGAGAGACACATCAACTGGTTGCTTACTACACACACTGCAACTGGGGTCGTTCAATCCATGCAACCTAGGTTCATGCCCCTGACCAGGAGTTGAATCTGTGACCCTCTGGTGCATGGCCAACACTAAAAACTGAGCAACACTAATTACGCTGAATCTACAAATCAAGTTCGGAAGAACTGATATTTAAACAATATTGAGTCTTCTAATCCATAAACATGGAATATACCTCCATTTATCTAGTTTTATAAAAAATTTCTTTCATTAGAGTTTTGTAGTTTTCCATCCTATCTAATAAAAGAGAAACATGGTAATTGGCGTACGACTGCTACCCTTCCCATTGGCTAATCAGGGAGATATGCAAATTAACTGCCAGCCAAGATGGCGACCGGCAGCCAGGCAGCTTGAAACTAACGTGAGGCTTGCTTGCTTCAGTGACGGAGGAAACCAACGTTCCCCACCTGCCTTGCAGG
>NW_006289819.1:3106125-3107087 GCF_000327345.1 Myotis davidii | reverse complement strand
GGTCCCAGACTGCGAGAGGGCACAGGCCAGGCTGAGGGACCCCCCCTTCCCCGAGTGCACAAATTTTTGTGCAGCGGGTCTCTAGTATATGTATAAGTATATTTTGTCAGATTTACACCTAAGTATTTCTTTATGTATGTTTATGTAAATAATATTGTGTTTTGTTTTTAAATATGTTTTCATTGATTTCAGAGAGGAAAGGAGAGGGAGAGAGGAGAGATAGAAACATCAATGATGAGAATCACTGATTGGCTGCCTCCTGCCTGCCCCCAACTGGGGATTAAGTCCACAACCTGGGCATGTGCACTTTACCAGAATCCAACCCAGGACCCTTCAGTCACAGGCTGCTCTATCCACTGAGCTAAACTGGCTAGGGCTAATATTGTGTTTTTAATTTCAAATTCCAATTGTTCACTTTCTGGTATGTAGAAAAGCAACTGACTTTCGTATATTAACCTTATATCCTGCAACCTTGCTATAATTGCTAATTAGTTCCACAAAATTCCAATTCTCTGGGATTTCCTACATAGACAACACGCTGTGAACAAAGAAGGTTTTATTTCTAACTTCCTAATCTCTATACCTCTTCTTTCTTTTCTGATTGAATTAGTTAGAACTTTCAGTATAATGTTGGATAGGAGTGGTGAAAGGGGACATGCTTGCCTTTTCCCAGTTTTAGGGAAAAGCATCTAGTTTCTCATCTTTAAGTGTAATGTTAGCTATAGATTGTTGTAGGTGTTCTTTATCTAAGTGAGAAAGTTTCTCTCTTTCCTAGTTTTCTGAGAGTTTTTTCTAAAATAACGATTGGCCCCCCTGGTATTAGCTACAAAAGTCAAGGCTTAACTAAGACTGTGCACAAAGACCACTAGGGGGTGCACCAAGAAAGCATAACAAAATGCGGAGACAAAGAAACAGGACAAAATTGTCAATGGAAGATATAGAGTTCAGAACCACACTTTTAA
>NW_006289819.1:3097834-3106062 GCF_000327345.1 Myotis davidii | reverse complement strand
TTTTCTGAGATTTTTTTCTAAAATAACGATTGGATGTGGACTGTATCAATGCTTATTCCACAACTTATAGATATAATCATATGATTTTTCTTTTTTAGCCCTGTTGATGTGATGTAATACAGCAATTGACTTTATAATTACTGTATTTATAATTTGTGTACCTGGAAGAAATCCCACTTAGTTGTGGTGTGCGACTCCTTTTATGCATTGTTATATTCAATATGCTAATATTTTATTGAGGATTTTTACATGATGTTCATAAGAGATACTAGTCAGTGGTTTTCTTCTCTTACAATTCTTTATCTTTATGGTTTTAAGGTAATGCAGGCTTTATAGAACAAGTTAGGAAGTGTTCCCTTTGCTTCCATTTTCTGGAAAAGGCTGTAGAGAATTGCTATCATCTTTTCCTTAAATGTTTGATAGAATTCACCAATGAAACCATCTGGGCCTAATGTTTTCTGTTTTGGAAGGTTGTCAATTATGGATTCAATTATCTTTATTAGACATAGACCTATTCACATGATTTATTTCTTCCCGTGTGAATTTTGATAGTTTGTGTCTTCTAAGAAATTGGTCCATTGCATCTAAGTTATAAAATTTGTAGGCATAAAGTTATTCATAGTATTCCTTTACTATTTGTAGGCATAAAGTTGTTCATAACATACTGATCCATGGGATCAGTGGTGATGATCTCTTTTTCATTTCTGGTAGCAGTCATTTGTATCTTCTCTTTTTTTTCTTGGTTAACCTAGCAAGAGGATTTTCAATTTTATTAATATTTCCAAAGAATCAGCTTTTAGCCGAAACCGGTTTGGCTCAGTGGATAGAGCGTCGGCCTGCGGACTGAAAGGTCCCAGGTTCGATTCCGGTCAAGGGCATGTACCTTGGTTGCGGGCACATCCCCAGTAGGAGATGTGCAGGAGGCAGCTGATCGATGTTTCTCTCTCATCGATGTTTCTAACTCTCTATCTCTCTCCCTTCCTCTCTGTAAAAAACCAATAAAAGATATTAAAAAAAAAAAAAGAATCAGCTTTTAGTTTTGTTGGATTTTTTTCTACTGATTTCTGCTCTTTACTTCTATGACAGCCTCCTAGGTACTATTTCCCTTTCCACTTCTGCTCCTCTCCAATCCTTCTACCATCTCACAGCTGAGGTCATTTTCCTATAGGTCAAAACTGATTATTTTTCATCTGCTTAAAACACTCCGGTGGCATCTTCTGCCCTCAAGATGAAGCCCACTTCTTACTATTATCACCACAGCCCTGCATGGTTTGATCTGTCCATTCCTCAGATGTACCATGTTTCACCCTCAGGCCTCTTAGAACTTTGACAACACAGAAAAAACAAATATAAAGTCTCTACACAAACATGCATTTCAATTGTAGATAAAAGATACTTAAATAGGCCAACAGAATGTACAGGAAACCCTTCAATTGATTCATATTTTAAAAGACCATAAAGAAAAAACTAAACAAAAAAGGGCTGGTAGTCAAAACTTAATGTAAAATGGATTTTAAAAAATGGTGTTAGAGAACAAGAGATAATGAAATCATGAAAAAAAATGCAGAAAAAGGGTGCATTCCAATATTTTTTCCTCAGTAAAGGTATATAAAGACAATACAGAAAATGTAAACTCAAAAGAAAAGAAGTACCCACAACCCCACTATCATAACCACTATTACATTCTGCAGTAGTTATTACGCTATATTCAGATATAATTACAGTGACCGGCTTGAAGGCTATACCCCCAGTGACCCTAAACCAGTGGTCAGCAAACTGCGGCTCTTTGGCCCCTTGAGTGTGGCTCTTCCACAAAATACCCGCGCATGGGCCACGAAGTTTCAATTGCACTGTATATGCGCGCCCGCACATGGTATTTTGTGGAAGAGCCACACTCAAGGGGCCAAAGAGCCGCATGTGGCTCGCCACTTGCAGTTTGCCGACCACTGCCCTAAACCCTGGCATGTTAGAATCACCTGGGGGAACTTTCAAACATTAAGGTACTCAGGTCGGATTTCTGATCAACTAAATCAGAATCTCTGGGTGATGAGGTCCTGTGTTGAGAAACACTATATAGACATACTCCGACATGTAGGCAGGGGCCTTATCTCAGAGGGGAGTTTATTCTGTGTATCAATCACCTGGGAAAGTGGAGAGTTCCTCAGACAGGAAAGGGAATTTTTAGAGCAGTGGTTCTCAACTGCATATCAGACTGACATGGGGAGCTTAAAAAACCCAATGCCCCGGCTACTCCTCAACCCAATGACTTTACAATCTCTGGGGCAGGGGTGGGGAACCTTTTTCCTGCCAAGGGCCATTTGGATACTTATAACATCATTCTCGGATCATACAAAATTATTAACTTAAAAATTAGCCTGCTCTATTTGGCCAAACATTTCATTAACTCACTCATAATGCCTTGGCAGAGCCAGACCAAATGATTTTCGCAGCCTTATACGGCCGGCCAGATGTTCCCCACCTCTGCTCTAGGTGGCGGATGAAGGCATCAGTAAATTTTTAAGCTTTTCAAGTGATTCCAGTACGTAATCTGGGCATGTGCCCTGACCGGGAATCAAACCGGCGACTCCTCTGTGTGCAGGCCAACACTCTAATCACTGAGCAACACCAGCCAGAGCTATTAAGATTTTTTACCAACCAGAAGGATGAAATTGCCATTTACTGGGGTAGCAAAGATTCTGGGAGGCAGGGGGTATGAATCAGTAGCTGGGTTTTGGACATGTTAGGTATGAGATGCCCAATACAAGTAAAGCAAGTAATTGCATAAATGAGTCTAGAGTGTGAGGAAAGAGGACTGGGCTTGAACTATAAATTTGAGAGCCATCAACCCAGATATATTTAAAGCCACGAGACTGAATGAGATCATCTAAGTGGCTGTTGTGAGGCATAAGTAATACAGAAAGCACCTAGGATGGCATTAGCACACAATACATGCTCAATAAACACTTTCCATCGCAGCTACAGGAAACAGGAAACTATGCCTCAGGGTATAACTTGCACTGCCCCATGCATTTAGGCTTTTCACAATTTTGGTTTTCACAAGCCTTTGGGGGGTTAAAAGATGTTGGTTTCAGCTTTCAGGTCTTTGTATCTTCACATGTAATTCCTTATGAAATGAGTCTGAGCATTAAACTCCCTATGTCTGCAACTGCCCGCATGGCGGCTATAAGGCGCCACACTGTCACAGCGGACCAGAGATTACCTGGAGCGCGGAGCACCTACCCACACCTGCAGAAACAGATGAAACCTCCGCTCAGTTAAATCAGCTCCCAGAAGGCTGACATCAGCTCAGAAAACACATGCCCGGCACCAGGGTCTGGCTCCTTCATGGCTCCAGATGGCTCTTCTCTCTGTGGGACTAATGGGCACATTCCTGGCTCATGGGGTCATATTCTTCTTCATAACTGAGACTGAGATAGATACCCCTAGGGTTCTGTCTAGAACAGTGATGGCGAACCTATGACACACATGTCAGAGGTGACACGTGAACTCTTTTTTTTGGTTGATTTTTCTTTGTTAAAAGGCATTTAAATATATAAAATAAATATCAAAAATATAAATCTTTGTTTTACTATGGTTGCAAATATCAAAAAATTTCTATATGTGACACGGCACCAGAGTTAAGTTAGGGGTTTTCAAATGCTGGCACACCGAGCTCAAAAGGTTCGCCATCACTGGTCTAGAATGTTCTGCCTCCAGATAATGGCAGGTTAACCCCATTTCTTCCTTTGATTCTCTGCTCAAATGTTACTTTCTCAGTAAGGCCTGCCCTGGCTACCCCATTTAAACTTGCACTCGCTTCTCCAGCATGCCTTTGTCCTAGTACTTATCATCTTCCATGATAGTGAAAACATTACTTATTTATTACATTTTGTTTATTAACTATCTTGTTCCCTGGTATATCCTCAGAGCATGGAATATGGCCTGATGCATGGCAATTGCTCAAGAAATTTGCTGAATCAATGAGGAAGTGCTTACTTTAATGTTGGGGCAGCAGCCTATAGCCCTGAACCTTACCCCAGGTCCCTCAACTTTGAACTCTTTCAGAGAACCCAGAGCCTCCCCAGGGACCAGACCTGAACCTCCTGGAGGCATCATCCAATTGGGCTGTCCCTGAGTGCACTGAGCAGCCAGGGTGCCCACCCCCAAGGGAATACAAGATTAATTCTTAGGCGCCTAAAGGCCAGCAATACCCAACTCACCAGCCTAACGTCCTGGTTCTTCCTGTTCATTCCTTCAATTGTATCCTTGGCAGTTTCCTCATCCTTAAGTCACTGCTCTCTGCTTCTTCTGCGTGGCCCACTCTCCCACTTCTCTCTGCCCTGAACCATACTCTGACTTTCCACTGTGTTCTCTGAAGCCTTGCTCTTTTACAGCGAACGTTCCTCCTACCTTCTGCTTTCACAGTAACCTTGGTATCCCTGAAAACACTGGATTCTCCACTGCCCTGTGCAATGGAGGCCGCTCCTTCTGCTATAGCCCATGCACCTGAGAACCCCTTGTGAACTCCTGTACTCCAAGTAGGCTTCCACGCCACCCTATTTAAAAACAAAACAAAAACCTCTTCCTTGCTCATGGTTGGTGCTCAAGAAACATTTACTAAATGAATAAGTGAGAAAATGAAATCTGGGGAATAGAACAAGAGGCAAGCTGAGGTTCAAGCTCATTTTGGGGCTATATCCTTCCCAGTTTACCAGACACCGATAAGGGTACAGGACATGTTGAATGTCACCCTTGGGCGATTACTATTATTCCCACTTTATAGTGGGAAACTGAGGCTTAGGAGTTAAGCAACTCACAGCGAGTAAGATATGGAACTGGGCTTTAAAAATTCATGTCTGACTTCACAGCCCATGTTTTTTAACCTCCAAAATCCACTGCCCCCCTGAACAACAGAGCTTGCAGTTAAAAGGCAAGGTTTGTACAGCTCCCTGCATCTAAGTAGCCCGACATTTTCACGGTGCTCACAAGTGATTCTGTCATGCAGATATAAGCAGCAGGGACGTCTCAAAGGAAACAGTAAACGATTTATTCCACAAAGACACGATTAAAAGACTATCGTAAAGATAAAAAATCCAAAGCATCTATTTCTAGATTTTTTTTGAGTATCACAGGATATAGAGATATTTTAAGAGCATTTTTATATATAATAGGATCTCAAGAATAGAAAGCGCCTGAGGTGGAGAGATGATCCTCACGCAGCTATACCTGTGCTGCATTCTTAATTGGGGTCAGCCAACTATGATTTGTGGGCCAAATCCAACCCTCTATCTGTTTTTAGTATGGCTCTTGAGTTAAGAAGGTCTTTTTGCTTGTGAAACTCTGATCTCATTTTACATGGATATTAAAACAGTTTAACAATGAAGAAGAAAATAATGTTTTAAAAATTTTTAATGGTTGGGGAGTATATTTCATGACAAAAATTATATGAAATTAAAATTTCAGTGTCAATAAATAAAGTTTTATTGGAAAACAGCAATACTCATTTGCCTATATGTTGTCTATGGCTGCTTTCATGTCACAGCAGCAGAGCTGAGCACTGTAGTTGGGACAGAGACAATAAGGCCCCCCCCAAACCCTAAAATATTTACCATCTGGCCTTTTACAGTAAAAAGCTGACCAACCACTGTGACAGGTCATTTCCTCTGATTTATCTCCCAGTTCAGTAACTGCCTTCTGTTGTACCTAATCTACTGCTAAATCCTATTGGGTTTTTGCCCTGGCCGGTGGCTCAGTTCATTTGAGTGTTGTCCCATACACCAAAGGGTTGCAGGTTGGATTCCCAGTCAGGGCATATACCAGGTTGTGGGTTCAGTCCCTAGTAGGGGTGCATATTGGAGGCAACTGATAAATGCCCCTTTGTCACATCAGTGTCTCTCTCTCTCTCTCCCTCCCCCCTACCTCTCTCTCTAAAAAAAAGAAATCAATAGGATTAAAAAAATAATAATAATTAATAAATAAATCCTACTGAGTTAATTCTGGTTACTGTGATTTTCAACTTAGAAGTTCTTTCAAATCTAATATTTTACTTTTTATAGTTCCGTATTCCACGTATATAGCTTAATCTTGTCTTTTATTTTTTAACTATAGTACATACAGTACAATTATAGTAACTATAACTGCTTTATAAACTGGGTCTGGTAATCCCAATGTCATAAGTCTTTGGGAGTCCCTCTCTGCTCTCTGTTATCTTTCCTGGTTCTCACTAATGGAGCCTGATTCCTAGTTATTTTTTACTGTCAGCGTCTCATTTCCTTGAAAAGTTATCAGTGAGGAATTCATGTCTTTTCCCAGAAAGGTTTTGCGTTTGCTTCTGCCAGGATTTGGAGGCACTGCCAGTCTGAAACACCTTAAACTTAGAGTTCATGGATCACCTGAGTGATAAGAACTCTGGCTGTGAATGCCGCACGTGTTTCGGTTCTTTTGCCTTACTGCCCTGATCCTCTCGGTTGCTCTGGCAACCTTCCCTCCTGTCCTGGTTTGGGTGTGCAGGCTTAGTTCTAGGTCATCCTTATGTTGAGTCTTTGGGGATTCCAATGTAATGTGGAATGGACCAAAGATGGACATATGAAATATAACAGACCTGGAGGCTAGAATGAGGAGGTCGAACATTTCATCAGTGTTTCACAAGAGTTGAGGGAAAGTGAGGTAGAGGCAATATTTAAAGAGAAAAGGCTGAATATTTTTTCAGGACATATAAATTCTTATACCTAAGAAGCTAAATAAATCCAATCAAAATAAATGAAAGCAAATTCTTACATTTGCATACTTATTCATACTTTATAGAACGCTTTCTTTTATTCCTCATAAAACCTTAGCACGAGGTACTGTTATTTATGCTTTTCATAAGGCAAAACTGGAATCAGACATCAAAAGTGAATTATCTAAGGTCCTTTAAACTAGCAGCAGGGGCAAAAGTCAAATTCAGTTCTGACCCAAGTTCAACTCATTTCCTATACTAGTACATTAGAAACAACACAGGAGAGAAGAATTTGTAAGGGTAGATCTGAATATCGCTAAGGAACTATCCCTCAAAAACAGAACCCCTCCCCGCCCCTAACCGGTTTGGCTCAGTGGACATAGCGTCAGCCTGTGGACTGAAAGGTCCCAGGTTTGATTCCGGTCAAGGGCATGTACCTTGGTTGCAGGCACATCCCCATTAGGAGGTCTGCAGGAGGCAGCTGATGGATGTTTCTCTCTCATCGATGCTTCTCTCTATCCCTCTCCCTTTCTCTCTGTAAAATATCAATAAAATATATTTTTAAAAAAAAAACACAAAAAACAGAACCCCTAACTTGGAAACTTCTCCCTGGAAGCAAGTAAAAACCTTTCTCACCTAACTGCGCTTTCTTCTGCAGGCAGCACTGGGCCGAGAAAGCCTTAGTAGTAAGAAAGAAGAGTCTACCTTGTACATTAAATTGTGAGTTAAATCAAACGAAGCCAAGCTGACTCAAAGGGTTCGTGGAACCAGCCTGATACACAACAGAAAGCTACATACAGCCTACTGTATACCATCCAACGGTCAGGACAGCAGGGCACGGTGTCCCCCTAACCGCCCTCCCGCCCCCGCCTTGCACTCTTGAAGGCAGTTTGAATACTGTAGGTAATGTATCCCATATCGCACGTCTTTTGTTCATCAGGAGTAATTACTACATCTTCCATTCTGGTGGCATTTCACTGGCTTATTAGCTTACACTTGATTTGTTTTTTGGCCCAGAGCACTAAATTAAGGCTTTTTTTAAAGTGAAGACTGACCTAGCCAGTTGCTCAGTGGGTAGAGCATCGAACCCTGCAGTCCATGGGTTCTATTCCAGTCAAGGGCACATACCTCGGTTGCAGGCTCAATCCCTGGTCCTGGTCCGGGTGTGTGCAGGAGGCAACCAATCGATGTGTCTCTTTCACATTGATATTTCTCTCTCTCTGTAGCTCCCCCTCCCTCCACTCTCTCTCTCTAAAAAAAATGGAAAAATATCCTTGGGTGAGGATTAACAAAAAATTGAAATAATAAAATAAAAAAGGGAAGACTGGGGCTTAATGAAGCCCCATTTCCCAGGGTGTTGCACGTAGCTGACGTCTCTATTTTTTTTGTTTTGTTTTTTGTTGTGTGTTTTTTTAAATTAAATATTTATTGTTCAGATTATTATAGTTGTTCCTCTTCCCCTCCGCCCAATAGCTCCCCTCCACCTGGTTCCCACCCCCCACTGACCTTA
>NW_006289819.1:3097224-3097778 GCF_000327345.1 Myotis davidii | reverse complement strand
AATTGAAATAATAAAATAAAAAAGGGAAGACTGTGGCTTAATGGAGCCCCATTCCCCAGGGTGTTGCACGTAGCTGACGTCTCTGTTTTTTTTGTTTTGTTTTTTGTTGTTGTTTTTGGTTAAGTCGCTGTGAACTCTTCTTGCCCCTTCCTGTTTTCTTATTTCAATGTAGGGCCTTAAGATGTGTACCATTCATTGTAATTCATCCTAATGCATTTCAGTTTTCCAGTTTCCTGAATTTAACACTCTCATCACCATTATTTGCAAATTGTGACAAACAAAAATCCTGTTGTGGAAATGGTTCAGAATTTCAATAAGTTTAAGTGTTAACTTCTTGGCACTTGAGTAGCAGATAATTCCTAGTATAGTGTATAAGACAGTTCTTTTAGTTTCTAGGTAGTCGAAGCCACAAGAAAAAAAAACACCATCTACATATATTTGTTGTATATAAACAGAAGAAACTTTTGGGTGATTTTCTGTGAGAAATCATTTTTTAATTACGTGTGTCTTTACGTTTTATTGAACCCATTTCATGATAAAATTGCTAAATGGAC
>NW_006289819.1:3093242-3095625 GCF_000327345.1 Myotis davidii | reverse complement strand
CCCTCGAGTTCCAACGGAGGCCAGACAGTCCCGTTTCTCCCGTATGAGTCTGGGTCCCCAGAGACTTGCCGGGAACTGGAGCTCAGAGCCTGAGACTCCCTCCCTATTTAAAAAAGACAATCGTGTCCTCAGCCGCCAGCCCTCTCCACATGTACTCCGCACCTTAGTATTTTACTTCTGCACTGCACCTCCTCTGAGTCTTGGTATGCTTTTCTCTTCCCTTCTAATTGTAGAATTTCCACTCAGCCAGCCTTCCTGTGGTTCTGGATGATATCCGTTATGTCTTTTAGCTGTATTTTTGAAGTGGTTGTGCGAGGCAGCAATCTCCAGTGTTTACCTATGCCGCCATTTTGGTTTCTCCTGCCATCTCTATTAGCTTGGTATAAAGAGCAGACCATTCTTCCCTCATGGCTGCCTGCATGACATACAAAAGCTGGGACAATGATAACTCCTGAACTCACAGTACGAGGCACCAGAGCCAAGAAGCCAGATGCCAGGAAAAGAGGGCCAGATGCCAGACAATTCAGTGGAAAAGCCAAAGGAGCCCCAGATTCGATGTGTTAGGCAGGTGTGGTCAAGGCCTCATGCACGAGAGGAACAGGAGACACAGTCTGATCTTCCGTGTCTGTCTCATACAGGGAGAGGCCACAGGTATACTCAGGTGAGTAACAACAGAGAGAAGCCACCGGCAGTGTTGCAACCATGTATTGCACATCAACCACGTGAGAGGTCCTGTGCAGGACATGGACACACATGGAGGACAGATCCTGATCAAGGCTTCCTGATCTCGTCATCCACCTGTCACCCATCCTCACAGCCAAGTGTACAGTGCTTACTGAACATATGCCAGTACTGTCTAGGCGCTGGGGAGACCAAGAAGGCAAGAACAGGGGAGGATCTGGAAGGATTAGACACCAGTTACCCTGAAAGCCACTATGAATCAATTCATTTCAATTAAATCCTCATATGACAGAAGAAACCAGACTCAGAGTGGTAAAGTAGCTTGTCCCAAATCACAAGGAGAGTAAATGGCAGTCTGGGATTTGAATGAAGCTTTGCCTGGCTCTGAGCCTGTGCCCTTAATAAAATAATAATCATTCCAGAGTTAATTAAGTATAATGAGATAATTGGTGACGGAGGTAGAAAATTCACAGGCAACATGGAGAAAGAGATAATTTTGTATAAAAAGGAGGTCGTCTTTGAGTTTTCCTAGTGGACAAGCAAGGAAGGAAAATTTGAGGCACAGATAAACATATGCAAAGGCACTGGAAAACAGAGGGAAAACGGGAGGAAGACAGGGCCCTGATCATGGCAGGCTTTGCAGACCAGGCTGCAGAGCATCTTTGAGAGGCCACTGACTCCTGCTGCAACCCAATCACCCTCCAGTCTGTGAGCAGAAGCCTTTCTGGGGGCCTCCTTGTCCCTCAAACTCCTTGCAGTGGCTGCCTGTGCCAGCCAAATCTAAGGCCTCATGGACACCCACAATCTCATCCTCCGCAGGCCCCTGCAGACTTTAACGTACTCCAAAATTCTGCTGACAGACTGAGGACAGAGGCCCCTGGGAACCCAACAACCACAGGCGTTTTCTCATTCTACTCACAGTTTAGAGTCCAGCTTCAGGAGGAAGCCCAACCGATCGTACTCTGAAAAAGAAAAGAAAGCAGAAAATATCACCTAAGGCAGGCCCATGCTGACACTAGCAGACTGCATCCCCCAGACGTAGACCACGGGGACAGACAACTGCTCCAGAGAACAGATCAAATACACAGTCACAACTAAATTTACGTCACAAAACCCTCACTGACCACCTGTTTTGTGAAGGACCAGGTTCAAGCCAGATATTTACCAGGACGTCTAAGCTGACCAGTCCTCTGCTGGTTTATAACTGCCTTCCTGTTTAAATGTAGGGCTTGAAACTTAAATTTAGAAAACCACAAAACCGGACCCCTGGAAAAGTAAGAGGGTCAGAAGTAATCTCTGCTTTCTCTAAGCTCTAAGCACAATTTTTGCTCAATCAGCACATTAACTATGGGGAGAAGATGTGGCAGCCAAGAGGTTCTCAAATCCATGTCAATGATTCTCTTCATAACAATCACAGGGCATTGATAGATCTGCCTTGGCTAGTGGGGCTCAGCTGGCTGGGCATCGTCCCATGCACTGAAAGGTTGCTGGTTCGATTCCCAGTCAGTCTGGGTTGTAGGCTCGATCCCCGATAGGGGGTGTGCAGGAGGCAGCTGATAGGTGTTTCACTCTCACACTGATGTTTCTCTCTCTCCCTCTCCCTTCCTCTCTCTCTAAACATAAATTTAAAAATCAATAAAAAAGAATTGATATATCTGATTACATAAGAAATAGGAAATTTAAAATAAAATCCAAAAACAAA
>NW_006289819.1:3072105-3093223 GCF_000327345.1 Myotis davidii | reverse complement strand
ATAACTGCCTTCCTGTTTAAATGTAGGGCTTGAAACTTAAATTTAGAAAACCACAAAACCGGACCCCTGGAAAAGTAAGAGGGTCAGAAGTAATCTCTGCTTTCTCTAAGCTCTAAGCACAATTTTTGCTCAATCAGCACATTAACTATGGGGAGAAGATGTGGCAGCCAAGAGGTTCTCAAATCCATGTCAATGATTCTCTTCATAACAATCACAGGGCATTGATAGATCTGCCTTGGCTAGTGGGGCTCAGCTGGCTGGGCATCGTCCCATGCACTGAAAGGTTGCTGGTTCGATTCCCAGTCAGTCTGGGTTGTAGGCTCGATCCCCGATAGGGGGTGTGCAGGAGGCAGCTGATAGGTGTTTCACTCTCACACTGATGTTTCTCTCTCTCCCTCTCCCTTCCTCTCTCTCTAAACATAAATTTAAAAATCAATAAAAAAGAATTGATATATCTGATTACATAAGAAATAGGAAATTTAAAATAAAATCCAAAAACAAATTGATGTTTGTAAGAAATGATAAATTAATATTTTATTTAATTCTTTATGTCTTGCCTCATTTGAAAATGAAGTTGAAGTAGCTTTTAAAAAAACAACTGTATGAAGTACAGGTTTTGAAAAGAATAAATAAGGGAACCAAAACATTAATAAGCACAGGAAAAATAATAAAATGCAGCCAGGACAAAAATACCCAAAGTGGATATGCTAAGGTCCTCTGAGCTTGCCAGAGGAGGATTAAAGACCTGTTCCCCCAGATTTCTCACAGCTAAAACGAAATGCAAAGAATTGATATAAATGGCTTACAGTGTCCACAAATAAACCTGGAGAGTCAGTTATTTCTGATACTAAGACTTGAAGGAATCCCGCTGTGTCCCTAAAAATATTTGTAGACGGAAAATACAGGAAGTGTCACAGAACTGTTTCTTATAACTTTGTTCAATGATTGCAGTGTGTGTGTGTGTGCGTGTGTGTGTGTGTGTGTATAGAATGGCTTCCCCAAAATAAGGATTCTATGAATGCAGTTCTCAGCTGGCCTAGCTTCATATGAGGATACAACAGACCAAACAACTACATGGAAAAGACTAGGCAGCAAGGCCTCCGAGGAACTCAGACTTCAGTAAGCAATGAATGACCAAGACAGGAAAGTCCCACACACTGGCAAGTCCCTCCCCGGAGTCATTCTGCAACCCGGGTTAAGGCCACACTTGGGTGCTTTCATAAGCAGCTAAGCTGTGGTGAGAGAATAATTCCTCTTCTTAAAACTGAAGATACCGACTAGGACACATAACTCAACAGAAGGCCTGCCTCCCAAGAGCACAGACTTGGGCAAATGAAATCCTTTCCTCAAGATAATTCTGGTTTTGCTCTAAATCAGATAAATGGATTAGAGGCTTAGCTCAATAATAATCAGAACTTAAACTAAACTAAAAACAAAAGGAGGTTTCAATTGAAAAACGAAACTAAAAGCAAAATTTGCAAAAAGTTAGTTTCCAAAGTTTAACAGTCTCAACAATCCTGTTGTATCATTCCCTGGAAAAGAAAACTTCATTAACTTGCCAAACACCTGCCGCTTTTCCCCTAGGTAGTCATAAGCTTGTGGCAACTGTCCTGCTATTGTTCCTCAGACCCGAGCGTTGAGTCTCTTGGACCCACTGGATGTAGGATGAATCCACACTTCGGCTGATTCCTTCCAGAAAGGCCAGAGAATGTTTTCTCCCTGTTGCAAACTCAAATGTCAGGGGCCAAGGAAGAACATGAGATAAACAAGGGAAGCTGGAGAATGTAATACCATCCCATAGCAGCTCACATTATTTATTTTGGTTGAATTAAAAACAAATTGTTGAAATGTCTTATTTTTAACCACATATTTTCTGTATGGTAATCATATTGGTGGTTTAGTTTGCCATGGCATCTTAAGTTGTGTTTTAGACAGACACACACACACACACACACACACACACACACACACTAATTGTGAAGTGTTCTTACGTGTTTAATATGCATTCTTTTTAAAAAAATATATTTTATTGATTTTTCACAGAGAGGAATAGAGAGTTAGAAACATCGATGAGAGAGAAACATCAATCAGCTGCCTCCTGCATCCAAGGTACACGCTCTTGACCGGAATCGAACCTGGGACCCTCGAGTCCGCAGGCCGACGCTCTATCCACTGAGCCAAACCGGTCAGGGCTAATATGCGTTCTTAAAGAAATTATGTCCCCTCCTGTTTTCTCTGTTTTGTTAAGAGACATGATGACCAGAAATATTTCATTTATTCTTTAATTGAAGAAAAGGTTTCTGTGAGGCTCAATGATGATAAATGGGAACTGACACTGGCTTCAGCCAAGAGGGAAGGGCGTCCATCTGGAGACCGCACGCCTTGTCTAAGGGGCAGCCTCCGCCAGCTCCAGCTAACAGTGGACTGTGCCAGGCAGTGACGCGGGCCCAGCAATGCCACATCTTCTGATTTTTTTCAAAGCCAAGAATCTGGATCTTTTAAGATAAAATCTCTCTGTTTGTAAATATTGGCAACAGATGTGGGGGGAATTAAAAAGATTACGAGGCTGGGAATATGTGCACGGACAGAACACAGCCAGCAGGCTAACGACTGACAAACTCTGTCCTAGGCGGGCAGCTCACCAGGGCTGGAAGCACTTCTCTTTTGTGGCTGCACACAGTACCTGGTCAGTAAATACCTGCTGACTGTTATCAGGATTATTTGGTCACAATGTTCATAAAACAAAATCCAATTACTCTACCCAAATGCCAAAAAGAAAAGTTTCAGCCAAGCCTGTAGAACGGTAAGTTTCAGACACTACAGTGGGGTGCTAGACTAAGATGCAAATTTTCAAAGGAAATATCTGAATACTTGTTATACAATTCCAAAGGCCCTCCCCACATCAAGTATAAAAGTAACTGGTTGTGAGGTTAAGGGAGAAAGGAATTGAAGACTTTTCTTTGGAGAGCGCAGTATTATGAACACCAGCTCTCTTAAGGGGTAGAATGGGTAGTACATACATGTGTCAGCCAAGCCTGGTGAGGGGAGCAGAACATAACCACTGAAGAAAGGGGACACCATGGACTACCAGCTGCCTGGCTTCTACCTGACAAGTGTAAAGGCCACGAGACAGCTGACGGCGAAGGAGCAAGCTGCACTGGGACTGGCCTGCACTACCAGAATTGGCTGCAGAAAGGGATGCAGGAATGAGCTAGTGGGGTTGTTTTAGGTCCTTTTCAAAAGGTCTGCCCAGTGGGTTGATAGGTCTTCAGTAACAGGGGAAGACACAGGGAGTCCCAGGAGCTGCAGAAGGAGTGAGTGAAAGGCTTTGGTGCATGCATTACCCACATTGGGAACTGCAGAGGGGAGGTCCCAACTTGGAGGGGGGTCTCCAAAATGCCTACAAGAACACCCCACAGGAAAGCCAGCTCAGAGAGTGCCAACACTACCTTATGTCTTTTCTGCTCACAGTCTCCTTCCCTTCCCCACCAATTCCAAAGAGGCCAGAAACAGTAGCCAGCAATGGGGGCGGAGAAAGACAAGCAGAGTACACCCTTTTCCGGGGTCAGGCACCACTGGTACTAAGCCAGTGATGGTGAACCTATGACACGCATGTCAGATGTGACACGCGAACTCATTTTTTTGGTTGATTTTTCTTTGTTAAATGGCATTTAAATATATAAAATAAATATCAAAAATATAAGTCTTGCCCTGGCCGGCTTGGCTCAGTGGATTGAGCGTCAACCTGCAGACTGAAGGGTCCCGGGCTCGATTCCGGCCAAGGGCACATGCCTGGGTTGCGGGCTCGATCCCCAGTAGGGGGCGTGCAGGAGGCAGCCGATTAATGATTCTCTCTCATCGTTGATGTTTCTATCTCTCTCTCCTATTCTCTTCCTCTGTGAAATCAATAAAGAAATATATTTTTAAAAAATAAGTCGTTGTTTTACTATGGTTGCAAATATCAAAAAATTTCTATATGTGACACAGCACCAGAGTTAAGTTAGGATTTTTCAAAATGCTGACACGCTGAGCTCAAAAGGTTCGCCATCACTGTACTAAGCCCTAATGCGAGGAGGGGAAGTTACTATAACTGAATAAATTGAAAGCTCTATTACAAATGTCTGGATACACTAATTTTGGACATGGTGACTCAATGTGACCATGGTATTCTTATTACCTCAAAGGTAACAGAAATTCTCTGGACTTCCTACACTGAAAACAGTTTAAGGGGACAGATGGAGACAAAGTGAAGTTGTCTGTGCTTTATCCCCTAACGCTTCCACATTCAATATACGAGTAGTGGTTGCATTAACTTAGGCAAATAGGACAATTTAATAGTTCATACAGCCAAAGTGTGGGAAGGGCCAGGTGCAGAGGGCGCAGGGATGACTAAGAGTGACTAGAATGCTGTTGCCGGGATTTATTCTGTCTGTTCCCTCCCGTGGTTCTTTCCCTGACTTCCAGTCGTTTCCTCACACAGATGCACTGATCAGCTGAGCCCTTACATTCCAGTTTGGAATTACACATTTCTCAGACTCTGACTCGTGTTTCTCCTCCAGGGGACTAGAAGGTCTACTGAGGCATCATCACTAACACTGTGCTTGCCGTGTTAAAGGAGTGGTGAATGAACACCTTCCCTGTTAGGCCAAGAGCTCCGTATCTGTGCCCATCACCAAATGTTTAGAACTTAATGGAGTTCTGCCGTTAGCTGCTCATGAGTCTGTAGTGCACATCTATCGTTTATGCCCTCTTTTTAGAAATAAGCCCCTTAAATTTCTTTCAGGGAACAGCTCTTCTATCATTGCTGGCAAGTGGTGAGACTGTCCCTGGGTTTTCCCTACTCAAAGTGTAGATGCTTGGCAAACGCTAGGTTGGTTGGACTCTTTCTGAAGCTGAGTGACACCTGGGGGAAAACAGTGTGCTGAAGAGACGGACCATTTGTTGCCATCTAGATTCCTGGCACTGCCCTTCATGTCCTTTTTGAGGGCCAGCTGTTAGGCTTTTAATTTGACTCTGTGGGTACCCACGTCTTTCCAGTAAATTACTTTTTCTTTTTCTTTTTTAAGTTAGCCAGGGTCAGTTTCTGTTGCTTACAACCAAACAATCCTAACTTCATATGTTCTCTGTTTCTCCAGCACCTAATTAGGGTCTGGTACAGAGTTGGTGTGCCGTAAATGTGCTGGATAAATGGGAAAATAAACGGAGTAACCAAATGACCAAAGGAGCCTAACAAGGAGCCGTTACAAAGTCCTGGATTCTCTGTCTCCCTCTCGCTGTACTGTGAGGGGCAATGTTAGCGGTGCAGCAGTGGCGGCAGCGGTAGCTGCTTCTCCTCACTAGTCTGATCACCTTGTACACGAGTGTTTCCCTGGCTCTGGCCATTCTTGGCTTTTACTTTGTGGTTCCCCCCCAACTTTTTTTTTTTTTTTAGTTTCAGAGAGGAAGGGAGAGAGAGAGAAACATCAGTGAGAGAGAATCATTGATTGGCTGCCTCCTGCATGCCCCCTACTGGGGATCAAGCTCAGAACCAGGCATGTACCCTTGACTGGAATCAAACCCAGGCCCCTTCAGTCCACAGGCTGACGCTCTATCCACTGAGCCAAACCAGCTAGGGCTGTGGTTCCCTTTCGATGACTCCAAATTTTCCACAGTAATTCCCTCCCATCTATATATATAAAACCCTAAGCGGCCGATCGAGCAGATGATGTGCACCGACCACCAGGGGGGAGACGCTCAGTGCAGGAGCTGCCCCGTGGTGGTCAGTGTGCTCCCAGGCGGGAGCGCTGCTCAGCTGACCAATGGATGCCAGACTCCGGGCTCATGGCTAGAGATTACAGCTGCAGTGGCACGAGCCTCTCCCGCCTCCAGGGCAGCGCTACTGAGCAGTGGCAGCAAAGGCGGGCACAACTGGGCCGGGATGAGTGGGAGCTGCGCCCAGCCTGGGCTCGGGCTCCTCCCCGGCCACCTGCAGCTTCCCGCACTGCTACATCCCTCAGGGGGGATGTTAGACCAGCCTGATCCCCGCAGGGATGCAAGAGGGCACAGGCCAGGCTGAGGGACCCCACCAGTGCACAAATTCGTGCACTGGGCCTCTGGTCATTTATAAAAGACTAAAATTTAACTTCCTCCACCAAGGCCTTAGAGCAGCAGTTCTCAACCGGTGGGTCGCGACCCCTTTGGGGATCCAACAACCCTTTCACAGGGGTCGCCTAAGACCATTGGAAAACACATATATAATTACATATTGTTTTTGTGATTAATCACTATGCTTTAATTATGTTCAATTTGTAACAATGAAATTTGGGGTCACCACAACATGAGGAACTGTATTAAAGGGTCGCGGCATTAGGAAGGTTGAGAACCACTGCTTTAGGGTCTCCTGTGTAACCAGCAATTGCCCCATCTCCAACACAGCAGGGATCTTACCTGACAAGCACTCTACTCTCATATTCATAGGCTGTTACTGAACATGCCACATGGTCATAGCTGTTACTGATGGTCTAATCTGTGCAGTTCCTCACGGAGTCCCCAGCCAGAGGAAAGTGGAAGTATAATCTTACATGCAAACTATAGCAGAAGCGATCAGGAAGGCCCAGGCATGCTGCTCTGCGAGTACAGGTACACAGCTTCTTACTGTTGGGTTTGGGCAAGACTGTGGATCCCACAGCATCTCACTGTGTACAAATGTGTTCTTTTTTTAAATACATATATTTTATTGATTTTTCACAGAGAGGAAGGGAGAGGGATAGAGAGTTAGAAACATTGATGAGAGAGAAGCATCAATCAGCTGCCTCCTGCACACCTCCTACTGGGGATGTACCCGCAACCAAGGTACATGCCCTTGACCGGAATCGAACCTGGGACCCTTTGGTCCCCAGCCCGATGCTCTATCCAGTGAGCCAAGCCGGCTAGGGCTACAAATGTGTTCTTGATGTGAGTTCAGCTTATCCAATGGAAATGCTAGTTTGAGTGTATCAACTCTCAGGGACAATTCACCTCTGGGGAAGCTGGCAGTCAAGCCCAGGTCTCGCTGGCAGTCCACTGATCCCAAATCCGTGGTAAGAACAGAAGACTCTGGGACTCCCAGGTCAGCCTGGCACAGTGTGCACCAATGTGCACTTACGCTCTCCCAGCAGTTTAAGTCTCTGAGGGGACACTACTCCCAGGTGCCAACTCAGCAAGTCTGCAGCCACGCAGTGAAGGAGAGATGTTTAGTCTGGTGGTTTAGACTTCCTGTCTCAGCCAGGCTGGAAAGCCCAGCATTACCCGAACCCCTGAGTGAGGAGCACGTGTGCCCTTTGCCTGTCTCCAGGTGGGAAGGGCATCAATGATGCAAATCTCTGCTCTCCTCCAGTCAGACCTGTGAATGCATAAAATGCTCCTTCAGACACCTAAAGCCTTTGAAATTAATCATTAACTCTCCCATTGCCATTTCGAGGGATAAACTGGTGTTCTACCTCATGTAAACTCCTAGGACAGTGGTTCTCAACCTTCCTAATGCCACGACCCTTTAATACAGTTCCTCATGTTGTGGTGACCCCCAACCATAAAATTATTTTCGTTGCTACTTCATAACTGTAATTTTGCTACTATTATGAATCGTAATGTAAATATCTGATATGCAGGATGTATTTTCATTGTTACAAATTGAACATAATTAAAGCATAGTGATTAATCACAAAAACAGTATGTAATTATATATGTGTTTTCTGAAGGTCTTAGGCGACCCCTGTGAATGGGTCGTTGGACCCACAAAGGGGTCGTGACCCACAGGTTGAGAACCACTGTCCTAGGAGGTTCAGAAATTGGACATAAACAAAAGGAGGCCATGCACTAAAGTGTGTATGCACCTAATAATGAACTTCTCTGTATATAAGGCAAAATTAACAGAATCACAAGAAGAAATGCACAATGGGTCTCCTGTCATCACAATGGAAACACATACACCACTAAAAAAACAGGCTCACCGTCAGTGAGAATTTAGAAGATTTGAACAATTAATAAATGTGAGCTAACTGATACAGAGTACCTTACGTCCAACAAGTACAGAATGAACAATCTTTTCAAAAAAAAAAAAGAATGAACAATCTTTTCAAGCATATATGAAAAGTGACATTTTCATATGAACATTTATGAACACTGACCACCTGTGAGGCATAAAACCTGACATACAAATTTATGAATATTGAAATAAACTCCTTTTTATTCAACATTTAATATATTCCGTAAAACTTTGTATTGCATTTTGCTCATAATTCTACAATGTAAAGAAAATTAGAAATGTTTTCACAATGCCCTATTTAGATAGCCTAAGTCCCCTACTGCTTACGTCAGCATGGTGTAAAATGTTACCACTTTCTACCTTATGCTCTCATGTGTCAACAGCGGGGAGCACCGTAACAGTGAGATCCTATTCCAGGATGAAAGGAGACCCTGAAGGTTCCCTGAGCCCAGTGTCCTATTCTAGGCTCACCTTCATGCCACTGAGTCCCAAAATGGAATTTCAGGGACTACATGTGTCCATCATGAGCCAACAGTGCTACTGGCAATTTTGTTCCCCAGTGATCTACTTCCTTTTTTTTTGTGTTCTAAAGAACCACCATAAATTCCCATCACCGAGCTTTTGCACAAAACAGGTGCTTACTAAATAACTACTGCTGTTGACAACAATGCGTATTTCCCACGAAGACCAGTTTGAAGACTCTTGCTGAGGTCTATGAAGTTAGTGTATGGGCTAAAAATATGGACTTCGTTCTCTCAGAAAACGGCAGTGCTTCGCATTGGCGTACACAAAGCCAGGAAGGCAGGAGAGGCCACTGGGCAGGAGCAGCTCTGCCGCCAGATTTTCTCGAAAAGGGTGTCTGGCTCCAACCTCCGAGCTATGATGAATTGCTAAGTGCAAAGGGCACAGGGCAAAAGAATGAGGACCGATCTTAACCAAAATAGGTCCCTCATTTCTGAAGAAATGGCACTGCACAGTCTCTAATGAAAGTCATGAGCTATATTAAACTTAAGGAATATACGTCATGGTTTGGGTGGAGGAGGAAGCTGGCGACAGTTACAAATGGACTGTTAGACAGGCCAGACAAAGGGAAAAACTGTTCAGTATATGGTGTAGTCAGGACCTCCGCCTACACTCCCAATTTACTCCTATAACCCTGTGAGGTAGGTATTATCTCCATTTTACAGATGAGGAAACAGAATTAGAGAGAGGAAATAACACGTTCGATATTCCCAACCAATAAGTGGACTAGCTGGGATGTTGCCGATCCAGCCCAGGTCTGACTCTGAAGCATCTTCATGTTATGCCACACTGACACTCAGAGGGGAAAAAAAAGGAGACCCTCATATTAGAAGAGCAGCTGCCATGGGAGCCATCACCTACTATTTACCTCCCACCCTGCACCCCAGGGTGGTGTCACAAGGCCCTCGTCCTGCCCACGCATGAATTGTGGGAGTCCACAGAGGCCTGAGAGGGGCTGGCCAAAGTGCAAACAGCTCCCACATCATCCCAAGTCAGGGAAATAAATCATAACATAGGATCAATTAATCAAAGACAAACTGAAATAGGGAAAGCAGTTTTATAAAATAAGCACAGAAAAATCCGCTGACCTAGACTAAATTAACTGACCTAGTAAATAACTTGGAGGTTCACAAGCTGAAACCCAGCCTCAAATGGATGGATGTTGGCACGGGGGAAGGGAGAGGCCTAGCACGAAGCTCCTGGTAAGCCCGGGTGCCCTATGACTGGGAGCCCTCCCTCCAAGCACAGCACAGCTCTTCTGCAGGGTGACACTGCTGGGCCAATGGACAGTGGAAGGGAGAAGCCCATCCTGGTGAAGGCAAAATGGTCATGCACCAATTTCCCCTCTATCCTGAGAGAACAGCAGCTGTTTAGAGCTGGACATGCAGTGAATTCAATTCGATTCACGATTATCAAGTGTGTCCAGACCACGCCAGGGCATCCTGCAGGAGAATTATGAGGAAGAGCATGCCAAAAGAACAGCCGGGCCCTGCACGGTGTGGCTCAGCTGGTTGGAACTTCACCCCATACACTGAAAGGTCTTGGGTTCAATTCTCAGCCAGGGCACACACCTAGGTGCAGGTTTGGTCCCCAGTTGGGGTGAATACGAGAGGCAGCCAATTGATGTTTCTCTCTCTCTGTCTCTCTCTCTCTCTAAAAAGAAATAATAAAAAAAAAATCAATAAACATATCCTCACGTGAGGATTAAACAACAACAAACAGCTGGGTCAGGAAATAGTTTGTACCTTAAACTTTATGGAGCTTGCCCCCTAGCAGGTAGGTAAGTATAAATAACCACCAAGCAATTAATACATAAAATAAGACAGTGTCCCTCTCCCCAGCCGTGTCTCACTGCAGAAGAGCTGTGCTGTGCTTGGAGGGAGGGCTCCTCGTCATAGGGGACCCGGGCTTACCAGGAACTTCTTGCTAGGCCTCTCCCTTCCCCCATGCCAACATCCAAACAAAAATAATTTTATTTTTCCCAGCTGTAGGAGTAACATGCTCACTGCAAAAATCAAAATGCAAAAAATGTACAAAGAATAAAGTGAAACCCTTATCTAAAGTTAATTGCTACAAACGTTTTGGTGAACATATTCCCAAAAATCTCTTTCTAAAAATACACGTATAAAGGTGCATATATAATTTTACTTACATGTGGCCTCAATACACATGGTTTTTTCCTGTTTTGTTCACTCAACAATACCCTCTTCTGTGTCAATAAATATAAAATTGCATCGTTTTCAATGGCCCCGTAGTATTCCACTACATGGATGTGCTATTATTTATGTAATCCTTTTTATTCATTAAACAATGGACATTATTTTTCTATTCTTCATTCAACAAATATTTACCGAGTATCTATTATGTACTAGTACTGTTTTAAGTACCAGGAACACCGCGATGAACAAGATAGGCAAGGTCCCTGGCCGAATGAAGCCTACACCTTGGGAGGGAAGAATGACAGTAATAGGAAATAAACAGATAACTTAAAGGAAGGATGAGGGCTGAGAAGGATATAAAGAGCTCCCTTCTCAGAGAAGGTCTAGGTGTCAAGAAAGCAGACGACTTCAGACAAAGTGGTCTGGGAAGGCCTTCCTACAGAGGTGACATTTGAACAGAAACCTGAGAGTCAGGCAAAGCAGGAGATCTGAGCGTTCTGGGTAGAGGAGAGAGTAACTACAAAGGCCCCAAGGCAGGAAGAGACCCAGCATAGTCACGGGATAGCAGGGGTGCCAATGTGGTCTGAGGTCAGTAGGGGCTAACAGACTAACGCAGAGAGAAACTGGAGTAGGAGCCAGCAACGAGGGAGGGCCCTGTATGTCACAGTTTGGGTTTATTTTAAGGGAACCATGGAGTCACTGGAGAGATTCCAGAGTGAACAAGAGATGATCTGATTTACATTTTTAAAAGATCACTCTGGCTACAATGTGGAGAATGGACTGCTGGGAGGCAACAAGTGGAACACAGAGAGACCAACCAATTAGATGTTCACTTGTCATGATGGTAACTGAGACAGTGGTGCCCGAAGGAAGTGGCTGCACAAGGACACACTGTGAAGATTTTAAAAAGCAGAAAGGGGCGAGGAAGAGGAACAACCAAGAGATTCCTAGGTCGTGGCTTCAGGAGTTGGGTCAATAAGAAAAAAATGGGAAAGGAACAAGTGTCAACATACAGATACTACACAATTCATTAGATTTATACATAAGTATTCTGGTTTGGGGGGGGGGATACTGTACAGTTTCTTTAATTTTTGATTTTTAGTTGTTCATTGCTAGTATATAGAAATAGAATTAATTTTCTTGTGTTTGGGCTTTGTATCCTGTCATCTTGCTAAACTCAGTTATTAGTTCTAGGAGGTTGTTGGGTGTGTTTTTAGATTTCTTGCATTTTCTATGTAGACAATCATGTCACCTATGAGGAGGGTTAATGTTATTTCTTTCTTTCCAATAATGTATTCTTTTCATTTCTTTTGTACTGATGAGGACTTTCAGCAGTGGCTCCTGACCTTAGGGGGAGGGCAGGTTTTTTTTACCATTAAATATGACGTCTGCTGTAGGCTTTTCGTAGAGGCCCTACATCAGGTTGAGGAAGTTCCCTCCTAAGCTTGCTGAGAGTTTTTTGTGTTGTTTTTTTTTAAGTATATGCTTGTCAGATGCTTTTTCTTGACCAATCAACGTGACCATTTGTTTCTGTTCTGACAGTTAATAAGTTAGATCACATTGACTGGGTTTTTTTTTTTTTTTTTAATGTTAAAGCTTTCATTCCCAGGATAAACCCCATTTGGGCAACAAATTTGGGAAGTTTTTAGCCATTATTTCACTGAGTATTTCTTCTATACAGCACTCTTTCTTTTGGGGAGTCCAATGACTCAGATGGTAAACCTTCTGGTACTGTCCCACAAGTCCCTAGGGCTCTGCTCAACTTTTTAAATCTTTTTGTTGTTGTTCAGATTGGTTATTTCTATTGCTTTATTTTCAAGTTCACTGATGCTTTCCTCTGTCATCTCCATTTTGTTGTTGAGTCTATTCAGTTGAATTTTAAAAATTTTGGTTACTGTATTTTTTTCTTATATCTCTATTTGGTTCTTCTTTATTTTCTTTTTTATTGACTTTTTTTAAAATTTTTGGCTAACACTCTGCTTTCCCATTCATCTCAACAGTGTTTGCCCTGAGTTTTGGGAGCATTTTTATAAAAGCTACTTTAAAGTCTTTGTCTGCTTATTCCAACATCTGTATCATTTCAGCACTGGCATCTCGATTGTCTTTCCCATGCAAGTTGAGATTTTTCCTGGTTCTTCATATGACGATTAATTTTTGATGTTTTGAATATTATGTTATGCAACCTGCGGTCTTGTTTAAATCCGGTGGAGAATGTTATTTTTTGTTTTACCAGACAATCAACCAACCTGGTTGGATTTAGGTGGCAAGCTCTGAGCAGCCTTCTATGGGTTTTGGTTTCAATACCAGTTCCATTTTCACAATCTATTCAGGTGTATATTCTGTATGCACCACCATCGTCCACTCTGGGTCTCAGGCCACTCTGGGTCTAAGGTCAGTTCTCGAAGTCTTTGTTAGGTTGGTTAGAATCAAACACACTCTTTGGAATCACACGCACAGCTCAGGGGTCGGCGTGAAAGTTCACCAACAACTTCATGGAGTTGCTTTCCTGATAACCTCCCTCTGTTTCTTCCTGTACTTTCCAATTCATTGGGCTTCCCCTTCCCAGTCCTCTGGCCAGAAAGCTGGGATTTTCGTTACCATATTCTGCCACCTGTATTATTCCTGAATTATACCCAAATCTGGGGCCAAGCAGCAAGAAGGCAGAGCGAGAAAAAAGCAAACAGATTTCATGCCACCCTCTTAAGATTACAGCTCCTTTAATTAGAGAGAAAGGTTTCCCTCTCTGCTTTAGATGCTTGAAGACCCCATGGCTGCCACTGGCACTTCCACCACCACCGTGGGACTGCCTGGGAACTAGGGCATGAGAGAACAGAGCAAAAAACAACCCTTGGGCCCGGCTGGTATGGTTCAGTGGTTGAGCATATACCTATGAACCAGGAGGTCGGGGTTTGATCCTGGGTCAGGGCACAAGCCTGGGTTGCAGGAGGCAGCTGGTCAATGATTCTCTCTCATCATTAATGTTTTTCTCTCTCTCCTCCTCCTTTCCTCTCTGAAAGCAATAAAAAAATATATATATATTTTTAAAAAAACAAAAAAACCCTGGGATTTTCCCCTCTGTTCGTGCGTTAGAATCCCTTTCTTGCCCCACAGTCATAGCTAGAGGTCTTCTGGAATTCTCTCTGTGCCCTGGTGTCCACTGCTGGGTTTTGGGCTTTCTCAAGTCCATGACATGCACCCCCAGCACCCCATGCACAGAGATCCCATGACATGGGATCCAGAAGAAAAATGACAAATTCACTGCCAGTGTCTTTTCCCTCAATTTATCTGCTCCTATTTATACTTGAGAGTCCTCAAATAGCTGCTAAATGCTTTATGTCTAGGCCTTTAGCTGCACTCAATGACAGAGATAGATTCTTACATACGTATCTTGACCATATATCCTGGTGTGGATATAAGCATCATCCATTCTAGGAGAGAAACTGCCAGGTCATGGGGTATATTCAAATTTAGCTAGTCTTTTCCAAAGTGGTTGTAACCAATTCACCCTCTGGACAGTAGAAACTCAGTTTTCACTGTACCACATCGCTACCAACACTGGAACATCAAGCCTTTTAAGTTGTGCCATTTTGGTGTATGTGTCATAGTATCGCACTGTAATTCTAATTTGCATTCCCCTACATACTAACTCAAACACCTTTTCATAGGTCTATTGGCGATGTGGATTCCTCTTTTGTGAAGTGCCTATTCGTTCTTTTACTTGTTTCTCTACTGCACTGTTTCTTTATTCCTACTGATTTGTTGTAGTTCTCTATTCTGGAAACAAGCCCTTGATTGGTTATTTGTGCTGTAAATACCTTTTTTCACTCTAGATTGCCTTTTCACCCTTAATAGATCTTTCAATTAAGAGAATTTCTTAACTCTAATGTAATAAAATTGATTAATCTTTCCTATATGAATAAAACCACTATCTGCCCACTTTGTCTTAAAGTGACTTCTCCTGTCTCAGCATTTTGACCGGGGACACCTCAAGCATTATCAGGCCGGAGACTGCAAGATGGCAAAGGAGAGCCGGGCCAGTGTTGCTCAGTGGTTGAGCATCGACCCATGAACCACGAGCTCACTGGTTCGAGTCCCAGTAGGGGATGCGCAGGAGGGAGCCAATTGACTATGTTTCTCTCTCATCGATGTTTCCATCTCTCTATCCCTCTCCCTTTCTCTTTCCTAAAATCAATATAAACATGTTAAAAAAAAAAAAAAAGATGGCAAAGGAGAGAGAACAGGCTCCAGAGCTGGACAGAGATCAGTCCAGATCACCTCTTTCAGCATTAGTTTCTTATCTGTACCTAAAGCTATATTGTCTACCTTGCAAGATGTGTGTAAAGCATTCAGCACACTGTTGGCTTACAGGAGGTCCTCAGGAAACAGTGGTAGCTGTGACCATATTCTCTGCCACAACTGCCTGAACCTCCTGGCTGCTTTGTGAAACATCTATCTACTGCATTCAAGGATTAACTGTTCTCAGTAGGCCAGCAAAGTCACCCTGTTATTTGCAAGCAGCCCCCACACCATCTTCAACTAAAAAACACAGGCTTAATGCAGAGAGGCTTTTCTGACAAAGTAATGTCATTCCAGGGCTCCCACAGGGACACAACGGCAGCAAGCGGAAGAATCAAAGTAGCCTCTTTTGCTCACTGCCGACAGCACAGTCGTGTGAAAGCCAAGCCCAAAGGAGCCTGGGTGACTTGGTGTCAAAGGGGCAGGTGTGCCGATCTGTGCGTGCTGCTCCGTAGATACAGAGAAGAGTGGGAGTGTGCCGGCCTGCATGAGTTTTGGCATGAGTGCAAGAAAGGAAAAGTGCATGACAGAGTGCACCTCCTGGAGGGTGTGCGCAGAAGTGTGCAGGGAGGTGTGTGTCCTCAGGAAGCTGCGATGCTCTCACCAGCCTGGCATTCTGCTGGAGGCCCTGATGGTTATCTACTCCAGCATACCCAGAGCTTGGCATCTCTCAGCGCTCTCTGCCCAACTCTCTGTGACAGAAATCATACCTTTGTATAGAAACCCGGACCATTCTGAGTGAGGGAAGAGCACTCCTACAAACTCTGCAGTGCACACTTTTAAAGCCACTAGGAAAGTCTTCTGGGTGTTGTATCCCACTCTGCTTCCCAGACCACGTCTCCCTAGAAAGGCTCCTGAGACTTCCCCACGATTCTGAGATATTCCACTGCCCACCCCCAGGCACCCCCCACCTCTTTAGGCTCCACTTCAAATGTGGTCAGTGTTGAGTGCTGAAAGGGTGACAGAAGGGAAGGAACTGGTACCTGAGCCTAGAGTTTGTCCAGCGGAGTCAAAGGATAGAACCACTGAATCTGCAACACAAGAGGACAAGTTCATTTCTTTCTCCTTCTCACAGTAAGAAAGCAAGCTCCCATTGGCTCTGCCCAAACCCTCCCCAAGGGAAATCAACTGGAACGGGATCCAGCTGCACAGACGGCCGCCACAGGTCCATGCCCACCCGACCACTGGGCCCGGAGGCCCTGCTGAGCCCCGCCCAAGCCTCCTGCCACGGGGAGGAACATCTCAGGGCAGAGACAGGCCCCGAGTTCTTCAGAGGCGTTTTCTGCCAGATTAGGGACAGACAGATTTACTTCTTTTTCTTTCTCCTAGTGAAAATAACTTTTCAAAAAGCAAAAGAAAACTTCCCTCCTGCATCTAGTTAGACACTAACATTTCCCTGTGAATTTTCCCTTTCTTTTCTTAGCCATACACCCAATTGTTTATTATTTCTTTTCTCCAAAAGGCTTAACGTGGCCTATAGGAATTTATAGTACACAATGGAATTTAAAAAATGAAGTCAAAGAAAGGAAAAACATTAAGTAATTGGGAAATGTTAGTGCACAAAATGCATGCCATGAGGACCTATACAAACCCGATAGCTAGAATCCAGGAGGCTGAGCTCCCAAACAGCCAAGGAGAACACAAACACTTACAAGATTCAGTGCCCACATTCATTCATTCACTCACTGTTCAGGAAATATTTATTGGGCATCTACGATGTGCAAGATACTATACTTTGAGATGCAGCAGCAAGCAAAAAAAGCGCGGTCTCTACCCTCATGGATCTACCTGTCATCAGTCTAGAAGAGAAAAAAAGTTACCAAACAACAAATCACTCAACTAAAAACTAATTAGGCAAAAAGGGAAAGAATGCTGTGAAAGTTTCTGTCTGCAACCAGACCTAGTTTAGAAGGAGAATGGATGTTGGTTAGAAAGAAGTGACACTTGAACTAACAGCTGAAGGAGAAGTAAGGGTTGAACCGAACAAGAATGGAACGGGGCACTGCAGGCTGAGAGAATGTCCCTTGTGGAGAACTGGAGCAAGATGTAACAGGGTGCTTCAGAGCAACTGAATGACCAAAACATAAAAGCAAATACTCTACAGTGATCACAAAGAAGTTCCTCTCCTGGGTTTTAACTAAGGGAGATGAAACATGATGTCAAAGCCTGTGTCTTTTACAACATTCCTAGAATAATAAGTAATTGTGAATCTTGAATGGCTGTTTCTTATAGCATGAACCAATAGAAATGATGGCATAAAGCCAGTGTACAGTTCAATAAAAACAATTAAAAGGGACACCAAGATCATTTAAGGCCCAGGACCACTCAGAGACTCCAGACTTAAAAGAGATCATACTCAAATGGTTCACTCACTAAGAAAGAATGCCAGTTGAATGGATATAGGACCAGTGTCTATAGCCAATCCCCCACCCCTGTATTATTCTTCAGATCTCAATTAGTATGACATTTTCTCTGAGTGCACATGGACATATGACACGATAGTTACCATAACTGTAAATAACATCTCTCCCCACTGCTGGACTCTAAGCCCCATTAGGACAGACACTGTATTTGCTTTTTTCACTGCTACGTTACCAGGGTGAGATCTGGCACTCAGTAACTACTGTCGAGTAACAATCCTAGATAAGTGAATGAACCACATATCCTTCAGGCAATCTTTCACACCCCCCCCCCCCCCCCCCCCCCCACCAAGTGTTTACGAAGAACTGGGTGGCAGAGAACTAGAGGGTATGCTTTTTATAATAATCCAGAGGCAGATATTCTGTATTGCTAGTTAAGGGCAGATCCATAGGCTTTGAAACCCACATCTTTTTACAAAACTGTGGAAGCACAATTAGGACACTTAGCTGAATAGATAGGTGACCATCATATGAGAGACCATCAACCTCTAACTCTTACAAATTCTACTTCTTTATCACCGTTTCTCACATCTGTCTCCTCGTAATGCTACTGCTGCTTCAGAAAAGAAGCCCCTGAGTCTCCCCCCGCCGTCACTCTCTCTGAGTTTTATTAAGGTATAATTTACATACTCTAACGTTCACTCATTTTAAGTGTACAATTCAGTGATTTTCAGAAAGTTTACAGAGCTGTGCAACCATCACCACATGAAGATTGAGAATATTTCCTTCACTCTAAAAAGCTCCCTGTGCCCATTCACAGTCACGCCTTGCTCCCCCACCTCTAGCTTCAAGCAACCACTCATTTTCTTACCGTCTCTATAGATTTGCTTCTAGACATCTGCCTATTTTTTGCTGGGCCTGTTCTGATAGCCTCCTAACCACACACCTACCTTCAATTAGCCCACTTCCATCGTCCTTTATACCGATGCATGATTTTCTAAAAGTATACCTGACTGTGTCTTTGCTTTTGATTAAAATGCTTCGGTGGTTCCCTATAGCCTATACAAAAAGTCCAAGCTCTAACATTCAAGTTCTTCACTATCTTGCCTCATGTGCTACCTCTAATACGTATACCTCATGTTCTAGATATGCCAAACTAATTCCATTTCCCCGAAGAGATGTGTACCTCCTATTTTCTACATGGGACATACTGTTCTGTTCACATGGGAAAACAACACCCTATGTTTCCAATATGACCCAACTCAACCATCCCTCATCTGGAAGCCTCCGCTGATCAATTCTGCGCATTCTCTTCTCTAGGCTATCACTGCGCTGCTATTATGGCATTATTATATGGTGTCATAATCCTTGTTTACTTCTCTGTTTTCTCTCATTAAACTGCAAGTTCCCTGAGGACAGGCATTGTCTGTTCATTTTGAGGCTTTGATGCCTAGCTCAGTGACTAACACACAGAAAGTAGTCAATATATCTATTAAACAAAGGGGTAAACTAGTAAATGCCCTTGCTTTCTTTCAAAGGTGATATCATCTGAGTGATATTTCACAGGTTGGGGGGAAATCCATGATGCATATAAATCCTCATTCAATTCAAGTCAACCTTGAACTGGCCTCATCCTAGGAAGGAGCAAACATTCCCACAAATCAGTGCGGGGGGCGGGGGGGGTAAGACAAGTGCCCAAGGAACTTTCTAGGTGAGAGATCACATTCACCAGAAGATTAGGAAAGGCTTTCTGAGGAGCCCACTGCCCAGATTAACAATAAAAACAGCATCTCAAATTTTTATTGCACTTGACAAGTATTTTTCCAATGGTATTTTATCCACTTTGTGCTCAGGAGCAGTCATGAAATAACGTCTTAAACTTTTTCCATCTAAACATAAAGAAAAAAGGCTAAAAGTTAACTAACAGACTAAAACTTACCTAAGACTAAAAGAAAAAAAAATGTTAACAATGTTAGCAAATACTAAGAATTATAGGTGGTGTTTATTCTCTGTATTCTTGAAATTTTTCTACAGTAAACATGCATTAGTGATATCATCAGGGAAAAAAGTTAAGAAGAGAACTCTAATCCAGCTCTAGGTTTTTAACCTCTGATCTCTGGCATCCTGCAGAGGGATGGAAGGTTCTTGTCACCTTCACTGTGCAGCTCTTCTGCTTAGTTCCTGAGGCATCCTTGTTTCATGCCACTTACATATACCTCAGCTACATCAATTCCTAAATACCCTGAGCTTTTCAGAAATTCTTCCCTCCTTCCCACAAAATCATCAAGTGCCTATTACGTGCCAGCGTGCCTCATTTTATTGTGCTATTTATTGATCAGAGAGAGAGAGAGAGAGAGAGAGAAACATCAATGTGAGAGAGAAACACTGGTCAGTTGTTACACTCCCGACTGGGGGTGGAACCCAGAAGCTAGGCACGCACCCTGACCTGGAATCGAATCCACCTTTTGGTGTATGGGATGATGCTCTAATTAGCTGAGCTGCTCAGCAAGGGCTATTGTGTTTTTCTACAAATTGAAGGCAAGTCCCTCCATCAGCAAAATGATTACAACTTGCTTTATTGTGATATTCTTCACTGCAGTGGTTTGGAGCCAAACCTGCCATATCTTCGAGGTATGCCTGCACTAGAGATAGGGAGCCAAGTAAGAGACAGTTGTTGCCTTCCAGCCAAGGAAGACAGACGAGTTAATATCCACTTAAAATAAAGTGTGACATGGGAATGCAAACACCAAGCGGATGAAAAGTCAGAGTTTTCACAAATATCATTCCCAGTGGCAGTGGGTTGTGTCTTTAAACTGCAAAAGATGCAAATAAGAGAGTAGAAATTTCTGAAGGAAGTTTGTGACATATTCCTGTTTTGTGTAAGTTTTGGTGTCACTTTGAGCATTAAAGCCACAGACTTGAGAATTCGTTTGGCCGATTATTATTTGTGTTTATTCTAAAGGATGTAAGATCACTTTAGTTATAAACCACTTTGACAACAAAAGAGAGAATTCAGTATTCAACAAGGTGAGAAGTTCAATGTTTGCAAGAAACAGAGCAAGAATAATAATAATAATCAGAGTTCTCAGGCTAACGAATATGTCGTTTTCATTCAAGCAGCCCGGGCTCCAGCTGTTCCTGGTTCACAGGCCAGAGGTGGCCACGTGGTGTGTTAACAGGTGACCGAAGAGAATTCCAGACCAAAGTCCAACAGAGCATTGCTGCATATGGCTTTGTCCAATGAGGAAACCTAGCATTTACTGGAAATCTTTTATTATGGTCAGATGTTTCCTGAGTCTGGTTTCTGAAGATAAAAGGAACATAAAGAAAGTATGAAGAATGGGGCTCAGTCTTTCCAGTCATTGGAGAGGCTTGCAAAGCTCCAATTATGCAGTGAACAAGCTCCATTTTCAGATCCCACCTGTCATGGTATACATTCAACACGTATATTATGCTAACTACCATGTCTATGTCTTAGAGATGCAAGCATTTTCAAAAACTCCCCTTAAGTAGCCAACAGGCAAAATAAAAGCACATGTAAAGCTAAGCTTTCTATAGTTAACAACACTGTATTGTACACTTGAAATCTGTTAAGAGAGATCTTAAATGTTCTTGCCACCATATACACACACACACAAAGGTAACGATGTAAGGTGATGGATGTGCTAACTAACCTTATTGTGGTAATGTAATCATTTTACTATATACCTCAAATTTTTGAGGCCCGGTGCACAAAAATTTGTGCACTCGTGGGGGAGGAAAGGTCTCTCAGCCCGGCC
>NW_006289819.1:3063032-3071120 GCF_000327345.1 Myotis davidii | reverse complement strand
CCCCTACTGTCCTTTTTTTTTTTTTTCTTTTTTTTTTTTTTTTTTTATTCTGGGCCAGCTTTAGCCTGGCTCCAGCTCTGAGGCTTCCACTTCTGAAAGCAGGTATCTGGTTTGTTTCGGTTCTATAATCGAAACTCTGTATCAACTCCAGCTTTGAGATCCCAGCTCTCTGAAAGCTGGTTTCTGGGGTTTTGTTTAGCTTCTATATTTGTTACTATGTTTCTTAAACTGCAGGCTCAGAGGTGGGCAAGTCAGGCGGGGAACATTGGTTTCCTCCGTCACTGAAGGAAGCAAGCCTCATGTTCAGTTTATGCTGCCTGGCTGCTGGCCGCCATCTTGGCTGGCAGTTAATTTGCATATCGCCCTGATTAACCAATGGGAAGGGTAGAGGTCGTATGCTAATTACCATGTTTCTCTTTTATTAGATAGGACTAGTAGCCCATTGTGCGATATCGAGCGCAGTAGACCGCCCGCCACTTACGCAGGAGCCGGCGGGAACCGCAGCGTGCCACCGGGAGCCGCACTGCTTCCACGGGAGCTGTGCAGGTGCAGCTTCTGCGGGAGGTGGAAGCGAACCGCTGGTGCCCACAGGAGCGGGGAGGGAGCTGTGCTGCTTCCATGGGAGGCGGGCCCGCTGTCTCCTCTCCAGGCCTGCGCTCAGGCAAGAAGGCTGCGGGCTAGTCCCCGATCCCTGTCCACTCTGGCTTTGCGGGGCCAGCCAGAGCCAGGGCATGGCAGCTCACTGGCCCCAGCCCGCTGTCTCCTCTCCAGGCCTGCGCTCAGGCGAGAAGGCTGCGGGCCAGTCCCCCATCCCTGTCCGCTCTGGCTTTGTGGGGCCAGCCAGAGCCAGGGCATGGCATCTCACTGGCCCCGTCTCTGTCTCCGTCTCCGCTCTGGGCCTCACCTGAACGCGTAACCTCCTCCTGTGTGGTTGTTACCCGTTACAGCATCCCAGCCTAATCTGCATATTTCATATATGTATATATTTGTATATTAAATCATCATATCGTATACCTTAAACTTACACAATGTTATCTGTCAATTATATCACAATAAAGCTAGAGAGAAAAGCTAAGTATAGCATATAGGGATGGAAGTAATGAAAAAGATATTTCTCTGTTCATTAATTTAACATATTTATTAAGCAACTACTGTACTTCACACTAGACTTGGGATATAATCATAAGCAAGAACAAGAATATTCCTACTCTCAAGAAATTTATAGCCCTAGCCGGCTTGGCTCAGTGGACAGAGCATCAGCCTGCGGACTGAAGGGTCCCAGGTTTGATTCCAGCTGAGGGCACATGCCTGGGCTGTGGCTCGATCCCCAGTGGGGGGTGTGCAGGAGGCAGCCGATCAATGATTCTCTCTCATCATTGATGTTTCTCTCTCTCCTTCTCTCTTCCTCTCTGAAATCAATAAAGAAATATACACACACACACACACACACACACATATATATATATATAAAGCTGACCTTTCAGTCCGCAGGCTGACGCTCTATCCACTGAGCCAAACCAGTTAGGGCGAAATATATTTTTTAAAAGAAATTTCTAATTTGGTCAGGGAGGTTAAAACAAACAAACAAATAAACGGCACGATTGGTATAGCTCAGCGGTTGAGTATCGAGCCAGGAACCAAGAGAGGCCACTGGTTCAGTTCCTGGTCAGGGCATTTGCCCAGGTTGTGGGCCTGATCCCCTGTGGGGGGGCGTGTAGGAAGCAACTCATCAATGTTTCTCTTTCTCTATCCCTCTCCCCTCCTCTATCTCTAAAAAAATCAATAAAATAAAATAAAACAAACAAGTAAACATATAAATGAATAAAGTAATTTCTGACAGTGATAAGTATGAAGACTATTCAACAATGTAATAGTGGCCGAGGGTGGAAGTACAGGCAATACTCGATAGGGTGTTCCGTTAAGGATTCTCTGAGGAAGTGTTAAATGGGCTGACACCTGAAGACAGGAGCCAGCCAAGAAAAGATCAAGGGTAAAAGAATTCTATGCAGAAGGAAAAGTAAGTTGTGGTGCATTTAAGGAACAGAGAGACGACCAGTGTGGCTGGAACACAGAGTGTGGGAAACACAAGAAGGGTGGGAAATCAGATCAGAGAGGCAAACAAGAACCAGACCCATAGGAGGCCCTGTGGAGGAGGCCATAGAAAGATGTCTGCATTGTATCTCAATAGCAGTGAAAAACTTCTGCTGAAAACCAGGGGAGTAACATAATCTGATTTATACTTTCAATATAAACTTTGATTGCTGTGTGGGAACTAAATGGACTATCCTGGCAACAGTTTATTAGTAGCCATATGGCTACCTGTGTCTTATTTTACTTTCTCCATTGCCTAGATCCTGAGAGAAACTAATCCCTCATTTAAGCCCCTCAATTTCTTCCCTAACCCCAATCTCAAACAAACAAAACCCGAGTAATGAGATTCCTTAAGAGAGAGAGAGAGAGAGAGAGAGAGAGAGAGAGAGAGAGAGAGAGAACAGAGAAATTTTAAACAGCATTAATTTATGGGAATGTGGCATAAAGAACAAAATAAGTGAAGTAATAAAAAAGATAGAGGAAGCCAGGGGTGGTGAGAACTGGTTACAGAAAGGTATATCCAAAGGTGGCAAAGAGGTGGAAGAAGCTGATGGATGAAAAGATGTCCCAGAATTCTTCACTAGAAAGGCATTTGTAACTTTAGTGGGAACAATTCTCTGCAATGATCAGACTTTGGGGATGCTGCTATGAATGAGTTAAGTGGAGGCTACTGATATAGATTTTTTCCAAGAAGTTTTTCCTTAGATTTATCTCATTAATTTAACTTACCAAACATACATGGAGTTCTTACTAAGCTCAACAGACTGTATGACAAGATTAAGCATGGTCCGGGACATGAATTCATGAACTATTAAGAGGATAATACAGGAGAAGTAACGGCATTACAAGCCTTTATCGTTGCTATAGGAGTTCAGATGCAAGAGAAAGAATTTTTGCTGGGAGAACCTGGGAAGACAAGGAGAGAGTATGTGAGCGGGGATGGGATGACTGGTAGGACAGGCTGCGCTGGGAGGGTGGGAACATCTAAGGAAAAGCACTGAAGCATGGAAAGTGAGGGCTGTGTGGGTTTGGGAAGGTAAAATCATACCTAATGACTACATCACCACTTTCAGAAGGTAAAAATGCATCTGACTAAAAGGGAACTAGTCAATATAATCTGTTTAGATTTTCAAAAAAGGCTCTGACACATCAAAGACTATTTTTAAAAAGTGAGTCACCATTACATTGAGAAAGAAACTGCTCTGTCATTCAGGAGACAAAAGGCACTTGGCTGAGGATCAGGGGCATGACAACCGCTGGGACATCAGTACCCACAGGGAGACCAACAAGTCTGGGAGTAGCTGCAATCCTACTAGCCACTGTCCTCTAGGAGGTGGGGCAATGCAGGAAGGGTGGCAATGCTTACAAATACCTGTGCGTGCAACAGAAGCAGCCGGAATAAAAAATGGAAGTAGGCATGTGCTGAAACTGAAAGCAAGGGTGAGCTTGGGAACTTTTGGGGCATGAGGAAGTTTGAGTACTGATGCCCTAGAACAGCCATGGGCAAACTACGGCCCGCGGGCCGGATCCAGCCCGTTTGAAATGAATAAAACTATTGAAAAAAAAAGACCGTACCCTTTTACGTAATGATGTTTGTTTAAGTTTAAAGAATCTGGCTCTCAAAAGAAATTTCTATTGTTGTACTGTTGATATTTGGCTCTGTTGACTAATGAGTTTGCCAACCACTGCCCTAGAAATAAGGGATGAATTTTGCATTGGAACCATAGCTTGCTGAACCCATATTTAGATCTCACACACACACACACACACACACACACCTCTAACCTTCACTAAAACCCTTAAATGACAGATGATTGTTTGTTTGTTGTAGAGTCAAAGTACACAGGAACAAACAAAACAGGAGAGGAGACATCAGCAACAAAAGTTTGGAAGCTGGAAAGCAAACAGGTAGAACTGATTCAGCAAACCCATGAAAGTTGAATCCTATGCTAGCAGTGGGAAAAACAACCTATAATATACTACAGAGTTCCATAGACTCCACTGCTGGCAGCACCAGCTGGGGCAGCACCAGCTGGGGCAGCACGGGACTTGGTTGGAATGTCGGTAAGGAGGATTCTCCGAAAGGTCAGGGGCCTCTGAGGGGACGGTGCCGAACCAAGCAGTGCTGGTTCACTAGGAGCCTGAGCCTGGCAGCCCTCCTGGAAATGGCCTTGGTTTGGGATACTGGAACTGAGCGCTTTGAGATGGCACTGTGAGGAGCCAAAGGGACGCTGGAGGGCAAAGAACAGCACCACCAAAGTCAGTGCACCGTGTCTGCAGGGAGTCCCTGCCCAAGTTCTTACACGGTGATCAGTTTGTTTAAGGATGGGCTAACACCACTCATCTCAAGAAGGATGCTTTCACTGGGAAACCAGCATGATGTCCTTTACCCATTCCTTACTCTGGGACTCTGAGGAAGCAGGAAATACTGCAGGACCACCTTTGCTTCCGTGCCTGCTGAGTCAAGATTGACCGAATTGCAAGAGGGCTTCTTGGAATGCTTAACTTTTTTTCCATGGTAGTAACTAGGGATAGGAATTTCAAAGCAAGGGAAGGAGTCTTAGTGCTAGAACACACTTGAGACTTTGAGGCGGACCTTAGAAATACTCAAACAACAACCCCCCCTCCCCAATAAACAAGGCTTAGGGGCTTCTAAACACATCTTGTTGGAGGCAGGATGTCAAGGACTTGGATTTTAATGGAGAGTCACATTGTCAAGCATATTATGCCCAAGTTGAAGGTATGAAGGCAAATAAGTACTAGGAAATGGAAATAAAGAAGTAAAATATAAGGTGACTTCTCTTGATTCCTTGTGTCAGCTGATAGGCCAATAACTGGCTAATAATCAACCAGTTCTTCATTTGTTAATGACTTTACTACTAGACTGTGAATTCCTTAGGAGCAGAGACTGAGTTTTATTTCTCCCTGTATCCCTACAATTAGGCACATAGTAATCGCATAGGAAACCTTAGAACTGAATACTGTCAAATCAATAATTCCTAGATTATCTATATACTAGAGGCCCAGTGCATAAAATTCGTGCATTGGTGGTGTCCCTCCACCTGGCCAGCGATAGGGGCCGATCAAGGCCATCTCACCCAGTCCTGATCAGGGCCAATGGCTAGGAAGGGACATAGGGAGGGCTCCAGGGCATGTCCGGCCCCATCTCACCCAATCCCTATCGGCTGGACCCCAGCAGCAAGCTAACCTACTGGTCGGAGCATCTGCCCCTGGTGGTCAGTGCAAGTCATAGTGACCGGATGGTCAACTGCTAGGTCTGACACTTAGCATATTAGGCTTTTATAAAATGCAAAGTATCTGACCATTCAACTAGTAGCTATGACACACACTGACCACCAGGGGGCAGACGTTCAATACGCAGGTATGGAAACATGGAACAGACTGATGAATCTCAGAAGTAAGGCGGGAGGGGGGAAGGCAGGGAGAGATTAACCAAAGAACTTACATACATACTAGAGGCTCATGCCTCTGGTGGGGTCCCTTCGCCTGGCCTGCACCCTCTCTCAATCTGGAACCCCTTGGTGGATGTCAGACTGCCAGGTTCGGCCTAACTATATACTAGAGGCCCAGTGCATAAAATTCGTGCATTGGTGGTGTCCCTCCACCTGGCCAGCGATAGGGGCCGATCAAGGCCATCTCACCCAGTCCTGATCAGGGCCAATGGCTAGGAAGGGACATAGGGAGGGCTCCAGGGCATGTCCGGCCCCATCTCACCCAATCCCTATCGGCTGGACCCCAGCAGCAAGCTAACCTACTGGTCGGAGCATCTGCCCCTGGTGGTCAGTGCAAGTCATAGTGACCGGATGGTCAACTGCTAGGTCTGACACTTAGCATATTAGGCTTTTATAAAATGCAAAGTATCTGACCATTCAACTAGTAGCTATGACACACACTGACCACCAGGGGGCAGACGTTCAATACACAGGTATGGAAACATGGAACAGACTGATGAATCTCAGAAGTAAGGAGGGAGGGGGGAAGGCAGGGAGAGATTAACCAAAGAACTTACATACATACTAGAGGCTCATGCCTCTGGTGGGGTCCCTTCGCCTGGCCTGCACCCTCTCTCAATCTGGAACCCCTTGGTGGATGTCAGACTGCGAGGTTCGGCCTAATCTGCAGGCCAGGTCGAGGGACCCCACCAGTGCATGAATTCATGCACCAGACCCCTAAGGAAAATAAAAAATTTTGGCAAAATTGCAACATCAAAGATTATCACTTTCAGACAAAATGTTTCAACCCATGTAAGGAAAACATGCGGTGGGCTGTGTTGCTGTTACTGTGCTGTTCTGAGGCAGGACATCTGTTTGTGGCCCAGCTTGGGTATGTTGACTGTTTTAACTTCGGTATTCTTATGAAAATCAAGGATATGGCATCAGTCTTCAGGAACAGCGATGGTTTCACTGACCCAATTTTAGTGATACTTGTGTTTTGAATATTTTTTAAAATCTCAGGTATGTTTATTCATCCAAATTCCAGCTAGTCCTCTCTCTGAATATAAACAGTGAAATGAAGGTTACTGGCCTAAATATAACGTACATTAAAATTTTGGCCAAAGACGACAGAATGCCTAAGTAGGAGGACAAGATTCTGGTTGTCCCTCTTTTACTGGTTGACTAACTTTGGGCAACTCATTTATTTCTTGGGGCATAGGAGAGAAAGATCACCCAGCCCCCTTCAAGTCTGCTGTGAATATTCTACTAATACCCTAGACTTTATCATCTTTTTTCATTTTATTTTTTAAATTTATTTCAGAGAGGAATAAAGAGGGAGAGAGAGAGACTGAAACATCAATGACGAGAGAGAATCATTGATCAACTGCCGCCTGCATGTCCCCTACTGCGGATGTGCCCTTGACCAGAATCAAACCTGAGATTCTTCAGTCTGCAGGCCAACACTCTATCCACTGAGCCAAACCAGCTAGGGCTGGACTTCATCATCTTAATGTTTATCACAAATGTTTTAAAATCACCATGTAATTATTTATTATCTGTCTTTTCTTCTAGAATAAAACCTCTAAAAAATAGAAGAAAATGGGGGGAAAAAGAAAAAGAAAATGGAACTGACAGATACTCTAATATGTTCAAACACATGGAGAAAGGATTCATATAACTGGGGTAGCATTTAGGTTGCATAGCGATAAGTACATAGAAAGCTAAGTAAAACTATTATTGACTTCAGAAAAAAACAGAATGTGCAATGAAAACACTGTAAACACGGTATCTAAATATAGCATTTTTATGGTCATAGTAAACAGACTGAATGTTGTTCTAATTATAGTAGAAGAATTATGCTAGACTTCACATATGTGGTAGAAAAGTAGTGAGTGTGATAGAGCACTAAATCTTCATCTTACACTATATAAAGTCAATATATAATACTCAAAATAGAAATATCAAGAACTGACAATATAAGTATGTTATTTAGAGATTCAGAGGAAAATACCAAACACATTAGGTTAAAAGAGTTGAAAACAGATGCCTATTAGAGGTAGGAAATCAAGTCATGGTGGTAACGGGGCAGTGCTTTTTCGTTGTTTGTTTTTGTTGGTGACAAGCCTTGAAGAACTGTCTCTCTGAACTCGGCACAGGTATAACTTTAAGAAGAACAAACTCTAAATTAATTTGCACAATATTATACAACCTACAGAGGTAATAGGGCTGAGGCTTCAAATCTAATTGATCTAAATTTGTAAAAATAATTAGTCTAGAATAAAAAATTAAGACAAAACCACCAAGTATATAGACCTTGTTTGGACCGCAAAAAGGCATATTTAAGATAATTAGGGACATCTGAATATGGATTAGGTATTCTATCTAATAATAGACAAACATGGTAATTAACCATATCTCCGACACGCTTCCCATTGGCTAATCAGGGCGATATGCAAATTAACTGCCAACCAAGATGGCAGCTGGCAGCCAGGCAGCTTAAGCGAACAGGAGGCTTGCTTGCTCCAGTGATGGAGGAAGCCAA
>NW_006289819.1:3061093-3062883 GCF_000327345.1 Myotis davidii | reverse complement strand
ACAAATCCCAGAATAAAAAAAATGGAAAAAAGGAGAGGTTGGGAGTTTCAGTCACCCGCCAGCCTGAAAACGGCTCACCCACACTGGCCAGGCACCCCAGTGGGGACCCCCACCCTGAAGGGGGTGTGACCAGCTGCAAACAGCCATCATCCCCTCATCTAGGCTGGCCAGGCACCCAAGCAGGACCCCCACCTGTGCACCAGGCCTCTATCCTATATAAAAAAGAATGAAATCTTACTATTTGCAATAACATGTGTGGACATAAAAGGTATTTTGCTAAGTGAAATAAATTGAAGAAAGATAAATATGATGATTTTACTTACATGTGGAATCTAAAGAACAAAATAAGCAAGCAAACAAAACAGAAACAGATCCATAGATACAGAGAATAAACTGATGGTTACCACAAGGGGAAATGGTTGGGGGACTGGGTAAAAAAAATGAAGATATTAAAAAGTAAAAATTGGTAGTTATAAAATAATCACAAGGATGTAAAGTACAGCATAGAGAATATAGTTAATAATCCTATATAATAAAAGCCTAATATGTTAAGTGTCTGGTCGACCGGTCGGCTGTTCAACCAATCAAATAATATGCTAATGATATGCTAAGGCCGCTCAGTGGTTTGGTATGATGTGCACTGACCACCAGTGGGCAGACAGTCGACCGGCTGACCAGTCACTATGACTTGCACTGACCACCAGGGGACAGACAGTCGACCCACTATGACGTGCAATGTCCACCAGGGAACAGAGCTCTGACTGGTAGGTTAGTTTGCTGCTGGGGTCTGGCTGATTGGGACTGAGCAAGATGGGCCAGACATGCCCGGGAGCCCTCCCGCGGTCCCTCCCTGGCTGGCCAACCTACCACATCCTTCTCCAGCCCTGATTGTGGACCAGTGGGGTCCCTCGGCCTGGCCTGTGCCCTCTCGCAATTTTGGACCCCTCAGGGGTTGTCAGCCGATTTCGGCCTGAACCCGCAGGCCAGGCCGAGGGACCCCATTGCCGCACGAATTCGTGCACCGGGCCTCTAGTATTGTAATAACTATGTATGGTGCCAGGTGGGTACTAGACTTATTGGATCCCTTTGTAAATTACATAAGTGTCTAACTACTATGCTGTACACCTGAAATTATATCAAATAATACTAAATGTGAACTGTAACTGACAAATTAAAATAAACTGTCAAGATCATCAAAAACAAAGAAAATCTGAGAAAATGCCATAGCCAAGAGCAGCCTAAGGAGAAGTGACAGTGAAATGTAATGTGAGATCCTGGATGGGTCCCAGGAACAGAAAAAGGACATTCGGTAAAAAACTTTACTCTGGCTGAGTAAAGTATGGACTTTACTTATTAAAAATATAATAATCAGCAGAATTAGGTACTATTAAAATTTTAGCAAAGATGTCTTCATTTCAGTCAGTTCTTTCTCTCTGGATATATACATAAATACATCTATGTATACACGCATGTGTGCAAATGAAACATCTATCATATTAATACTTTTTATATATTTGTGTATTGTGCCTTTTTATTTAACATTTTAGCATTACCTTTTCCTTGGGTTATTAAAAATATTTCATATTGTAATTTTTTTTATTGCTGACAGTATTATAGATGTCCCCCATACCCACACCCTTGATCCCTCTCCACCCAGCCCTTGCCCCCTCCCCCAGGCCTTCATCACACTACTGTCTGTGTCCAAGGAAAATATAAATAAATAAATATATATATATATTTCTTTGGTTAATCTCTTCCTATCCCCCCAAACCTTCCCCCCCCCTCTAAGT